>NC_090748.1:67718823-67721323 GCF_036898095.1 Palaemon carinicauda
ATATATATATATATATATATATACATATATATACATACATACATATATATATATATATATATATATATATATATATATACATATATATGTATATATATATAAATATATATATATATATATATATATATATATATATATATATATATACATCTATATATATGTATATATATATATATATATATATACATATATATATATACATATATATATATATATATATATATATACACATATATATATATGCATATATATATATATATATATGTATGTATATATATTTACATATATATAGTATAGATATGCTCACATACACATACACACACACACACACATATATATATATATATACATATGTGTGTGTGTGTGTGTGTGTATGTGTATATTATTATATATCACGGCTGGCAAATTACATAACCTCCTGATTTTCAAACTCACCTGTTTAATTTAACAGAAATCTGTTACACTTGAGAAATACCCGAGCTCTGAGAAAGTATGGAACTCCCAGATGGCAAAAGATAAGAAACACTGAATATACAAAGGTCTCTTACTTTACTCTTTAAACAAATCTGGGTAATTACTTTACTTGATCTATTCAAAACAACCTCTTACTTTGATTCTTAGTCAGGGATTACGAGAGAGCTCTCTAAGAAATACTGGTGATTGAAATAATACACACTCTAGAAAAATAAATATATTTCATAGGAATTTACAACATTAATATAGAGAATTATCACCAAAATGAATCATTCGAAATATTAAATCTGAACAAAATCTTAGACTATGCAAATTATACAATCACTTGTTTCACTAGAAATTAATTTATGAAAATATTTAATCTTAATAAATAATGCCAATAGTTAATCTATAACACTTTAATGATTAAACTCCTATTGAAATTTACATAAAAGTAACTGATATACTTACGAGTTTTACCTCACACGAGGGTTGTGAACAGATATGCAAGGTAAATACACTTCACTGCTTTAACCTAAATCTCACAGGGGCAGTTACAAAAAAATTATATAACACCAGCACTTATATTGACACAATATACCCAAAATGTCATTCAAAGTCTCACCAACGGTTGGACACACTACACAAGATGTGCTGGATAAAAACATATTCACTTTGGAGAGGGCAAACACTCGAGGGACTTGCAAGAAAGAGACGAACTTTGGCTCTTACAAGAGGACAGGCTGGAACTTTTCTGCTGCTATGCATTCCTGGCCGTGCATATATATATATATATATATATATATATATATATATATATATATATATACATATATATATATATATATATATATATATATATATATATATATATATGTATATATATATATATATATATATGTATATATATATATATATATATATATATATATATATATATATATATATGAATATATATATATATATATATATATATATATATATATATATATATATACGTATATATATATATATATATATATATATATATATATATATATATATGTGTATTGACTTAATTATTCTAGACCCTTCAAGGTCAGGGGGTCTAGAAACTTGTGAGCAGTGCTTACGGCGCCAAAGTTGCCAACTACTCAAGTAGCAGATGAATTCCAACACACAAGGCGAGGTAACTCTCTCTCAACTAACCCTACCCACCTACCCCCTCGAAACATTAAAAAAAGAGATAAAATTAACTCTATGGTTTTCAAGAACATTCCAACCACATGCAAATATAACAATTGCGTAATCTCTCACAAACATGACGCAATACCTCATAAAAAGATAAAGACATAAGCCCTCGTTCATACCTCGTATGATTCGTACAGCACACTTAATCGAGATTTTATAAGACTTCGAAACAAAATAAGTGAAATAAAAAGTTAATTCTTAAAAATAACGTAAATATACACACACTGACTTGAATGAAAAGTACAATGAAATGAATTACGAAAGTCTTGTGTAATTTACATACAATTACTTAAACCTACAAGAAAGGAACTCACCTTACGAGCTGGCTACGCTCAAGGTTAAGAGGATGGGATGTTGCCTTTGGATATGAATCAGCTTAAGTAACTGGTACTCTCAAATATTCAAACATTATCTAATGACTCCTAGATGAACCACTTGCGCAGAAAACTTCAACTACATTAGATTCCTCATACTATTAACAGGAGGCTTATGTGTAGCATATCATGTACTCTAAATCAGGACTTTTCCTTTTCCTATATTTTTAACAAATTTTTTCCATCACAATTCACTTCTTCCTCTTGTCTCCTTAATATGCCTTATACAAACAATCTTTTCACGTACTTATTAACGTCCACTCCTTTCTGCATAAGCTAATCATCTGAAGAATCCATAAATAAAATAGCTGATACTTATGTTTCACCCAAGCTGCGTTGTTTCTAACTTTTTACCCACTAAGTTTGTCTTACGCAAACAGGTCTCTCCAGCTTTCACGTTCAATATCAACACTTATTTCCCAAGGAAGGGATTTAGCTCAAGA
>NC_090748.1:67726323-67736323 GCF_036898095.1 Palaemon carinicauda
ATATATATATATATATATATATATATATATATATATATATGTAAATATCAACCACAATGGAATTTAATACCAAATTCCATGTTGGGAGTATATATCCACTGTAATTCATTTATGGTAATAGCTTCAGGCCGGGCAGAGATTCGAACCCCAGCCTATTCAGCCGAAAACCATACCTGCAAGGACTCTACCAACTGAGCCATTGTGGTTGATATTTACATTGACTGAAATCAAGAGTGTTAGTGAGATATATATATATATATATATATATATATATATATATATATATATATATATATACAGTCAGCGCGGGTCGGTCTGTCCGGGCAGCATCCCCCTGCATTCATTTTGGTCCCCCCCCCATATCTACACTAATACACAATATAAGTCAATAAAAATTTAATTGAACACTCACCAATATCCCTGCTACTTGTCTATAGGGTAGCCTTTCCTCTTCTTGACCTCCAAAAGTCGTTGAGGAACACTATCGGCGAGGTTTTGTAGCATTTTGGCAGGTATTTCTGCCCACACCTTATGGAGCGCCGCCTCGAGAAGTGTCACGTTGGTCGTCACTTCTTTACGAAGGCGGGCTTTAACTATCGCCCAAAGGTTCTCAATGGGCGAAATATCAGGACTTTGACCTGGCCAATCAGGAATATAGTTCACTTTGCTATTTTCCAGCCACTTTTTCACTTTTTTAGCCGTATGGCAAGGGGCACCGTCCTGCTGAAAAATTTCAGCTCCTGTAGCCGCAAAACAATCCGCTAAATTGTCTTTTAAAATGTTCAAATAGCGGTCAGCATTAACCGTTATGCCTTTAGGTAAGACAACAAGGCTTGGGGCACCACCGTAGGCAACCGAACCCCAGACCATAAGCGATGCTGGGTGCTTAACTGTCTTGGCCGTGAGATTAGGCTTAAGAGGATCTGACCCCTTTCGCCGCCACACTTTTTTCCCGGTTGTCTCACTCACACAAAAGGTCGCTTCGTCACTCCACAAGACACTACCCCACTGCTCCAAGGTCCAATCCTTGTATGTCTTGGCAAAAGCAACCCTCCTCTGCCTTTGTTTCAAAGTTAAAGCGGGCTTCTTTCGCGCGATCACTTTCTTGAAGTCGAGGCGCTTCGACAGGTTTTCCTGAATCGTACGAACACTGACGTCGCTCAACAATTTAGGGTTCTGTTCTTTCAGTTGCTTAGCCGTTAATGTTGGATTTTCTTCTAGGCTTCGCTTTAATATAACTAAAGTACGATCAGGAATCTTCCGGGGAGGGGAACCAGCCTGGGAGTGAGAAGGGATCTCGGCGCTACCTCCTGCCTTGTACTTAGCCACCAAGCGCCTCACTGTCCTCTCGTTCACGCCAGTATTCTTCACTATTTCCTTCGTTTGCAGACCTAAATTATGACAGGTTATCACTCTAACAATGTCATCGTGACTTATACGGGGTCTAGACATCACACGGTGGGGGGGGGGGTGTTTGATACACAAAAATGCAACGCGATCTCACAAAAGAACGATTGCAACTCGGCCCTCTCAACCTGACACAACCTCACTCCACGACTACAGGAAACACACTGGCTAGCTTCCACCTACGCAGATATGTAGATGCCAACTTGTATAAAAGATGCCAATTAGTCAATTTGTCCCAGTCAATTTTTTCCCCGATAAACCCCATGCCTCCGATTTGCACGGAACGCTGTGTCCGGCCCACTACCCGGACAGAGCGATCCGCGGCGCCGACTGTATATATATATATATATATATATATATATATATATATATATATATATATATATATATATATATATATATATATATATATATATATATATGAGCGTGTGTGTGTGAGTGTGTGTGTACTTAAGGAAATAGATTGATTGATAGACATAAATTTAATGGAAATTTACACTACACACAAATAAGAAAATATTCATATAAGACAAAACAACTTTTTCAGCATTAATTTGTAAAAGTTATCGTATGTACAGTATTCAATCAAAATGCGATTAATGTGAAACAAATAATGAAAAAATAAGAACCTGTAATGTTACGACGCCATGCACTGAATTTATCGTATCATTTTGAAATTTCATATTTCATTCCACAGCCATTGCTCACTAACTGCTATCAGAGCCCTGTATTGAATGGCTGATAAGAATTTTATAGCCACTTTAAGCTCTTCACACTTCTGCAAGCACCATTGATTATGTTTTAAAAGTTTTTGAAATTTATTGATTGATGCTTGTATGATTCATATTAGTTGGAGAATGTTATATAATATTACCGATGTAGAGTGTCACACTACCCATGGTCTATGCATCAATTCCCCTTTTTTCTTTTCTTTTTTTTTTTGTTTATTCAACGTAAGGAAGGAAACTTGAAGCTTTAATTAAAACGATGTTTTGAAGTAGCCATTCTTCAAAATGTTACCATATGCAACCAAAGTTGAATATCAGTTC
This sequence comes from Palaemon carinicauda, assembly GCF_036898095.1. NCBI lineage: Eukaryota > Metazoa > Arthropoda > Malacostraca > Decapoda > Palaemonidae > Palaemon > Palaemon carinicauda. Next base: position 67,728,780 of record NC_090748.1, read on the forward strand.
TACTTTAGTAAGTTTCCTCTCTAGGAATATGCTAATGAATATGATCTTCATAAAACAAAGAAAAATAAAGTAATATGACGACTTCTAAAGCATTTATCTCTATTGTTTTAGACTTGGAATTTTAAGTCAGGGCGACAATGTTTGCGATATGTTTTTGCCATTAGTTTATTTTCTCAAGAATGGTTTATATTGTATTTAATATTTTTAAACGTAACCCTAATTAATCCACCGGTATTGATAAACCTGGTCATTTATTTCTAACCATAACCTAGATTTGTTAATCTTTTTTATGTCATTTACACATTATGGATTTTATTTACTTTATGTACCAAGCTTATCGTTAGATATACTTCAAAATTACGGACATATAGAAGAGCGGCCGACGTACTAATTTCAATCTGAAATGTCTTTCAAAAAAATTACATTGTTTATGCATTTGACAATTCTTTTCTATAGGTATTCATGCTAAAGGCTTTAAGCTCGTTCATGAATGGCAGAGACAAGGGACAGGGACAATGTCCTAGCAGGACAATGCCCCAGAGACAATGTACATATGATCAGCACCCGAGCTCCCTCTCCACCCAAAACAGGTCCAGGGAGACACAGGAATGACTGATGATGACTCAGCAGGTAGGCCTATAGGCTCTCCCAAAACCACATAGCATTTTTAACACTTTTACTCTCATCACAGAACATTCTTTGCATGAGAAACGTAAAATTGTGTATCGTTTTGTCTTCCCACCTTTAGAGAAGACGCAGAAGTACATAATGGCAAACTTTATCTTCTTCATTTTTATTTACGAACATCTCAGTTTGCAAGACTCAGTCGTGAATTAGTGTGGTAATCCTTTTATTAGATAGGCCACTCACGCATTCATTCCGGAATAACGTCGACTCATTTAGAATAGTCCATTAATTTTGCACTTAATTCTTTTGTTTCACAATCCGTTATTATCCTCTCAATTCCTATTGTGCTAACTGTCTGGGAGTTGAGCACCTGATAATGATAATAGTAACAATGTTTAGTTGGTAAAAGTTTCTCTACTGCACCACGTGCTTCTGCGAAATAGTTTTGAACAATTTTTGTAAAGAAATATACCCATATTATCGCCGAACAATCTGCCAAACTGGACAAATGAGAGAAAATTTAAATTAAACTACTGTATGATAATATGCATCCAAATAATCCAAAGTAATTTTATCATAATGAAAAAAAAAGGAAATAATTAGCATTCTGTTTCAACGTTTACGTCACGAGTCTCATGACAACCAAGTGGGATGTTCATAATGTGAAAGGGAAGGGTAGACACTATCAGAAAAGACCAAGAGTCACTGGAGGGGGGGGGGGGGGGGGGGGACGCCGCGGCGAGACGTATACTTTAGATGTAAGAAATAGAAGCATGTTAATCCTTTGTCCATGGAAGGACGTACTTACAAGTAAAAAGTAGATTCGAAACGAAGTCAAATTTTAAGTTACAAATCAAACTTTTTTTACAATGAATGTCAGAAATTTTCCTGCCTGAAAGAAATTTACTAATTAGGCTGCTTGATTTTAGCACATTTCATAGTTTTCATTATCAATTATATACATTTTAAAGGCTAAAGGGTCAAAGGTAACTCATGAGCGGTGGAGGCAAGGAACAGAACAATGTTATAAAGACCGACCAAATACATCTGCTGCAGCAGAATCATTGCTTGACGTGAACCCCTCTATATCTAGCCTGGTCAAGACTACTAAGGTGCAGTTGACAACAAGTCCTCACCTACAGTAGTCCCCTAACCCCCTTGATATGACGATGACTGGGAAAGAGAAGAAGGAGTTACATCCCCCTTCCCCTCACATCCCCCTTCCCCTCACATTCCCCTTCCCCTCACATCCCCCTTCCCCTCACATCCCCCTTCCCCTCCCAATGCCATTTCGACCTCTCCTTCGGAAGTAATCTCTCCGGTGGCTACCCACCTCCCAGAGGTGAAAAGAGAGCGCTTCTCCTCTGCCCAACCAGTGACCTGCCATTCACACAAATGTGAAAAGGGCACTGCGAGTTCCCGATGGGAACAGTCCCTAGCTGTCAGCATTATAGGTAGTAGGTTGGCCAGGGCACCAGGCACCCGTTGAGATACTACCGCTAGAGAGTTATGGGATCCTTCACTCTGGTGACGGTTCATTTTCCTTTTGCCTACACACACACACACGGACACACACTGAATAGTCTGGCCTAATCTTTACAGATTTTCTCCTGTCCTCATACATCTGGCAACACTGAGATTACCAAACAATTCTTCTTCATCCATGGGGTTAACTACTGCACTGTTCAGTGGCTACTTTCCTCATGGTAAGGATAGAAGAGACTTGTTAGCTACGGTAAGCAGCTCTTCTAGGAGAACGACAATTGAAAATCAACCAATTGTTCTCTAGTCTTGGGTAGTGCCATAACCTCTGTACCATGGTCTTCCACTGTCTTGGGTTAGAGTTCTCTTGCTTGCGGGTACACTCGAGTACACTATTCTATCTTATTTCTTTTCCCCTTCTTTTTTGTTAAAGTTTTTATAGTTTATATAGAAGATATACATTTTAATGTTACTAATCTTAAAATATTCTATTATCCTTGTTTCCTTTCCTAACTGGGCTATTTTCCCTATTGGAGTCTCTCGGCTTATAGCATCCTGTTTTCCCAACAAGGGTTATAGCTTAGCAAGTAATAATAATAATAATAATAATAATAATAATAATAATATTGATAATAATAATAATATTAATGATAATATTAATAATGATAATGATAATAAATCAAAGTTTTCTCGCCACCTGAACTAGACTCAAGCAATGACTTCAGATGACTCATTCTAACTCACATATTTCTAAAAACTATATTATGGTGGTTTATATATATATATATATATATATATATATATATATATATATATATATATATATATATATTCATATCATCTCCTCTTTGCCATTTGACGCAAAGGGCCTCGATTAGATTTCGTCAGTCTTCTCTATATTGAGCTTTGAAATCAATATCTTACCATTCGTCATCTCTTACTTCACGTTTCATAGTCCTCAGCCGTGTAGTCCAGGGTCTTCTAATGCTTCTAGTGCTTTGTGGAATTGAAAGTTTGGTGAACTAATCTCTATATCCCAGTTTTATTTGAATTCTTATTAATTCTACAAAATAAGTACTATAGACCTATGTTAGAAACCTAGTTATTCATAAAATTGTCGTAATTAACTCTGACTCCTAAGGAGAGCTGAAAATAGGCATAACTTTAACTCTCCAAGATGAGTGAAATAACAAGAAAATTCAAAGAAATAACTTTTTTGAATTTTTCATCTACAAATAATTTTCTATCCCTTAAAAAATCTTGGGCACTTGGATTAAAAAACCACGAGAAAGTCATCGCTCAAGAAGGATATAATTAACTGAAAACTACCACAGTTATAAGAAATAGTCTGACTTATTCTTATCAATCACATTTTAAGCAACGCTAATCTGCCTTTTAAGCGTTTAAAACTACCTTTCATATTATTCTAATTGATCTTAGTCTAAAGGATAATGACTATTTGATATTGAATTTAGGTATTTAAGAAAAGTTTTCCTTAGAAAAACTTTTGTAATATTTACTTGAGAAACAATCACACGTAAAAGTTGCGGTGAAAAGGAAATAGCTCTCTAAGGAAGATTTAAAGTTCGGAGTCTTGGACCCATTTGTTTTCTGGCTGATTCAGAATGAGGTTTATGTTGAATAATATTAATTAGAAAAATACTCTGTACATTTTTCCAGCATCATTTTACATTTTGCCAAGTTATCTATCAAAAGGATTTGAGATGTAAACTCCATTTAACGTGGTTTAGACAGTGACTAAACCACTCGGCCAAGTGGTTTTGTCACTGTCTATACAAGTTTGCCGACCAGGGTTCGATTCCCGGCCGGACACAAGCTCTTGTCTTTGTGTGATTTCGCCTGGGGGCTCTGATCCCGAGGTCGGTAAGAGAATCCAGACATTAATGTATCAAAAATATATATGGCTTATTTGATATATATATATATATATATATATATATATATATATATATATATATATATATATATATATATATATATGTGTGTGTGTGTGTGTGTGTGTGTGTGTGTGAGTGTGTTTGAGTGTGTACAAATATTTGATTACTTATATTACACCATTTAATTACCATTTATCCTTATAATAAATCCTTTTCTCAGCAGATGCTATGCCTACCCTTTTTATTCATCCTTCATTAACTTTTCATACATATAAATTTCTATAGTAATATTTACAATGCTTGTGAAAATATACATCCGAATATCAGTGCGGCCTATACAGTACATGCATAAATGTGGTAGGTTATTTCTAGGTTAACATGTAAGTATGATTCAAATATACAAGTTTAAATTATCATGCTTAAGTATGAAAAGGTACCCTTTTTACACATACTTGTACATGAATAATTGCTCGACTTCACATTTCCCCATTGGTGCTGTCGATAATTGTCAATCATCAGCATTTTCTTTATTTTATTCGTCACTATGACATAAAGCTATTTAGTCAATTTCTTGTCAAGTTACTTATCCCTACACACTCAAACGCATGCACACACACACACACACACACATATATATATATATATATATATATATATATATATATATATATATATATATATATATATATGTATAATATATATATATATATATATATATATATATATATATATATATATATATATATATATATATATATATATATATGTATATATATATATATATATATATATATATATATATATATATATATATATATATATATACAGTATATAATGCTCATTCTTTTTCACACTCCATATGTGTCTCCACCAAATCATAGTAGTGTTCTTACTAATAATGTATTATTATATCCTTTGATTATTGGATAATTATCATACTTGAAAATTTGAAGGTTTAATTATAACACTGATGGCCTATTATAATACTTAGTCTGTGACATGGTATAGTGCCAAACACAATATACCTTAATTCTCATCTTCTTTTGCCATGTTCAATATACAGCACTATTTTCTTTTTTTACTGGGTGTCTCTACACAAAATCACAAACACTAAGTTCAACGCAAATATCTCCATTATATAAGTTTTGACACAAGATATCTGAAGATACCTTAGGCAGCCATCAATTATCTACAATGTGCATCTTTTTTCTTTCGGTAAACGGCCACACGCATTAAATTTCAATTAGTAGTGATTCTATTAGTTTTGTTTTCACCAATCAATAAACCATTTTCATTATATCAAATAAAAAGTACTTTCATTTGATCAAATTCTCTTGGAAATGCTTATCTAAACCTTAATAGCTTTCATCTCCATTGAGCAGTCACATACTACTTGAAAATTCAGTCTAAGTGTTTATATTCCCCCTATACCATTTATGGTAATGAAACTTATATTATAAATAAAAATAACTATTTCAAATATTTTACATAAAATGGCTTGAAAGTAGTAGAAAAAATATGAAATAAAAATTCAACTTAAAATGATACGAAGATTTAGAAGTTCATTTTTACAAAAGCACGAAGAATGAACCCTGCTTTAGACAAGTTATTGAAAATTGAAAGTCATTTTCTGAAATGATAATGATAAATCTCAAGAATTATTTTGGCCTCTTGAGTCTTTCTTTTCCGAAAATAGGCATTTTGAACATACTTTTCAGTATTCTACCCATCTCTAATTCCTTTGAATTAAAGGGCTTCATCGGGACTAAAAACATATTTTACTAACATTAAGGGTAAGACGAGTTTCATAGCTAACAGAGAGTTCGATAAAAAATAAGATTTCTCATCAACACGCCACTTGATATAACATAAAAATATTATTATTGTTATCTACTGAGCACTGGAATCACTGAACTTCAACGGAAACGTGTTAGTTTCATCTGTTCTCCAGGTATCAGGCAACACTGTACGTACTTCTCAAATGTTGTTTTCCTCTGAGAACAACGTTTAATCTTCATTTCATATCTTTGTATCTGCTCTTTGATGACACATCTGCGGATGCAGCCTTGAGGTAGATGACAATGGGACGCAGACATGGACCTCCTGGTGGCCACTCCCAGATTCTCCAGAGGAGCCAGCACCGCCTCCGTTCAAACCCATCCTGCCCCGAGTCGAACTACTTCGACCCATCACACTGTGAGTCGACCTGTTGGGTGAAATTAAGATAGCTGCCCATTATCGTATTTCAAAGATCAACTGCATAGTTATATATGGGTGTATGGAAGTAACATACTTTTTCTTTTAATTCTTCCTAGGCACTATACCTGAATATAATAAAGTAAATAGAATCAGAATTGTCTACATAAATTAAAGTGAAATTGTACCATTGCTGGTATATAACAGCCAAAAAAGTAGTGATGGCAAGAGTATACATAATGATACTTTTGAAAGAACTCATTTGCATTGCCTTGAGTAATTACAAAGGAAATGGTAATTAATGTGACAGTCACTACAAAATCAGCTAAAAAATTATTCATATTTAAGCAAGTAATGTAGTTGGAAGATCATTACTAAAACAAGGAAGATACAGAGGCATCGTGCTCTGGAAGATGAAAATAAATTAAGACTTTATTATTGAAATAGTTTGGGCAAAGATCAGTAACTTAACACAGTATATGTGGAATTTCTCAAAAAACAAAAAAAAAAAAAAAAAAGCCTTGCAGCTTAACGAAATATCACCGGATGTGAAAATATTCCTAAAATATGGACGATGATTATGTAGACTACAATCAAATCGTAGTCGGGTACCATACCTTGGAGAATATGCGATTTAACCACCAAGAGAGTTTTATTCCAAATCAAATTCTATTATGAATAAAATATATTTTATCTTATTCAGATTAAAAAAAAGAAAATATATTAGGCAAATCGAATCTTGTAGTTGAGTTAACAGAGATATGACCACGATTAAAATTGAACCTTATTTGGGAAAACGTAAAAGAAAGAAAATCTATTAGGAAAATAGATATCGGGTAGTGTCATTTAACTGTGTCAAGATATGTACTTTGGAAGCTCTAGGTATTCTGTTTTCTATATTTCCGAGAATTTTTAATTCTGTATATGTTATTCCTCGTAAAGAATCAGATCATTTAGAATCATTGGTTTTTATTAGATCTAAAAATCAACTGCTGATTACTTTTTATATCAGCTCTATTGCAGTTTTATTTTTTACCGTTATTTATATAAAAGTCTTTATATAGGAAATTTCTAATAGTTTGAGAATTTGCCAGAAATTATTAGATTACGTTACAATCTTTATTTTTTATTTTTGCTGAAACGTAGAATTTATTGTGATGCCAAAAACCTCAGCTATACTATTGAAGTGAGTCTCGGGTCATCAATCATTCTGAGAAGACACGTCTATAGTATCAACTTCAGTGGAATTTAGTAAGAAAAAATGATTAGATATTATTATTTTCTAAAGTCAAAATAAGAACGTTAGGAATTTTAAGTAACTTTGTGTAAATTTCTTTACAT
>NC_090748.1:67743823-67751323 GCF_036898095.1 Palaemon carinicauda
ATATATATATATATATATATATATATATATATATATATATATATATATATATATATATATATATATATATATATATATACAACGGATTTTGAGCGAAGCGAAAAATCTATTTTTGGGTGAGATGGCCATGTCGTCCTGATGGAAGTTCCTATAGGGTAGCTTCCTAGGGTATATTACAACTACGGCGATATTCCCAGAGAATTTACCTTAAGGTACCAGAATTCTAACTCCTGGAGCGAATATCCCTCTGAAAGGGATATCGCGACATATCAGAGGACGTATTCTTGACACGCCACATGGCAATCTGCATCCCGAACAGAGATTTCGTCTCGCAGGGGGCAGTTGGCAAGAAACGAATTCGGGAAAGAAAAAGGGGGAGCCGCTCCCAAGGCTCCCTATCTCCTGATTCGTAAGCGTGCCTGGCGCCAATCCTGGCGCCATCTGTATTCCTTGTAGCGTACACGAGGTGCTACAGATACTGTATGTAGGGAGGGGTCCTACAGCCCTTTCTTAGAAAGGCAAGGGCGGGTCCATCAGGACGACATGGTCATCTCACCCAAAAATAGATTTTTCGCTTCGCTCAAAATCCGTTTTTTGGGCTCAAGCCATGTCGTCCTGATGGAAGTATACCAGAGCATTACTGTATCTGTGGATTCTCAGAACGTGCCGTACTCCCCGGATGTAATTTTCCCCGGTCGACTAGACCTAGAGACCTAAGATGTTACCGTTATACATCTTTTCAACTAACTATAAACCATGTTAGAGCTTCCTGCCCCCTACAGGGAAGAGTCCTACTAGACTCTGGAAAAGTCTCGAAGAGTACATATACCTATGTATGAATACCAGGCAAGCTAATATAGTGGTCTCGCCCTATATTAAGTGAAGCATAGTTTGTAAAGAACCACTGCGTCAATATGAAATATCGACCAGTTCTCCGCACAATACTTGTATTGGACAAAGGTTTATATCCGCATAGGAGGAAACTGGTAAAACCGCCATCGTCCCCTTATGGGACGGGGTCCTCCCGTTAAGGGAAAGCATAAACCAATGCAACATAGCTTGCATAAAGGAACAATTCTATTAGAATTATCCCAGATAAGGTACATAGAATGAATGCTCAATTATACCAATAAATTGACACAGGTGAAGGAGACGCAAGGTTCTCAAGAACAAGTTCATTGACAGACAATAAACAGACAGGTTAACCACAATTATATATATATATATATATATATATATATATATATATATATATATATATATATATATATATATATATATATATTTATATATATATATATATATATATATATATATATATATATATATATATATATATATATATATAAGAAGAGGATAACCCAAAACTTTAAGCATAAGTATGATAGTAAACAGAACTGTTTATCTGAAAGAAAACACATTAAATGCCACTTATAAGATACCGAGGTATCAAAGTCATAAAAGTCTGTATTACAAATCAATGACATTAGTGTTAGAAACGCTCGGCACACGTGTCTGCACTTATGCTAGATTCACCTTTGGAAATGGAACAGTCTACATGGGCAACTCAGTGCCCTCACTTAGTTTGTAGTACGGTATGTAACTACACACTCACCCTGGAATTAATCGTCCCAATTAAAACCACTGTTCCTCGCAGAGTTAAACAGTAGGGTTAACGACGCTACCCACTGCTACCACAGATCTCTTTAGTTCCTCTACTTGCTTCGCATAGTGGCGAAAGAACACTCTGGAAGACTTCCAGCCAGTGTATGAACGGAGATGTTCAAAGTCCATACAATTAAAGAAATTTAAGTATGAGGCAACTTTCCTCGGATCGTGACCTGCGGGTGTATTGTCAGGATCCGCTCTGCGAATAAAATATGTGATTTTCGCTCTGAGTTGATTCAGAGATAAATTTGAGCCTGATGTTTCTCCCCTGAATAGTTGACCACCCTTGAAGTCTGAAGTTCTATGAAGATAGACCTTTAGGCATTCTACTGGACATAGAGATGCATCTTCTTTCAGAGGGCAGATTCTCCAGGGACCCCACCTGTTGGTGGGTAACTCATTCTTGGCAAGAAACGTAGGATCCGGAAACAGGTTCAGTTCTCCCCCATCCAGGAACTGAACACGACCTGCCTCTCTCGAGAGGGCTACAATCTCACTAACCCTGGCCCCGGACGCGAGTGCAAATAGGAAAATAACTTTTTGTGTCAAATCCTTTAACGCACATTCTTCATTGCACAACAGAGAAGCGAAATGAAGAACTTTGTCTAAAGACCATGATATGGCCTTTGGAGGTGCTGAAGGTCTGAGCCTAGCGCAGGCTTTCGGAACTTTATTAAAGAACTCGTTACCTAGGTCGACCTGGAAGGCATATAGAATGGGTCTTGTCAAAGCAGACTTACACGCTGAAATCGTGTTAGCTGCCAATCCTTGACCATGGAGGTGGATGAAGAAAGATAAGCAGAAGTCTGTCGAGATCTCCTGCGGATTCTTCGCCTTGACAAAGGCCACCCATTTTCTCCAAGATGACTCATATTGCCTTCTAGTATATTTGCACTTATATTCCTCTAGGAAGTCAATGCTGGCTTTCGAAATCCCGAAACGCTTTCTCACCGCTAGGGAGAGAAAATCATGAGCTGCAGGGTCCGGGTTTTCTGTAATGAAGCGCAGACAGTAGACTTCTGGACTCGCTGGGTCAGAACTGGATCTGGTAGCGGTACAAACTTCAGCTGTAGTTCCAATGCCAGGGGGAACCACACGCTATTCGGCCACTTGTGGGCTACTATTGCCGCTACCCCCTTGAAGGATCTCAGTTTGTTGAGGACCCTCAACAGAAGGTTGTGAGGAGGGAACAGATAAATCCTGGACCCTCTGTTCCAGTTGAGGGACATCACGTCCACCGCTTCCGCTAAGGGGTCCTCGTACGGGGACACGTACAGGGGCAACTTCTTGTTGTCTTTCGTCGCAAAGAGGTCTATCTGCAGTTCTGGGACTTGATTCAGAATGAAGGAGAATGATCCTGCATCTAAGGACCATTCCAACTCTATCGGTGTGAACCTGGATAGAGCGTCCACTGTCACATTGTGGACTCCTTGAAGGTGAACTGCCGACAGGTACCACTTCTTCTTTTCCGCCAATCGGAAGATGGCCAACATCACCAGGTTGAGAGGTGGTGACCTCGATCCTTGTTGATTCAAGCATCTCACAACTACCTCGCTGTCCATCACCAACCTTATGTGGATGGAGTGACACGGGGAAACTTTCTTTAAGGTAAGGAGCACTGCCATAGCTTCTAGAAAGTTTATGTGGAAGGTCTTGAATAGCTTGGACCAAGTCCCCTGGACTTTTTTCCGATGAGAGTGACCTCCCCATCCCTCCTTCGAGGCGTCTGAGTGAATCGTCACCGACGGGGGAGGTGGCTGAAGAAGAACCGACTTCTTTAGAAGTCTGGCTTGGGACCAAGGCCTGAGAAGAGTACGTAGCCGAAGCGGAACTGGTCTTCTCAGATCTCTTCGCACGATTGATGCAAAACTTCTCCAAACTCCGGTTGCATCCTTTAGCTGTGCTCTTAGCACTGGGTCTGTCACCGAAGCAAACTGGAGAGAGCTCAGTACCCTCTCTTGTTCGCGTCTTGATATCCTTTCGGAATCTAGAAGTCTCTTGACAGAACCCGCTATCTCCTTCCTTTTCTTCGCCGGGATGGAGAAACGGTGTGACAAAAGGTCCCAGTGGATTCCCAGCCACTGGAACTTTTGACATGGAGAAAGTCGAGACTTTTATCTGTTGATCTTGAAACCTAGGTACTGTAGGAACTAGATCACTTGACTGGAAGCTTGCAAGCATTCTGTCTCGGATGCTGCCCACACCAACCAGTCGTCCAGGTAGGCTACTACCTGAATTCCCTTTAGGCGTAATTGTTTGAGAGCTACGCTCGCAAGCTTCGTAAAAATCCTTGGGGCTATGTTTAGTCCGAATGGCATGGCTCTGAAGGCGTATAGTCTTCGTTGTAGCCTGAACCCTAGGTAGGGGGAGAGTCGACGGTTGATTGGAATGTGCCAATAGGCGTCTGACAAGTCTATAGAGACGAAATATGCCCTCTTGGGCAGTAAGGTCCTTATGTGTTGCAGTGTTAGCATCTTGAATTTGTAATACACTATGAACTTGTTGAGTGGCGACAAGTCCAGAATGACTCTGAGCTTTTCCGAGTCTTTCTTGGGAACACAAAACAGCCTCCCTTGGAATTTGATGGACTTCACCTTTCGGATCACATTTCTCTCCAACAGTTCTTGAGCGTACTCCTCCAGAACGGGGGTGGAGTGTCGGAAAACCCGAAGGCCCGGGGGTGGAGTGCTGTACCAGCTCCAACCCAGTCCATTCTTGAGTAGGCTGTGGGCCCAGGGATCGAAGGTCCACCGATCCCGAAATTTCAGAAGTCTCCCTCCTACCGGTATCATCCCACTTGGACTGCCGTCCCGAGGTCTTGCCTCCCTGACCACGACCACCCCTGAATCCCCTTCCCCTTGAGGGGCGTCCAGACGAGCCTCTGGCTGCCCCTCTAGGCTTTGCTCGAAAGGAAGTAGACTGCCCTTCGAACGATGGGGTGAATGCCGTGGACTGTGTCGACACGGCCTGGGGTACCCACTGAAAAGTGGTCGGGGTTTGTGCCATGATCTGGGGCACTGGAGGCAATGGCAATTGCAGTTGCTGTTGCTGTCTAAAAGGCTTGGCTGGCCGAGACGGTAGCCTAGTCCTCATAGTCTTCCTCTTTGGTTGAGGACCTTCATCCGGGGAAGACTTTCTTTTGATAGCCAGGCCCCACTTCTGGAGAAGGTTTCTATTCTCCAAGGCGGCCTTATCAACTACTTCTTTGACCAAATCGGTAGGGAAAAGGTCTTTGCCCCAAATGTTGGAGGAGATTAGTTTCCTTGGCTCGTGCCTCACCGTAGCCGAGGTTAACACGAACTCCCTACAAGCTCTCCTCGCCTTGACGAAGCCATAAAGGTCCTTCGTCACTGTGGCCAGATGAGTCTTGGCCACCACCATGAACATTTCATGGACCTTGGGGTCACTTGCCATCGTCTCAAGAGTAGTCTGAAGAGACATTGAGGCAGCCAGTCTTTCTTTTGTCTCGAACTCTCTCTGCAAGAGAAAGTCAGACAGCTTAGGGAGGTCCTCGCCGAACTGACGTCCGGCAATATCAGCCTCCAACTTCCCAACTGAGAACGTAAGATGGACGTCCTTCCAGTCTTTGTGGTCCATAGGTAGGGCCAGCGACAAGGGTTTACACTCCTTCAGGGAGGGGCAAGGCTTGTCGGCCTCGACTGCTTTTAGTACAGCCGCAAACCCTTTCTGTAAAAAGGGGAAGGCTCTAGCAGGAGAGGACACAAAGGAAGGGAGCTTCTTGCTCAATGCAGCTACTTTTGAGTTAGAGAAGCCCCTCTCTTTCAACGAGGATGAAAGCAGAGCTTGAGCCTTAGTATGGTCCATGACTATGACCTCCTTCGGCTCTGTCTCCTCCTTTGAAGCTGGTTCCTTCCTCAGCCGGACATAACAGTCCGGATATGATGCCTTGCTGGGCCAGAATTCCACCTCCTCTAGGGGAACTGAGCCCAGCTTATCCGAGATGACGATCTTTCCAGTCGTCATTGGCATGTGCTCAGCATACCTCCATGGGATAGCATCTGAGCACAAGGGAAGGTCTTTCACATTGAGCCTTTTCTGGGGCCCATGTGATTCTGCAAGGCACTGCATCCGCCGTTCCATAGCAGCCGCCTTCTCCTGATTCTCCTTCTGCATTTGTTGGATCATTCCAACAATCGAAGAGAGGGCCTGTCCCAGTTCTACTGGGAGACCGGCCGATATTGAGGGAATAGGCTCCGGAATCTGAACCGGAGTAGCCGACACCTCGTCGACCTCTTCCTCTACGACGTCCGGGGCTTGAACTTCATCCTGGCCTTCTGCCAGGAGGTCTTCTTCCAAACGCTCGTCCACGTCATACATCCTGTCATCTAACTGGATGTCTTGCATCGCGACCGCGACTTCAGCATCCACCTGGATCTGACCTTGGGGGATCTCCTCTTGAGGCTGGGGAATCACTGCATCAGCTGATGCCTTAGGGAAAAGATACGCCCTCATCTTCTCACTTGGAAGATAAGGGCCAGAGGTGTTCTTTTGGAAGCCCCTTACCAAGGTACGAAGCTTCTCCCTTGCTATATCCCTTGATTCCGCCGTCCTAGGGGAATCAAAGGCCTCAGTAATCAGGTTAGTGCACACAATACATACCTGAGGGTCCCAATACTGGAGATCATCCTTGGAGACAGCGCATGCTGCGTGTCTCCTACAAAACTCATGTCCGCAGAGGTTCTTGCTGCGGACGTTGCAGAAAACATTTCCGCACTTCGGAGGGTCCCCCTGTAAAGAGAAGAAATTTCCATGAGTATCAAGTGAACTATGTATCACTGGATATGCATAGTATAGCATAACAATTCATAAAGGAAAGACACACTTGTGTTTCCCTCACAACCCATTGTTGCAGCCTTCCAGATAATAAAATCAAATGGTTAATCTCTTCTAGAGTAACCAATGCAAGGTTTCCAAAGGAAACAGGTGGAGCTCACACCTAAGCAATGATTTTAAAATCCTGGATAATAGACAGGAAAGAACTCACTTTCCTATCTGTAGGGCAACAGCAAAGGACTGTGCAAGAAAACACAAAAGTGTTAGAACACACAGTGCTGTACCAAAACCCATACCATAATTTTCTTCTTACTGTATATGTTATACTGAAGAATACTAGTACAGTATAGGAGGATACGTGCCGGCCGGCACTTGCCGGCCGGCACTTGCCGGCCGGCACACACCATAACTAGCTTTAAAGTATACTACTTAACAGCTATAAGGCGGCAGAACTCTGGTTCAAGTGCATGTGCCGGCTGGCAGCAACTGCCGGCCGGCAACAGCCAATGTCGGCCGGCAATGGCTGCCGGCCGGCAACTACACAAGGTAGTACCCAGCTGCCGGCCACACTCTTGGTGACCGGCAGACAAGGGCTGACATTAGCCGGCCGGCAAAGGTACAGGACCGATGCCAGCCGGCAGCAAAAGAACCAGAGGACTACACCCGCCCGGCTGCCGGCCTCATAGGCCGGCAGCCGGGTCGGGTACAGCACTAGAAGAAAAATAGGATGGATGCCGGGATAAGAGAGTACACTACCTCCAAGCCCGGCAATCCGAAAGAGTGCATATAAGGAAGGGGAGAATATAATTCAGGCTTCCTGACCAATGCCGTCTGGCTCTACAGGCAGGCATGGATGAGGGACCAAGGGAGGTCCGGGCAGCACTCAAAATATAAGACCCTTGCCGGCCGGCAGCTCTGCCGGCCGGCAGGGGGCTGAGTCAATTCCACATCCTAACCTATTCTAGGTCCAGATGTAGAATGACGTACAGTACTGTAATGGCTAGGCCATTACGGAGATAGAGGGGGATGGGACAAAAG
>NC_090748.1:67768823-67771323 GCF_036898095.1 Palaemon carinicauda
ACCGCTAGAGTTATTGGGTCCTTTGACTAGCCAGATAGTACTACATTGGACCAAGGTGGTTAAATGGAGGTTAACCTCTTTGCATTGGATCACTCTCTGGTTACAGCTCATTTTTCCTTTGCCTACACATACAATGAAGAATCTTGTCCATTCTTTCTACATTCTTCTCTATCCTCATAAACCTGAAAACACTGAGATTATCCAACAATTCTTCTTCGCTCACAGTAATTGTTCAGTGGCTACTTTCCTCCTGGTAAGGGTAGAAGAGACTCTTTAGCTATGGTAAACATCTGTTGTAGAAGGACACTCCAAAATCAAACCATTGTTCTCTAGTTTTGGGTAGTGCCATGGCCTCTATCTCGTGGTCTTCCATTGTCTTGAGGTAGCGATCTCTTGTTTGAGAGTACACTCGGACACACTAGTCTATCTCAATTCTCTTCCTCTTGTTTTTAAAGTTATTATACAGAATATACAAAAGCTATATTTTAATGTTACTTTTCTTAAAATATCTTATTCTAATTGTTCATTACTTCTCTTGTAATGTTTTTATTTCAATGTTTTCTTTCGTCACTCGGCTATTTTTGCCTGTTGGAGCCCTTAGACTTATAGCATCCTGTTTTTCCAACTAGGGTTGTAGCTTAGCTATTTATAACAATAACTATACTATTAATGCATGAAACAGCCTACTAACCCCCTCTACATACAGATGTACAGAGGGCCCTTTATTATTATTATTATTATTATTATTATTATTATTATTATTATTATTATTATTATTGTCTCTACTAAGGAAGTATATTGATTTATTTATTTATCTGTGTGTGTTTGTCTGTGGACATGATTATGTCAAAACTACTCGATGGATTTTAACGAAATTTTCACCACAGACAAATCTTAAGTCATGTACGACCTCATTAAATTTTTGCGATGATCCGGTTCCAGATCCAAACTCTAGATCCGGATTCCCATTTTTCACAATTTTAAAGATTACATCAAAACAAACTGACGGATTTTGACGAAATTATCACCACAGATAGGTCATAGGCAATGGACGACCTCATTAAATTTTAGAGATGATCGGGATCTAGATCCAGATTTTAAGTTAAAAGAAATTGACGGATTTTGACGAAATTTCCACAACAGATAGATCTTAAGCCATGGACGACTCCATTTACTTTTGGAGATAATTCGGTTCTGGATCCTGATTGTAGATCTGGATTGCCATTGTTCACAATTTTAAAGATTACATCTAAAAAAAAAATAGACGGATTTTGACAAAACTGTCACCACAAGTTGATCATAGGCATTGGATGACTCCAATAAATATTGTTGATGATCCAGATCCGAATTCTGGATTAAGATCAGGAGTCTGGATCAAATATAAATTGAATGTCTTTCTTTCTGAGTCATCATCACCCTTGGCGAAGGTCAGAAATCTCTGATTGCTCTTGTTGTTATCATTATTATTAAATAAACACTAAACTTTGCTGGAAAAACAGACTGCTAAGCCGAAGGGGGTCGTTGAAGAAAGGATCCCAAATACATAAAAGAAACTGAGATGAAAGTAGCAGAGTTTTGAAAAAATAAAGAAAATATAAATATCGATTAAGGTACCAATAGTTTTTACTTTTGAAATATCTTTCATGATAATTGAATTTAACTAATGTTGACTGAAAATAAATCAGCTAACACAGGCGTGCTAGAACTTCTCTCCAGCTATGCTGAGTAAAATCATAAAAACAATTCCTTTCAAAGATTTTTATTAACTGAATTTTATCTTTTCCAAGAATAACGTAATTACTCCAATATATATAAATTATTTTTTATCTATGAATTTCTCATTTATATTTATCTAAATCTGAATTTATTTGTATAGTAATTAACCCTGTGCAATTTCGTAACCCCGAACTTCATCGGAGAAAGAAGAGGAACAGTATGGACGGAAATGCTGAAACTTCTTCATTGCAGAGAACATTCTGGAGCATTGAGTCCACAATTTGTCACAAGGCAAGGCACTGCCTGAAAAGGATTCGATTCCGGAATCAACACGGATCAAAAGCCTAAATTTTTGAAGGAGCAAGTAAGCTTCACAATTTAGTCTGTTTTCGATCAAGAGATAGCGTTCCTGAAGAACCGACGTAGATCCCGTTGTAAAAATGGAATCATAAGCTCCGTTGAGGAGGGGAGGGTTTCTGAGATCAGTCATGAGGTTCTGTACCCTTGCGAAAAATCATTCATGTATTTCGTAATTGATCTTAAGTTTTTTATCTCATAGAATCTTATTTTTTCATTTATCATTTTTAGAAATTAATTTCAGAGCATATTAATGTTTTTGTTTCTTAAAATTTTCAGCACCATAGCCTTTATATCAAACTAATTCCATCGCTCACACAATGTAGTCCAGATGAAGGGTTGAGGTGGCCTCGTGGTAGCATCCTTGCCTGGTGATTGCCAGACTGGGGTTTGAGTCCCGCTCAAAGTCTTCAGTTCCTTTCGTCAC
>NC_090748.1:67773823-67776323 GCF_036898095.1 Palaemon carinicauda
CTCTCTTACAGGGATAAGGTAAGAAAAGAAAAACTAATAAATTAAATCAACATAAAGGAAAGGAAAGATAAATAGAATTTTAACTATAGTAGAAATGATTTCAAAAAAATTATGAAATATCATTTACGAATGTCAAGTATGAACAACACGCTTCTTATGAAGTCCGAAACTTGGGTAAACGTAACCGGGAAGGGATAAAAAAGGTTGTTTATTCCGTCAGGACAAATTTTGTAACTACTTTCATTGTATTTGAGTCAACAAATTTCTTATTTTGTCCCCGAGTACATATTGCATGAAGTTTTAGCGCGTTTCATAAAAAAATGCATGAACAGCGAAGTCATAAAATCTGATAATATCATTTGCATTTCCTATAAGGGATCTGGTAAGGGTAAAAAGTACTTTGCATCAAAAAAGTATATCTTCTTCGAATTTGTAACTTTTTCCTTTGCTTTTAAACACCTTTCATCTTACTCATTCACTTTCTTCTTTACTCTATGTTATCCCTATGATTCAAAATATACGTTTTTTTGTTAGCTATTTATTCCTGTTTTGTTCTCGTAAAAAGATATGGCTTTAAGCTTGGGAAAATCACAGGGGCAGTATTTGGTGACCTAACAGCAGCCTATGACACTGTGAATCACAAGTTGCTTTTTTGAAACTTACTTAGGTTATTTGCAACCCAGGTATGGTGCATATCCTCCAATCACTACTGAATAACAGACTTTTCTTTGTTGAAATGGACGGTAGGAGAAGTAGATGGCAAAAACAGAAAAACGGCCTTCCATAAGAGTATGTGTTGGCTCTCATGTTTTGCAACATCTATACCAACGATCAACCACAGTTAAGATATATCCGTAGATTTATATATGCAGATGATCTGTGGCTACCCATCCAGTCCGATTCATTTACTACTACTGAGAGAAAATTATCAGATGCTTTGAAATATCTTGAATAATGCTACAAGAAAAGCTTCCTAAACGCCAACCCAGACAAAACATAGATATGTGCTTTCCATTTTAAGAATTCCAGGCAAATAGGGAGTTGAACATCTCATGAAACGATAAGAAACGGAAGAATGGTAGCTTCCCTATCTATTTAGGTGCTACATTAGAACAGACGCCATCGTTTAGGGAGGAAGTAAGGAAAATAAATATGAAAGTAGCTACCAGAAATAAGTTCTTTAATAAACTTGCCAATTCACAGTGGGGAACAAAAAGACAAACAGCTGTGGCACTCAACTACCCTACTGCCGAATACTGTGCATCAGTCACTGTAAGGTTATATCATTCCCATAAAGTTGACGTCCAACTCAGTCAAACATGTCGGATAATTACTGGTGCCTTCAGACTGACACCCATTCTATTGCGCTATAGATATGCAGGTATTGGACCTCCGAACATCAGCCGTACAGCCTATTCAAAGACCCAAAAATATAAACGAGAGAATAATGAAAGACACCCGTTCTGTGATCATCGGGTGCTTAGACAAAGACTGAAATTCCGCAAGAGCTCCATAACCACCACTAGCCTGGAATGCTGGAGAAAAACAGAGCACTGCCCACATGGTAAGGTCAACGAGAACCCATTTGAGTCTCTTCCACATTGACCAAACTTTTGTAGAAACATATGAATTACTCTCAATCGACCACGAGCTAGAGTTGGAAGAATTGGAGACAATCTTCATAAGTGGGGTCTTGCCCCCTCTCCTGAGCGCGCATGTGGGCATCCCATCCAGACAAGAGGCGACTTATTTCCTGATATTTTGTCTTAACTAACGACATTATTTTCGTAAATTCAATAAAATTAAAATATATCCAAATGGACTATTCATTGTTCTCTTTTCGTTATCAAGTAGATCTGATAATAAAGCATTTTTGAAATTTTTTATTTGCACATTTTGCATTATTTATCTAGTCATTTCATTCTTTAAAAAATAAATATTTTACAAATATCTTTTTCTCCTTTGCACATCTATAAACCAAAACCTTTATTTCACCAATTTTAAGAAGTATTCACCGTATCCTATCTTCCAGACACTGTTCATGGGATCTTCTCATTTAAATACTGACGGGTGATAGAACAAGAAATTCTTTTTGGGCCATTCTTTAAGTTAAATAAACGTAGCAAGGAAGCGTTCATGGCTTCTTTAGTCCTCCTGGGGATATAATTTCGGTGCTATGTAAATTCCACCCACGGAAATTCCACCCACGAACATTCCTCCCACCAAATTCCACCCACGAAAATTTCATCCACGTCAAGTTCCACCCACGGAAATTCCACCCACAAAGAATTTCTACTTCTTGTCTTTCATGTATGTTTAATCATAAAAGTGAGGTTGAAATTACTATAATACGTGTGGAAAAGGAAACACAGACAATTTTTAAAACATTAAATAATATTTATTGATTGTATCCATTGAAAGTGAGGTTGAAATTACTATTATTCATATGGGAAAGGAAGCACAAGCAATTTTTGAAACATAAAATAATAGTTATTGATTG
>NC_090748.1:67778823-67781323 GCF_036898095.1 Palaemon carinicauda
AACTCAAAAACTCTTAAGGTATACCGCTCTTTTTCCTGAAATATCTTGCAAACTACTTTATTTGATATTAAATAAAATTCATTGCAACCATTAGTTAAGAGGTTTTCTTTAGCTATAGCCTAGGCACAGGGGACAGCAATTCAATGTTTGTCTCCCAAATATATTGCAACAATCCTAAAGAAGCCTATTAACTTCAGAAGCTTTTCAATCATAGCCACTATATAGCGACTACTCCATTTACACAAATATCCTCCTATTTACACTAACCACTAAAATGTTTCATCCCCTACAGTACCCCAATAAAGAACATGCTCGTACCTTCTATAGAGTTCTTTATGAGCGACAGTTTATCATTTTATTGAGAAGGTGTTTAAGGCTTGACTTTCTGAGGGGAAATGGAAATGAACAATCTAGACAGCCGCGGATTCTACTTGCACTTGTACGATTCCACCTTTTACTTGACTTTATTGGCTATTAAAAGGGTCATCACTCCATCGATCGCCAGGAAAAGATAATTGAGTGAGGCGAAAAAGGAAAAAATGGGTTTCTTGCAACTTGAGAGGGATCCAATATAAGTGAGCCGGCTTCTCTCTTCTTTCAAGCTTATTGAATGCTGGACCGTTTATTGGTTCGATGGTAGGCGATTGGATACTGTAATGAATGTTGAATTATCCTCGAACACCCACTTGATATATATCTTTTTCTTATGGGATCTATACTATACCACTTATCAATTTTAGAATTTCATTGGTGTTCGAACAAAAACATTTTTTTTTTTATAACGTCATTGCACAAATAACAAGTACAAAGGGCAATCAAAGTTTTCAGCGTGTAAAAATTTCATTGAAGTCTACGGACCAAGCTTTCCCCTTTTCATATATGGACAATGAATTAATCTATTATTTAATGATAACAAAAATAACCAGAATCACGATCTTTATTCGGATAATCCTTAAAATTGAATGGGTTCTTCTGGAGCATAATACCTTCCGGTTGTCAAAATTTGGAGAAAATCGGGCAATAACTTTTGACGTAATCCTGCTATCAGACAAACAAACAGCTAAATAAATAAATAAACGCAGGTAAAAATGCAACCTCACTGGCAAAGGTAATGGATAAAAATAATGATTATAACAACCACCTACTGCATGGAGTCATTTCATATACCTGCATTTATTTATCTTTACTTACAGCATAGCAGAATGGTTTCTCTTACTGCTTGGCATCGTCTATCACCAATTTGACTCTGAGAGCAATGAGGTTAGGCACCGCCAATGTGGTGCTAAATACCCAGATCGATGCAATCACCAGCTGTCAATGAATAAAAAGTAATTAATTTTGTAATATAAAAAATATCTATATATTTGTTTAATGCTTTATATGTTCTGTTTTTATTAATCATAAAGTATCTCTAGACAATAAGCCACCTTTACCATAATTTTATCTCTATTAATCAGGATTTTTTTTTTTACTATTTACTGGTATCTAAGAGAGGCTGGCACCATTCCATTAGCAATACTGATGTTATGGGTTACATTGAAATATGATTTACTTAATATTTACAGTCCAAGTCTTCTCTGCTCTTACTTTCTAGAGCTGAATCGATGTATTCTATACAAATATATCCCATCATTTTACATAAAAAATAAACACACGCAGAAAGATGAATTATACAAGAAAAGTTCTTTTTTCTTAAGTAGTTGTATTTTTCTTTTTAGTATTTTTTTATACATCAGAACAAATTGTACTCGAGTAGCAGGTAAAAAAAAAAAAAAAAAAAAAAAAAAAAAGATATCTTCAGTTCCCTTAGTTATAGAACCCATATAAGTGTAACTCATTTTAAACCCATTGGCTGATCTCCAATGATATTTTGTACATAAATATGAACAATATGCCCATTTTACTCAGCACTTTTGTTTCCATGTAGCTGGTTATGACGTGTTTCTCAAACACTCATGCGATACATGAAAGTCACATGTATATAATATCTATATAATATCTCTCATATACTTTTAATATCCCTAATATGTTTGGCTTTACAAAGTCTTAGCCTTAGTATCCAATACCAGGCTCGAAACGTAAGTTAGTTGACGCAAAGACATTGTTACAATGGTATTTTGTATTCAAAGGAAATTCTAGTGAAAATTTACCTTGCTCCTAAATTTCGTAGGTCTGGCATTGAGCGGGAAGACGATGGCTCGATAACGGTCCACTGCAATGGCTGTTAGTGTGAATATGGACACGTTGACGCTTACTGTCTGGAAGAACGGGCAGAAGGCGCACATGAATTCTGGAAGGTTCCAGCGCTGGAGCAGAGCAGCTTGGAACTGATGAAGAGAGGGAAATTTTAAGTACTTTGGAGAAGCAACTTCGTTGCGGCAAACGTTATGTTTTGAAAGGCGGTGTCTGTCTGTGTATCTGTGATTCGTATAAGTTGAAAAATATTTGACCGAATCTCATAACATTTGTTGGGATGATTGTCCATGATCCAAAAAAATTC
>NC_090748.1:67786323-67803823 GCF_036898095.1 Palaemon carinicauda
CTTTCTTCTTTCATCGGGATGAAAGACATTTCCTTTAACCAGTAATTAGGGTTCTTCATCAAAAGGAGGAAAAGGGCCCTTTAATATTTTGCCATCGAAAATATACCATGAACTGCTCATATGTACATTCTCCTTTGGATATTCGCCCTCGCGCGAAAAGTTAATTATTTTCGTTCTCTCTCTCTCTCTCTCTCTCTCTCTCTCTCTCTCTCTCTCTCTCTCTCTCTCTCTCTCTCTCTCTCTCCCCTTTTTTTTGTTGGTTGGAGGGGAAAACATAAATCATGCTTACCGAAAATCTGTTGATTTCAATCCATTTTTCTTTTATCCTAATATTCAGAATTACTCTTCATGAGTGTATGAATCCCTCAATGTTTCTTCAGCAAATGCTTTAAATTGTTAATAGACTAAAACTGAAATCCCTAAAATCGTAATGGGATTCTATATTCAACTGAAGTTCGACGCGAAATTTTTAATATTTTCATTATAAAAAGGAATCGGCTAAAGTTCAGTCTGTTGATATCTCTTCAAGGTAATTGTTGACTTTTCAAAGATTTCTTTAAGTATACCTCAGGTTTGTTTACAATCCTGATATCTTACTTTTCAAGTTTTACTGGAAGTCTGCACTTCAAGACATTTGATCTTCAGGCCTCTTACCTCGCCAAGACCAATACACGCATTATCCATGTTTATCTTTAGCACTCTAATACAATTTAGTAAGAACGTTTTTTCTTTGTTATCTCTTTTTATTTCAGAATCCTTTATAGAGCCATAAAAATCTTCATCCCTATCCACCCAAACAATGTTTCTCATGATCGACACCTGTTCGAAAAAGGCTATTGTGTAATTGCCTAATATCCTTGAGACGGAAATGTATACACTGCTTTATAACTTATAGATATTCAGCTCCACTTTGGTAAAGTCTACCAACAACTAATCGAGTAGAATTTATATCACTACAAGTCCTCACCCTTTGAATTACTCCATTAATTTCAGTGCTCCTTGAGAGCTTTAAATATACAGTACATATATGTATAACTATGTGCATACATACGTACAAATTTGTACACACACATACAGTATATATATATATATATATATATATATATATATATATATATATATATATATATATATGTGTGTGTGTGTGTGTGTGTGTGTGTGTGTAGGTGTGTATGTGTGTATGTCTCTCTCTCTCTCTGTATGTATATATATACATTAAAAGAATTATTCATGTGTATATGTAATTATATACTGTATATGTATGAATATATGATAAATTCTGCACATTTGGACGTGTTTTTCATATTCAATAAAGCCAAATATTATATATACCACGGGATCAGAGACCCCAGGGGGAAATCAATTCAAAGATAATAGCTTCTAGTATGCCAGAGAATCGAACCCGGTCCGAGAAACTGAGGCGACAGTGACATACCATCTCGCCCTAAAGAGAGTGTACCAACCGTGTGTCACACAATTGTACATAATTCCTTTTGCATATATTATGCTTGTATCTTCGCTCTTCCCTCGCACTAAACGAACATGAAAATTCATGTCTGCTGTTTCCTCTGTAACATTGTCTGTCTTGTTAACTTGTTATGTCCTGTTGCCTTGAGGTTTTGTATATAAAGGAGAGTGTTCTATAACTATATAACTCAGTTGATTGCATCCTGCCTTTGAGTTCACAACCCTCACTCGGCACCGTCACATTGGTGACCCCGGAGTGACCTTGGATTCCTGCTCCCATGCGCCGACAGGTGTTTGATTTCATTCACGGCCTTTCACATCCCTCGTGCCGTTTTACTGCACAGCTGCTGAAGGCAAAGTTCATTTGGCACGGCATTTCTAAGGATGCTAAGGATTGGGTCCGCGCCTGTACTTCTTGCCAAACTTCCAAAGTACATCGACACACGGATTCAGGAGTGGGCACCTTTCCTCAACCTCAGCGTCGTTTCGCACACATTCCCGTCGACGTTGTAGGCCCCCTACCCACATCACAAGGACATCGTTACCTGTTTACCGTCATCGACCGCTCCACTTGTTGGCCTGAAGCCATTCCCATGGAAACTGCAACGTCCGCCTCATGTACATATGCCTTACTCTCTGGATGGATTTTAAGATTCGGTATCCCTGAGCATATTACTTCTGACAGGGGAACCACTTTCACCTCTCAATTGTGGACGTCATTAGCGAATCTCCTGGGCATCACCCTACATCAGACAACGGCCTACAACCCCGCTGCCAATGGAATGGTTGAACGTTTTCATCGCACCCTCAAAGCAGCTTTGATGTCCCGCTGCAAGGATTCCAACTGGTTTACTTAGCTTCCCTGGGTCCTCCTGGGACTAAGGACCACTCCTAAAGACCCCCTCGACGTCTCGGCAGCTGAAATGGTGTATGGCGACCCGTTGGTCGTCCCTGCCGAATTTTTTTCCTTCTACAACCTCCTCCGACGATCTCCAGCGCATACGTCACTTCGTGGGAAAATTTACTCCATGCCGCCAGACTTACAAGCCCCCAGCGAAGCATCACATACCAACGGACTTGCACTCTGCAACGCACGTCTTCCTGCGCAACGACACTAGCAAGCCACCACTAACGCCCCCTTACACGGGCCCTTTCCTTGTGATCCGACGCAGTCAGAAAGCATTCCTACTAAACATTCGGGGCAAAGAAGACTGGGTCTCCATTGATCGTCTAAAACCTGCTTATCTTCTGCCAGATGACCCACCTACAGTTCGCCTCTCCAGATCAGGTCGCCCTATTTAACATGTACAGTATGTAATTTTTAGGGGGGGGGGAGCCATGTACCAACCGTGTGTCACACAATTGTACATAATTCCTTTTGCATATATCATGCTTGTATCTTCTCTCTTCCCTCGCACTAAACGAACATGAAAATTCATGTCTGCTGTTTCCTCTGTAACATTGTCTGTCTTGTTAACTTGTTATGTCCTGTTGCCTTGAGGTTTTGTATATAAAGGAGAGTGTTCTATAACAATATAACTCAGTTGATTGCATCCTGCCTTTGCGTTCACAACCCTCACTCGGCCCCGTCACAAGAGTATGTCACTGACGTCTCAGTTTTTCGGACCTGGGATCGATTCCCCGTCTGCCCAGTAGCTATTATCTTCAAAAAGATTCCCCCCCAGGTCTTTGATCTCGAGGTATAGAGAGAATCCAGATATCAAGAGGAGTATAATATATGGCTTATTTTCGTATGGCTATATGTATGTATACACAAATATTACATATATACTAATATGTGTGTATGTACATACATACATACATATACCCAAGGCACTTCCCCCAATTTTGGGGGGTAGCCGACATCAACAAGAAACAAAAAAAAAAAGGGGACCTCTACCCTCTACATTCCTCCAGCCTAACCAGGGACTCAGCCGAGTTCAGCTGGTACTGCTAGGGTGCCACAGCCCAACCTCCCACATTTCCACCACAGATGAAGCTTCATACTGCTGAGTCCCCTACTGCTGCTACCTCCGTGGTCATCTAAGGCACCGGAGGAAGCAGCAGGGCCTACCGGAACTGCGTCACAATCGCTCGCCATTCATTCCTATTTCTAGCACGCTCTCTTGCCTCTCTCACATCTATCCTCCTATCACCCAGAGCTTTCTTCACACCATCCATCCACCCAAACCTTGGCCTTCCTCTTGTACTTCTCCCATCAACTCTTGCATTCATCACCTTCTTTAGCAGACAGCCATTTTCCATTCTCTCAACATGGCCAAACCACCTCAACACATTCATATCCACTCTAGCCGCTAACTCATTTCTTTCACCCGTTCTCACCCTCACCACTTCGTTCCTAACCCTATCTACTCGAGATACACCAGCCATACTCCTCAGACACTTCATCTCAAACACATTCAATTTCTGTCTCTCCATCACTTTCATTCCCCACAACTCCGATCCTTACATCACAGTTGGTACAATCACTTTCTCATATAGAACTCTCTTTACATTCATGCCCAACCCTCTATTTATTACTACTCCCTTAACTGCCCCCAACACTTTGCAACCTTCATTGACTCTGACGTACATCTGCTTTCACTCCACCATTTGCTGCAACAACAGACCTCAAGTACTTAAACTGATCCACCTCCTCAAGTAACTCTCCATTCAACATGACATTCAACCTTGCACCACCTTCCCTTCTCGTACATCTCATAACCTTACTCTTACCCACATTAACTCTCAACTTCCTTCTCTCACACACCCTTCCAAATTCTGTCACTAGTCGGTCAAGCTTCTCTTCTGTGTCTGCTACCAGTATAGTATCATCCGCAAACAACAACTGATTTACCTCCCATTCATGATCATTCTCGCCTACCAGTTTTAATCCTCGTCCAAGCACTCGAGCATTCACCTCTCTCACCACTCCATCAACATACAAGTTAAACAACCACAGCGACATCACACATCCCTATCTCAGCCCCACTCTCACCGGAAACCAATCGCTCACTTCATTTCCTATTCTAACACATGCTTTACTACCTTTGTAGAAACTTTTCACTGCTTGCAACAACCTTCCACCAACTCCATATAACCTCATCACATTCCACATTGCTTCCCTATCAACTCTATCATATGCTTTCTCCAGATCCATAAACTCAACATACACCTCCTTACCTTTTGCTAAATATTTCTCGCATATCTGCCTAACTGTAAAAATCTGATTCATACAACCCCTACCTCTTCTAAAACCACCCTGTACTTCCAAGATTGCATTCTCTGTTTTATCCTTAATCCTATTAATCAGTACTCTACCATACACTTTTCCAACTACACTCAAACAACTAATACCTCTTGAATTACAACACTCATGCACATCTCCCTTACCCTTATATAGTGGTACAATACATGCACAGACCCAATCTACTGGTACCATTGACAACACAAAACACACATTAACCAATCTCACCAACCATTCAAGTACAGTCACACCCCCTTCCTTCAACATCTCAGCTTTCACACCATCCATACCAGATGCTTTTCCTACTCTCGTTTCATCGAGTGCTCTCCTCATTTCCTCTATTGTAATCTCTCTCTCATTCTCATCTCCCATCACTGGCACCTCAACACCTGGAACAGCAATTATATCTGCCTCCCTATCATCCTCAACATTCAGCAAACTTTCAAATTATTCCGCCCACCTTTTCCTTGCCTCCTCTCCTTTTAACAACCTTCCATTTCCATCTTTCACTGTCTCTTCAATTCTTGCGCCGGCCTTCCTTACTCTCTTCACTTCTTTCCAAAACTTCTTCTTATTCTCTTCATATGACTGACCCAGTCCCTGACCCCACCTCAGGTCAGCTGCCCTCTTTGCCACACGTACCTTGCGCTTTACTTCCACCTTTTTCTCTGTATATTTTTCATACTTCTCTATACTATTACTCTGCAGCCATTCTTCAAAAGCCCTCTTTTTCTCTTCCACTTTTACCTTCACTCCTTCATTCCACCATTCACTGCCCTTCCTCATGCTGCCTCCAACTTGATGTAGATGAAAGTCGATAATTGGATATCACTTGTAAAGAGAAAGGTATTATATAGGTCATGTAATCATTTTAATGAAAATCTACAAAATATGGAAAATGTATTCAAAATTTGCCATGGTCATGCTCTAAAATCAGGAGTCAAAGCCATTTCATATCTTATTGATATATTCAAAGCCACCAATATTGATGTTCCCGAGGAGGTAATGAGATTTTTAATATTAGAAGTCAGCTAAAATTTAGAATAAAAATATTAAACTAAGAAGGAAAATTTTTATAGCAAAGTTGTGAAAAAATAAAAAAGTTGTTCAGTAATGTTGAAAATTTATTTCATTGAAACAAGAGAGAGAGAGAGAGAGAGAGAGAGAGAGAGAGAGAGAGAGAGAGAGAGAGAGAGAGAGAGAGAGAGAGAGAGAGAGAGATGATTGTATTAAGATTTTTAATGAAATATTGGGAATAAAGCTTTTGTCATACGTGAATTTCTATTTCTATTGCTATTACATTCCCTATCATAATATGTATTTTGGAATTATAGTTATAAAGACATTAATATTTGCCTAATTTCATAAATGCAATGTTCGGAATCCAAAAAGAGGCATGAATAATAAGGCTGGTTGTACAGGACAGCTGTCAAATAAACGCTCGGATCTCTCCAGGTGACGTCACAGAGCACAGCCGAGCTCCCGGCACCATGCGCGGTAACTCACCTTATCTTATTCCATCTTGAGCTACACCTTGTCTGTTTTGTCATGGGAACATTAGAGACATCTGACGAAAGATTCCCCGCCCCCCCCCCCCAAGTGTCGGCGTTCTTTTGATTCTAACTGTAGATTCTTGTTGTCTTTGTAACACACCCAAAGGCATTTCCTCCTACTTGCTTGAATCCCTCTTATGAGTGTCCCTAGATACTGCTTCATTTTCTGTCTTTTACAAATGGGCAATTAATATTAATAAGTATCTGTAATTCTTGAACAGGGCCGAAGACCATGTTTGCGGAGGCTCCCTGGCAGTATCTAAATGCTACTTTCGACCTGATTAGGCTCTTTTGGTGCTTTCTTCAGTACTTTACTCCTCAATTGGTAAACTTGAGATACATAGATTCTTACAGAGAGGGCTCCTGGCTACATTTTAGCAATTTTTCATGGATGTAGGCTCCTGCAGATGTGAATTAAACTCGTAATTCACTAATTAAGTAGGGTGTGCACTTTGGCCTTTTCTAAAATACCTTAACCCACAGCTGATTAACTTTGGAATCATAGTTCCTTGGTAATTGGGTCATGGACTATGTTAGAGTTAAGTTTCATGGAAGTACTCGAGATTTGAATTAAATGTGAAATTAGGGTTTACATAGGCCCTTCTTAAGCCCCTTAGTCCACAATTGTGGAACTTAAGAATTATCAATCCTTTATCTGACTCCCAAACTGAACATTATGGCACAGGTTTTGGTGGATGTGCTCAAGGTGTGCATTAGATATGATTTTAGTATTCCACGTTTGCAGAACCTAAGAAAGGTCTTTGAGGGGTTCCAGAGTACCTTCCTATCCATTCCAGGTGTCAAACCTTTCGTAATCGAGATGTGAAACAAATGTCTCTGGGCTCTTGGACTATTACAAGCGACTGTACAAACAGATGATTGAGGTCAAATCCCTATTTCTTTACTATATCTTAAAAATTAGTCGAATATCTCTTCGGAGGACAATCATAATAATATTCAACCATTGAGGTAAAAGAAAAAAGACATTGATTAGTTCCCATCATTGACAATGATAAGAGTCAATCTATTCATTCCCGTAAAATTTTCAACACCTATCCCTACTATGCACTAGGATATCATGGGTAGTGATACGGAAAATTTATACTTGGTATTTCATCACGTGACGTTACAAAAAATCATCATTGATATACCAACTACAAAAATTTTTATTTACTTGAATACACGTAAACATGTATTTATCTCATTTCGTCTATACATTTTTTCATTTATATTAATATCTGCTCTCATTATAAGTGACTACAGCACATGTGGTCATTTCATTGAAATAGCACACCTGTAATTTGAGTAAAAAATACCGCCAGCTCACCGGAACGGGTAAGACCATTAAAGCCACAGTTCTTGATCAAGAGCAAGCGTTCACACTCGGTGGATCGACTGTTTTAGAGTTTCTTTCGATAGTTCCATACACCTGCTGTCACATTTGTAAGTGAAATGCACTCATATACTATAGGTCTTTAATACTGTTTTTTTTTTTCTCTTTATTCGTGCCATACCATATACAAACGTTCACATTATCAATTATCTTAATATTGCCTTATTGTCGAAAAAAAAAACTATCTTTGGTAATTGTCTTAGCACATATATTTTCCGTGAATCGTTCAGGAAAAAATAACCTTCCTCAAATTTTAGCCCCAATCTTAAAGGTTTCCTTAACAAAATTTCCCTGTTTATCTGAGATTCTTAATTCGATATTTTTCTAATACATTCTCTCTCTCTCTCTCTCTCTCTCTCTCTCTCTCTCTCTCTCTCTCTCTCTCTCTCTCTCTCTCTCTCTCTCTCATATATATATATATATATATATATATATATATATATATATATATATATATATATATATATATATAGAAAATATATAGATGTATACGGTATGTTAGTTTGATTTTATGCAGTGAGATGAAACGTAGGA
Source organism: Palaemon carinicauda (assembly GCF_036898095.1). Classification (NCBI taxonomy): domain Eukaryota; kingdom Metazoa; phylum Arthropoda; class Malacostraca; order Decapoda; family Palaemonidae; genus Palaemon; species Palaemon carinicauda. Next base: position 67,794,518 of record NC_090748.1, read on the forward strand.
GCAGTAAGTTACACTGGTGAATTGTAATAGCGTTTAAAAACATTCTTGGCAGTTTGCCAGAAGAAAGTGTGACCAGGAATAATACTGCCGAATCCGGACGGGTGGAAACCATGAGTTCGGAGATCAACGTACACAAGGAACCGTGGTATTTAATCCTCGTAATAACAACTTAGGAAGAAAAATAAACTGGAGATGACCTGGCCCGGGTCAAGCGGAGCTTAGAGAACTCATTCTTACCAGTCAATAAGACAGTTCTCGGTTCCCAAGTTAATCTCCGTTACTGTATTGGAATTTGGAGTAAGTTCCCTTCGGATCTCAGTTTATAGATGGTAACCATTATTGTTCTTTTCATTAGCGACTGCTTCTTCCTGAGCTGCTCAAAAAGAAAGTCTAATGTTAACTTTGCTGCTCAACTTCTTGGTGCATCCGTAGCAAACTCAAAGCATTAACGATTAGAAAACAACCTTGTTGAGTTTAAAGTATGTGAAGAAACTATAAAATGTCTTAGGGTAGTCAAGTGATTTATTTGATATCCTTAGTTTAAGAAATCTTTGCATTCGATGCTTTAAATGCCCAATGCAACCAAAACAATGCATATTTGATTAAAGAATTTCTGGTAAAGGCCTAATCTTATATTGGTTGAATTCAAACAGAAAAGCGGGTTTCTAAACTTTATAGCTTGTATGCGAGGCTAATGAATTTATATGACCAATTAATTGCATGGTCCGTTCAAAAATTTAATTTTTTTACTGTCATAGTGAAATGAGCCAAGACCATATTGATTTTTTTTTTTTTTTTTTTCAAATAATGTTGCTTATTTACGTAACTCGATTGATGTGATAAATGTGTCTTCTCCTAAGAACAAGTTAATAACAGATAATAGTTTGAATGAAAGTGATAACAATGAGGACTATACTTACATTCCTGCGTATTATCGCCCATCACTTCGTTTTAAGTAGTATTGTAGCATACATTGCAGGATGTATTGTTCATAAATTGTAGAAATCCTTGTGTTGTGAAGCCTGCGTAAATCTGTTGACTATCAATGACAATAATGTATTGCCAAAATTTAACAAAATTGAAAAGAAAACGATATTTGATTCATCTCTCGGAGATTTTGCTTAGAAAAATCAATATTATTTATTGAAAATAGCGAAAACGCTCCAAAAAGTTTAATGTGCTCCTCTGAAATATTGCACAGGCAAAAGATTATTTTTTTTTAATTAAATAATATATGTTTGACAGCCATCCATTATAAAATCATTATGTCTTGCTCATTGGAGCAACAGCTGAAAAATACCTGCATGTACACTATTCCTGCGCAGGGAAACATTTTACTGCTACCATGCAAGACAATAACAAAATGAAAAGTCGACAGACATTCTCGAAAGTCATTCTCTTTAGTGGCCAGTAGAATTATAAATAGAATTTAGCATAACCTTGAGGCCATTAGTCTAATTTCAGTCATAACATTTCTAAAAAATAATCCTCCCAGTAACACATTCCATCTACACAGCAATGAAGCGAGTTCAAGGGGAGCATGTGCGGGAAATTGACTTGATTTCTGAATAACTCGCTGTCGTGAATGTATTCTTCTTTGCTCTTATGAATATGACAGCACTGCAAAGAAAAGTTTTTTAAGTTGCAGAATGATCAGTGATTTAAATCAAATAGACTCATTCCCGGAATTTTACTGATCCTATTCTTTCATTTATAATCCAATATAATAAAGTATAGCAAAATTAGGAATATATCGTCATCAGCCGTTACTAGTCCACCGCAGAACAAAGGCCACAGAAATGTCCTTCTGCTTGCGCCTGTTTATGGTATATATATATATATATATATATATATATATATATATATATATATATATATATATATATATATCATCATCATCATTATCTCCTCCTACACCTATTGACGCAAAGGGCCTCGACTAGATTTCGCTAGTCGTCTCTGTCTTGAACTCTTAATTCAATACGTCTCCATTCATCATCTCCTACTTCGCGCTTTATAGTCCTAAGTCATGTAGGCCTGGGTCTTCTAATTCTTCTAGTGCCTTGTGGAGCCCAGTTAAACGTTTGGTGAACTAATATCTCTACCGGCTATATGTGTGTATGAATATATTGTACTGGTTAAACATATGCCTAATAGTGTAAGCTCGTGCAATGTAATGTACTGGGGGGATGTCATACAGTGCGGAAACTTAGGTCACCCTGACCTCATCAGTGGAGCACCTCCAATACCAGAACATAAGGAAAGTCTAGTCAGATTTTATGGTAAAATCTTATTCAGAAATCGTAGTTCCATATGTCATTCGATGCAAAGGCATTTTTAGGGACATAAACTAGCTGAATTTTAATAGCTAATTTGAAATAAGTATATCATTCGCACAAACCTAAATTAGTTAGAGTTTACATACTTCATCCTCATAACCACTAACCATCTTCACCATCTTTTTCTTATCTTAAGAGGTCTGCCTTCTGATCCTCTTTTGACTGGCTGATCAGACCAAACACTTATTTTCTAAATCAATAGTTCTTGGAACAGTCATGATTATTCAATATGGTTTCATTTTATACATCTTTGTTGTAACTTTGCTCCATTACAATATTTGTCTATGATCTTTTATATTAATGCGTGTGATACTATCTATCAGTAGGAAGATTTACTTATTTAATTTTCATATCTTTCAATTTGTATATTGTAGCCCTGGTCGGAAAATTTCAGCATTTAACATCCAATTCCTCTTCCCATGGACATCCAGCGAAGCTCAGTAAGGATGTGCATGACCCTATTGTAGATATTTGTTAGTTGATAATAGACTGCCTAGTTCACTGAGGTAGGTAACTTAAACAGTATATATATATATATATATATATATATATATATATATATATATATATATATATACATATATATATATATATATATATATATATATATGTATATATATATATATATATATATATATACAGTATATATATATATATATATATATATATATATATTTATATATATACATATATATATATATATATATATATATATATATATATATATATATATATGTATATATATATATATATATATATATATATATATATATATATATATATATATATATATATATATATATATATATATATATCTATATATATAAATATATATATATTTATATATATATATATATATATATATATATATCACATAAATTATTACAGTAGTCTAGCCTTGTAATTGTATAGTTATTTATGAAATAAATTCTACAGAATCCTTATTTCAATACATTTTTTATGATGTCTACATCTTTTACAGTATTGAATCCGATTTTCATTAAATTGATCTAATACAAAATCTTAGAAAAGTAAATGAATGATGCATTTTTTATCAAAAGCCGTTCACATACTTTTTTCTAGAACTGGTTTTATTTTGTGCTGAAAATGATGACCCGGCGAAAATTTTGTCATTTAAAGAGGTCGAAATTAGAGTCAAAGGTCATCAAATGAAAATTTTACTTTTTTATAGAAATTGTCCAGTCCTCCTAGCTAGATCCATAGATACCATCAAAAAGCCAAACTGATGAACTATAAGTAAGTGAATATCACCTTAATTTTCATACTTAAAGAGAAATGTATTACACCATCGTATAAAAAGCATTTTTTTTTTTAATCTGGCTTCGTTTTAAGGTATACCACGTAAGCAATTCACAATCAATTCTCTTTTCCATTGCTATGTTTGATTTTTTAATCTGGGTACAATTTTGAAGAGTCAAAGCCTAAAATGAAAAGGAAACAGTATTTACTATCGCTTTTGTATACTATTCATTTTAATTTTCTTTATCAAAGATTAGTGTTCCTGAAGCTAATGCAATTTGATATACTGACAACAATGAAATGGATACAGGGGCCGGGCCCGGAGGTGTGTGGGGAGGGAGACAGTAGTATATAGACAACGTAAACGAAATTTGTACACCTGCAAACTGAGGTGCCGGGGGATGTGAGTCTTTCTTCATAGACAGATGTTAGTAGCACAGCTGTTATTTGTGACGATGCCGAGAGAGAGGTTATGACTCAAAGGCAGGATGCAATCAACTGAGTTGTTTATTAAAGAACACTCTCCTTTATATACAAAATCTGATAGCAACAAGAATTTTCATGTTTAAATATTGACAATGTTACAGAGGAGAACAGCATACATGAATTTTCATGTTCGTTTTAGTACGAGGGAAGAGCGGAGATACAAGCATAATGTATATAAAAGGAATTATGTACAATCGTGTGACACACTGTTGGTACATGGCTCCCCCCCTAAAAATGACATACTGTACAAGTTAAATAGGGTGAGAGGCGAACTGTAGGCGGGTCATCTGGCAGGAGATAAGCAGGTTTTAGACGATCAATGGAGACCCAGTCTTCTTTGCCACGAATGTTTAGTAGGAATACTTTCGGACTGCGTCGGATCACAAGGAAAGGGCCCATGTAAGGGGGCGTTAGTGGTGGCTTGGTAGTGTTGTTGCGTAGGAAGATGTGCATTCCAGAGTGCAAGTCTGTTGGTATGTGATGCTTTGCTGGGGGCTTGTAAGTCTGGCGGCATGGAGTAAATTTTCCCACAACGTGACGTATGCGCTGGAGATCGTCGAAGGAGGTTGTAGTAGGAAAAAATTCGGCAGGGACGACCAACGGGTCGCCATACACCATTTCAGCGGCCGAGACGTCGAGGGCGTCTTTAGGAGTGGTCCTTAGTCCCAGGAGGACCCAGGGAAGCTGAGTAAACCAGTTGCAATCCTTGCAGCGGGACATCAAAGCTGCTTTGAGGGTGCGATGAAAACGTTCAACCATTCCATTGGCAGCGGGGTTGTAGGCCATTGTCTGATGTAGGGTGATGCCCAGGAGATTCGCTAATGATGTCCACAATTGAGAGGTGAAAGTGGTTCCCCTGTCAGAAGTAATATGCTCAGGGATACCAAATCTTGCAATCCATCCAGAGAGTAAGGCAGATGTACATGAGGCGGACGTTGCAGTTTCCATGGGAATGGCTTCAGGCCAACGGGTGGAGCGGTCGATGATGGTAAACAGGTAACGATGTCATTGTGATGTGGGAAGGGGGCCAACAACGTCGACGTGAATGTGTGCGAAACGACGCTGAGGATGAGGAAAGGTGCCCACTCCTGAATCCGTGTGTCGATGTACTTTGGAAGTTTGGCAAGAAGTACAGGCGCGGACCCAATCCTTAGCATCCTTAGAAATGCCGTGCCAAATGAACTTTGCCTTCAGCTGCTGTGCAGTAGAACGGCACGAGGGATGTGAAAGGCCGTGAATGAAATCAAACACCTGTCGGCGCATGGGAGCAGGAATCCAAGGTCGCGGTCTGCCAGTACTGACGTCACAGAGGAGGGTGGTGTTGGAGTCTTTGAGGGGAAAGTCTTTCCAATGGAGGGACGTGCAGGATGTCCTACATGCTTGATACTCTGGATCCTGTCGTTGGGCTTCAGCCAGGGCATTGTAATCCAATCCCAGTTGAACGGCAGCCAACGTGTTTCTTGATAGGGCATCGGCAACGGGATTTATTTTCCCAGGGACGTATTGAAGGGTGCAATTGTATTCAGCCACGGCGGAGAGATGTCGGCATTGCCGGACGGACCAGGCATCAGACTGTCGAGTAAAGGCGTGCAACAGAGGCATGTGGTCTGTGCGAATGACGAATGGCGTACCTTCTAAGAAATGGCGAAAGTGATGGACAGCCAAGTACATCGCCAGCAATTCTCGATCGAAGGTAGAATAACCCGATTCTGCCTTGGACAGTTTTCTGCTGAAGAAGGCCAATGGGTGGGGCGAGCCGTTGACCACCTGCTCGAGTACTGCACCAATAGCGACGTCGCTGGCATCGGTGGAGAGAGGGCGAGGGGTATGTGGGATAGGAAAAGTGAGAGCCGCAGCAGTTGATAGGGCCTTCTTTGCATTGCAGAAGGCTGCATCTTGAAGGGGACCCCACTTCAGGTCCTTTGGCTTGCCCTTGAGGGAGGCGTAGAGGGGAGCAAGAGTGGCGGCAATGGCTGGCAGAAAACGGTGATAATAGTTGATCATGCCCAAGAATTCCTGCAGAGCTTTGACGGTCGAGGGCACGGGGAAGTTCTGAACGGCTGCTACCTTCTCAGGGAGGGGGTGGACACCTTCAGGAGTGATGCGGAGCCCTAAGAACGACACTTCGTTGGCGCCAAAGGTACACTTGTCATACCGGACTACAAGCCCATTTTGTTGCATGCGGTCGAGCACGATGCGCAGGTGACGGAGGTGTTCTTCTTTTGAGGAAGAGAACACAAGTATGTCGTCCACATAATATACACAGAAAGGGAGTTCCCCTAAGATGCCATCCATGAGACGTTGAAACGTGGCCCCAGCATTACGAAGGCCAAAACACGAGTAATTGAAGGTGTATGTACCAAACGGAGTGGTGATGGCAGTCTTGGGGATGTCTTCTGGGTTCATAGGCACCTGATAATACCCCTTCAGGAGATCGAGCGTTGGGAAAACCTTTGCTTTGTGCAGGTAGTAGGTCACGTCGGCAATGTTTGGGAGGGGGTAGTGATCCGGTTCTGTTTGCATGTTCATGCGCCTGTAATCCCCGCACGGACGGAGGGAGCCGTCTTTCTTCAGAACGATGTGTAAGGGTGACGACCATGGGCTGAAGGCCTTTTGGTACAGGCCCATTTCCTCCATTTCGGCGAACGTCTGTTTGGCGGCTACCAATCGTTCGGGTGGACGTCTGAATTTTGCGAAGACTGGGGGTCCCGTCCTCTTGATATGGTGATAAATGCCATGCTTGGCAGGAACCGTGGGCGTTTGGCGAAGTTCTGGACGGAAAACTTCCGGGCACGACGTCTGCGTTGACCAATCGTCGGTGGGCGACATCGACCAGAAGGTGGAAATGAGAGAGGAAATCCGCACCGAGGATTGGCATGGTGACGTCAGCAACGAGAAACTTCCAATTGAATTTACCGTTTCCAAACGATAATGTGAGGTTCTCGTAACCGTAGGTTGGTATCGCAGATCCGTTGGCAGCTACCAAGCGGATGTCGGCAGATGTAGACAGACTACGTCGTGTCTTGAAGAGTTTCCTTGGCAAAAGAGAACGACAAGCACCCGTGTCTACCAAAAATCGCTCACCCGTTCCTGCATCCTGTAAAAAGAAAAGATTAGAAACACGGGAGGCCACCGCCACGAGCGATGTCCTACTTACACGTTTTTTGGCCACTGACAATCCTTGGCACATTTCTTCGCAGTTGCCCCGAATCTGAAGTGGTAGTAGCAAAACTGCGGCGGATGGGAGGTAGTAAGTGGCTGTAGAAGTCGTTTGTTGGGGCGCGAGCGATTGATGGGTGGTGGGCGGCTTTGTCTCTGCTTCGGTACGTCACGGTGTGGGCGTGTATGTCCTACGGCATTCATATCAGCTTCAGTTGACGTTGAATAGGCATCCTCTTCATCAGGGGTGGAGGCGTTGATGGAGGTCTGGAAGTGGCTGTCCATACGGGCGTCGGCTTTGGTCATCGAGTCCTTTATGGGTAAACTATCGACATCGGGTATGGCAGCGCGTATAGGTCCAGGTAAACGGCGTATCCAAAGGGCACGAAGTAGGTTCACCTCACGAGGAGAGCCGTCTGCGGCAGGTTGAAGGCGGGCGATACTGGTCTTTTCCCTGAGGGCAAGCGAGGCCCTTTGGTCCCCCAACGGTTGTTGCGAGAGCTGAAGAAGCTTTGCTACATGGGCGGCTGGCGACGGCGAGTACTGCTGCAGAAGGTATGTTTTGAGGGCGTCATACGCTATTGGCTTGTCTCCTTGTTCACAAATCCAGTCGGATATTTCCGGGAAGGTGTCCTCGGGTATCGCCGCGAGAACATAATCTGCTTTGGTGGTTGAGCGAGTCACGCCGTTGATGCGAAACTGGACTTCTGCTCGCTGAAACCAAGCAAATGCCTCTCCGCTGGCGAACGGTGAAAGTTTCAATGGGGCGGCCGCAGCGCCAACTGCTGTAGTAGAGTCCGTCAAAGTACCAACGATGGAGGGGCGAGGGAGGTGGGGGTGGAAGGCAGTGGGAGCGAGTCGACTTCCGGGGTCACCAATGTGACGGTGCCGAGAGAGAGGTTATGACTCAAAGGCAGGATGCAATCAACTGAGTTGTTTATTAAAGAATACTCTCCTTTATATACAAAATCTCAAAGCAACAAGAATTTTCATGTTCAAATATTGACAATGTTACAGAGGAGAAAAGCAGACATGAATTTTCATGTTCGTTTTAGTGCGAGGGAAGAGCGAAGATAAAAGCATAATATCTATAAAAGGAATTATGTACAATTGTGTGACACACGGTTGGTACATATTGCAATGCGAAGAAGACGATTTTCCTGAATGCTTTTATTACTGGTCAATAGTTGTTACAATGCATTTGTTGCCAAGATCCGTTTCAACATGCGCACCTCTGACAACAGTAGTGTTTATTGTAGAAAGTTTATGCACGTAAGCTTGAATGATTGATATATTTCATATTGTTTTTCGCAGCAGATCAATTTGAGTATGCGCTTAATTAAAACTTGTCCAATGACCCCAGTTCGGCACTTTGGAGCGAGTACCAAAAAGCAGTATTGGCATCTTCAATATTCAGGTTCGATGCCTTTCCTTCATCAATCCAATAAGGATTGACATCACTATGTTGTGGCTCCGCACTGCCCAATTTACCATTGATCTCAAATATTTTGTCCATGATAGATGGGGTCTCTAATTTTATAGACTTGACGGTTCAATGGTTTAAGTGTACTTCCATTACGAGGACGCTGCTGCTATGCGGCCATCTGTATCACATGGAATGTGTGTGTGTTTTTTTTTTCCATCTAAAGGACCATCATTTATGTCAATGTTATTAACTGAGGAGTGTGCAAAGTGATCACATACTTAATTTGGTAGCACAACTGCACCAGTGTTTGGGCCCATAGTCTGCAATGTGGCCTCTGACATGCCTGTGCCGAATCATAAGTATTTGCCGATAGATAATGATGTGCCCAGCCTTATGAAAAAAGCTCTGCAAGTAGTTTTGGTCTAAATCTTTCATGCAACGAGTCCTATTCCAACGTGCTTCAGGGAAGCTTTTTCTTTTTTGACCCACCGACTTCAAAAACAAAATATTGTTCAATACTCAGGGCGCATTTATTTTTTATAAAATCTAATTCTTGAAAAATCAGTCATCAAATTCATCATCAGCATGATGCTAGCCACCAAATAAAACATCAATAAAAAGGTTTGCAAACTTGAT
>NC_090748.1:67813823-67821323 GCF_036898095.1 Palaemon carinicauda
CATATATATATATATATATATATATATATATATATATATACATACAAAAATACATGCATTTATATATGATTGTAATCATACATCTGTTTATATGTATATTATATACAGTATATACTGTATATATATATATATATATATATATATATATATATATATATATATATATATATATATATATATATATATATATATATAGGTGTGTGTGTGTGCGTAGGCCTATGAAAGGGGAAGGAGGAAATGTTGAATGGAGAAGTATTGATTTAAAAGCTCGAGATGGAGACAACTGGCGAAATGTAACAGGTCCTTTGCGTCAATGGTCGTGGGAGGAGATGATGATGATTTATAAAAGTCCCAATTGTGTCAAACGCTTTATCAAAGTAAATACTTATCATATTACAAGCCTACTTTGATATATTTTGTTTAAGAGCCAACTATTTATTGTCTAAATGTCAATATACATTGAATTATACTAATATAATTTCAGATGACACATTGGAAAGCTCTCGTTCAGACATTACCCTCAAAAGATGCCCAAATTATTAATTTTTTCTCATTTTTTATCTAAACGAACTCTGCCTAACCAAATCTAATCGATTGCCAAGACAAGTAATCATATCATACAATATTTTCCATCAAGGAAGATAATGTCTGTGTAACCAATTCAGCCTAACCTGATAACCCTCTTCTCTTCCAGAAACGACCCACAACAAAGAGGACGGGGGATCTTTAGACCACTAGCAACGAGTAGGAAGAAAACACAAGATGTCCAGGAAGCAGTTACCCAAAAGTAGAAAATGTTTTAATTTTTCTTAAACCTTTGTCATATAAAAGACCAAAAGGTCATTGCAAGTTACAGAAACTAATCCCGCTAAACAAGAAGAAACTTCCTACCTTTCGAAAGCCTTCACTCTGAAGAATAAGAAACTTTTTCCTGTTCGGAAAAAAATATTTACAATAAGGAAGAAGAAAACGTTTTAGTTTTATATACACATTAAAGAGGAAGAAAGTTTTATATATTGGCAAGCTATGATGGGTAAGATTAATGCTTCATTTAATGTTTTAAACAACACTAACGTCATTTATTAAAAAAGAAAAAAAAATTATCATACATTACAATATCATTCATTGCAGGTTATTACCATGGCAAAAAAGAGGATTTTTTTATAGACTGATTTATCATACTTTCATACCTAATCATACCCCACTCAGGGTGGCTATTTTCGCATCGGCTATACGGGCGATATTACCATGCAATTGTCGCTCGTGTGCACAGTTGACTATGCGCAGTTCAGTTGTGTCTATTGCTAGTTATTTTATTTAAGAAATAAAATTCCAATATCTATCTCTGGAAGTTTTTGGCCTCTAGTTTATTTTCTTCATTAAGTTTTATCATCATATATTTATTTGCTATTCATACCAGTTTTTTCTCTAGTTTGTTTTCATTACTTGATTTCACTATTTTATATTATGTATTTCAATTCTTACTGACTGTTTTACTAATTAGGTAGGATAGTCTCCCCTTGTGGTAATACAACTAAAGGTCTCTTACATATCCTTTCGACCTGGCCTTTCCTTGGAAGGGGCTAGCGTTCGATCCCAAGTATGAGGTAGAAATTTATTTCTATTTGAACACGATGATGTGTTGATATTTATCCATATTGACTCATTAGGGGTAATTTGAATGAATTACTACCAATTGTGTCACGTGGTGGCCCGGGGAAATCTGGTAAAACTCGCTGGTAAAGAGACTGATGTCTCACCAGGTAAATCCTCGGACAGCTAGATTAGTGTCAGGTTCAGATTTCCTTTTATGGGCTCTCGTGGCATGGTTGGTTTCGACCTGGCCTTTCATTAGAAGGGGCTAGCGTTCGATCCCAAGTATGAGGTAGAAATTTATTTCTATTTGAACACGATGTTGTGTTGATATTTATCCATATTGACTCATTAGGGGTAATTTGAATGAATTACTACCAATTGTGTCACGTGGTGGCCCGGGGAAATCTGGTAAAACTCGCTGGTAAAGAGACTGATGTCTCACCAGGTAAATCCTCGGACAGCTAGATTAGTGTCAGGTTCAGATTTCCTTTTATGGGCTCTCGTGGCATGGTTGGTTTCGACCTGGCCTTTCATTAGAAGGGGCTAGCGTTCGATCCCAAGTATGAGGTAGAAATTTATTTCTATTTGAACACGATGTTGTGTTGATATTTATCCATATTGACTCATTAGGGGTAATTTGAATGAATTACTACCAATTGTGTCACGTGGTGGCCCGGGGAAATCTGGTAAAACTCGCTGGTAAAGAGACTGATGTCTCACCAGGTAAATCCTCGGACAGCTAGATTAGTGTCAGGTTCAGATTTCCTTTTATGGGCTCTCGTGGCATGGTTGGTTTCGACCTGGCCTTTCATTAGAAGGGGCTAGCGTTCGATCCCAAGTATGAGGTAGAAATTTATTTATATATATATATATATATATATATATATATATATATAAATTATTACGTCTAGTGAATTACGTAAACTCCGAAGTTCCAAACTCACCTGCTTATTTTTATATAAATCTGTTTTACTTGAATAATACCCGAGCTCTGAGAATATTACGCAACTCCCAGACGGCAACATATATGAACACTGAATATCCAAAGGTCTCTTTACTTTACACTCAAAACAAAACTGGGTGAATACTTTACTTGAACTATTCTTAACTAACCTCTTACTCCGGCTTTTAGTCAGGAAATCGATAGAAGTACTGAAAATATATATTAGTGATCGAAATAATACACACTTTACAAAAATAAATATATTCTATAAAAAGTTACAATAATAATACTAAACAGAATTAAAACCAATAATAAGTCACTCAAAATATTAGAACTGCACTAAACCTTAGATTAAGACAAAAGAAAGACACTTTGAAATAATTATCCAATCACTTGTTTAACTGGAATTAATTTATGAAAATATTTATTTTTGACAGTTAATGAAATAAACCAATATGGAAATTTACATATGTGTAACTGTTATCCTTACGTCTTTTGGTTCACACAAGGTTACAGAACGGTTAAGCAAAATTTTATTCCTCTTCACTATCTAATATATTTATATTATAAAATGTACTTAGATTAACACACTACACTTTTAACTAATCACCCAATAATATCACCAACGTTTGGACAACAACATACACGTTATACGTTGGATAAAAATCACTTATTCACGTTTAAGAGGAAAACACTTTACACACTTGAGAGGAGAGAGGGCTGGCGAACGTTGACTCTTTCAAAGGGATAGGCTGAATCTCTTCTGCTGCTTATGCAATGCTAAGCTCTCTCTCTCTCTCTCTCTCTCTCTCTCTCTCTCTCTCTCTCTCTCTCTCTCTCTCTATATATATATATATATATATATATATATATATATATATATTAAATTAGTTTATCTAGAACCCTCCAGGACATCATCTGGTGGCTTGCGGGAGGGGGGTTGGTAGAGGGCTATGGCACCAAAGTTACCAACTTGTCAAGTCGAGGATGGGTACCAACGTACCTGGCGAGACAACTCTCTCAGCTAACTCCACCCACCTTCCTTTTGTAACTTTAAAAAAATATAAAACTAATTTTAGAATTTACAAGCCTTTTCCAACAACGTGGAATCATACCTCGTGTGTCATACAGCATACCTAAAGGTTACATAAGATTTTGTAACAAAACTACGTGAAATAAAATGTTAATTCTTTAGAATAAGGTAAATTTACATATACGAAACTAAATGAAAACACAATTAAATGAATGACGAAAGTCTTATATAATTTGCATACATTCACTTGATCCTACGCGATTGGAACTCACCTTACCTCTGGCTTTTCATCTCTTAAATACACAAATAAAATACATGAATAAAATATTCAATCTTATGCTAGACCAGCTTCATAATAATATATATATATATATATATATATATATATATATATATATATATATATATATATATATATATATATATATATATATATATATATATATATATATATATATATATATATATATATATATATATATATATATATATATGTGTGTGTGTGTGTGTGTGTGTGTGTGTGTGTGTTTATGCGTTTGTGTGTGTAGAAAGGGAGAGAGAGTGAGAGAGAGGGGTGAAATTATTCATTCATTTAAGAATATTTGATGTATTATTATGAAACAAAAAAAGCTATTAATGAAAGGAAGTAAGCTTCGTTTTCTTATACTTCTTTTTTTTTTTCATTTGATAAAACAGTCCCCAATCGACGACAGCTGCGGTTGGCGGAAATGTTGGCTCTTTGCGTCCTATGTTCATTCTTCGGTTTCTACATAGGCATTACAAGCCAGGAGATTTCTATGATGAAGAGTCAGTCTTTGAATTCTGTAAATCTGTATGCTATTAACAGGGCGGAATCATCTGGAAAGGAAGTGGGTATAAATGGGAAGTGTAAGGTCATTCTTCTTTAATTTTTCACTAAAGAAACTGACAGAAAACAGGATAGAACCAATGAATTGTCTCGGACCGCTAAAACTCATTATCATGCACTTTGACATTAAGTATAAAATCGCTAAATGAATCTACCTTTGTATGTATTCTTATTCTTAATTTATGTTTGTTTCGTAATTTTAATGCACATAATCCTGAAAATATTAAGAAGTAATGAATTTCTTTAATTTCATTATTATTATTATCATTATTATTATTATTGTTGTTATGATTATTACTATTAGAATTGTTATTGTTGCTACAAAATATATGGTTTAAAATATGAAAATATCAACCAACAATAAACATAACACAAACAGGGTTTTCCTCTCTCAAAACATCTATTGCTTTTTCAAAATACAATTATTCTAAAATATTTTTCACCGTGTTTAAGACTTAAAAAGTGTAAAAGGACGGTTTTAAGCCATATGACAATTTAACGTTGGCCTCTTATTTCATAGGTTATATTTTCCAATATGATATCGTGATATATTTGTTTTAAATTTACTTGAAGTAAATTTTTGAGACATTAATTCTAATTACTTTGAGAATGCATGAGGGAAATTTCATACCATTCTTAAAGTGTAAATTAGATAAGGAATCTGCTATTGCTACGGAATCAATATCTGTAATTCATTTATATTCCAATCGTAGCAATAAATGATTTTCTTTCATTAAGATTGCTTAATTAGGTCACACGTGCACAGCAGTAAAATTTGGTGAATCGTAAAGAACAGATTTTTCCACCAGAGAAACAGGCGTGCGCCCTACGTTCATACCCTCCAAACTTACGGCAAGGGACATTAAACTACCCCCTGCCAGATGGATGTGTAATGCTAGCTTAACCCCCCCCCCCCCCCCCCCCCCTAGTAGGTTAGGTTAGTTAAAGTAAGCTTAGGTTAGAACACATCCATGTAAACGGTATTGTTGCATTTTCTTTTCACTTGTGTATTGCTGAATTGTCACGTTGATACACATGAACTATGTCCTATATTTTGATGTATCAATAATTCAGAATAATAAACCAAGGCAATGAGATGCCCCCTATAGTTACAGATAAATAAATCTTTACTATTCCTGTGAAAACCATTCGGAGAAAAACATCTGCAATGAATAGCCAGTTTTCTATTTCTCCGATTACGTAGCCTTAGTCTGTACCTTATAAAAGAAATTGGGTATTCATCATTACCATATTTCTACGTTGCTAGCTAATTTGCCGGATGTCAAACTAATCCAGAATGCAATTATTTCAGGGCGACAATCTTAACCGCCTTGTTACGGCCAGACCATCAAACGACAGTCAGGTAGGTTGCAGTATAACCCTTGGAACAACTTTTCTTTGTTTCAGAGAATTCTTACGTTTGCGAAGAGGAATTGATTAAATGTAGTTAGTTTGGACACAGTAAGCTAAGAATATTTTAGTCTATGAGAGAGGTTGCAGTGGAGCGTAGAACCCTTGGTAGGTAAATAGATATGGATATGGTTCCTAGGTTAGGTTAAGTTGGGAACCTTATAGGTTAGGGGATTGTGTCTGGTTTCATTGTCAAATGGGGTTTTGCAGTCTGTGCCAATGAACTATAAAGGCTCAGATGAATTACATAATATGTTACGACTACACGTACAGAAATATGTCAGAACGAGGACATTCTGCCACGTAATGTAGAAGCTACAGTCTGCACCTTTAAACAAAAAACAAAAAACAAAAACTGCAATGCCGATGAAACACCTGTTTTTTTTTTTTATTTCCTTCTTTATAATCAGCTGTGCTTTACCACTTGTATTCCAACACCTGTCTGCCAACTCAGATAGATAACGCAATTATTTCTCCCTTGAGTTAAATGAAGTATCGCATTAATTATAAAAAAAAAAAAAAAAAAAAAAAAAAAAAAAAAAAAAAAAAAAAAAAAAAAAAAAATTCCAATCACAGTTTTTAGGGTAATGTTTAGAATTGGATAAAATTTTCCATTAAAGTATTTTCCTAAATTCTGAGTAATGAGTCAAATATCTCCCATATATCAACAATTATATTTCTTATAAAAAGATACCACCTGCAATGTTTTTATCTGACGTAGAAAAACAATATATTTAATTGCCAATAAATCGATTATATTCTTAATTGCAAAAAGTCTCATTTACAAGTGTAGGCTATAACCAGAGAAGACAATTTCTTATATAAAAAAACAATCTACTCAAGTAAAAGGAAATATCATTCGTCCTGACGCTGAAACTATTGAAATTTAATAAATATGAGAAAGTCAAAATTATTCTAAGCTCCTCTTCTAAATTCATCGACCACAGTGGTCCAAAATTTAAAATTTAAATTGCGTTCATAATCTTAACTTCTTTGCAATTGAGTTACAAAGAAATATTGGTAATAATGCAACGTCAAATCAACCAACAAAGAAGGTGCAAAGTTAAATTATATCAAATACAACAGACGTAGTATCAAGGCGGCAGTTGTCAACTGACTCGATCCAAGAGAATTCATAATAAATTCATAAACCTCGCCCTCTTCATTTTTTATCGAAAGAAATATCAAGTTTATCACGAAATTGAATACGTTTACAGTTTCTAGACATTATGCTACAGTAACCTTTATTGATGATTGTGTTTATAAGAATGCATTTATGAATATTCACAAATATCTGTCACAATTTTATGGTCCGTGGTTCGCGTCCATCCTAGCGCCTTCAACCATCCCTACAGAGGATGAGTGTCAGTAGGAACTTGTAGTAGTTATGAAAAAGGAAAAGGAAATATGAACTTCATTTCTGGAGACTTTCTGAGAAGTGGATGGCTCCATTCCCTTCCAAGCAGTGCTATCACTCGTCATTCATTTTTCTCTTGAAAACTCTTCTTTTTCCTTTAATATCCTGCTTCCTTTTTTCAATTTTGCACACTCCTACACATGGCTAACTAACGTATATATATATATATATATATATATATATATATATATATATATATATATGTATGTATGTTTGTGTGTGTATATATAGTT
>NC_090748.1:67823823-67828823 GCF_036898095.1 Palaemon carinicauda
TACCCCTCTTTTTTTTTTTTTTTTTTTTTGCAAGAATCAAGGTCCTCAAATCCTTCCAATCATAATGCCATTGCACATAACTTTTTCGTACTTTCAAGATTATTTTCTTGTTTTTCCTAACTCTGTTGGCTTTCTTTATTTTCCTATCAACTGGCCTTTTGCCATGTCTTTGCTGTCTGACAAAATTCACGTAAAACCAGACTAAGCAGTTATTTTTGTTGAAATATAACTCTCAAATGGAGAAAGCCATTCAAAATACAGAACATTTGTTTCTGCGAGTAATGAACATATCATTACGTCTTGATATTTCATTCATTCAAATCTTTGAAATAACTACAAAACTTCTGCTCATTCTCAAAATATCACCTTGGCAATTACAACAAATTGCTGTTGAAAATTCATACTGTGGTACTTTGAGGTCTTCTAGTTTTATGTACAAACATAATCTCTTTGGCATATGTAAAAATATTTAATCTGCTTTTACTTTATTTGCGAGTCAAAGTAAATAATCTCCTATATTTCACTCCCAAGCTCTTTTAACAAATAGTTTATGATTTGATAGGAAAATGAAATGAAAATCTAGAATTTAAGTTGAAGTCAGGTATAATATTCGTTTAACATATATTAGAATTCAGTTTGAAAGAAGTATATCAAGAGTACAATAAATTACTAGCTAGTCGAGAGATACTAATCCCTATACAGATGAGCAAAAGACAATTAGCACTTGAGGGATATAAAGAACTTGGTATAACCTTTAAATGTTCAAGATTTTCTTGGTTGAATCCACACCCCTTATTCTTTCACACCGTTATCCCGACTTTAAGGTGTGACGGGCTGAGAGAAGGTTGTGAACTCAAAGGCAGGATACAATCAACTGAGTTATAATATTATAGAACACTCTCCTTTATATACAACACCTCAAAGCAACAGGACATAACAAGTTTACAAGACAGACAATGTCACAGAGGGAAACCGGAGACGTGAATTTTCATGTTCGTTTTAGTGCGAGGGAAGAGCGCAGATACAAGCATAATATACACAAAAGGAATTATGTACAATTGTGTGACACAAGGCTGGTACATGGCTCCCCCCCCCCTAAAAATGACATACTGTACATGTTAAATAGGGCGCCCTGATCTAGAGAGACGAACTGTAGGCGGGTCATCTGGCAGAAGATAAGCAGGTTTTAGACGATCAATGGAGACCCAGTCTTCTTTGCCCCGAATGTTTAGGAGGAATGCTTTCGGACTGCGTCGGATCACAAGGAAAGGGCCCGTGTAAGGGGGCGTTAGTGGTGGCTTGCTGGTGTCGTTGCGCAGGAAAATGTGCATTGCAGAGTGCAAGTCCGTTGCTATGTGATGCTTCGCTGGGAGCTTGTAAGTCTGGCGGCACGGAGTAAATTTTCCCACGACGTGACGTATGCGCTGGAGATCGTCGGAGGAGGTTGTAGAAGGAAAAAATTCGGCAGGGTCGACCAACGGGTCGCCATACACCATTTCAGCGGCCGAGACGTTGAGGGCGTCTTTAGAAGTGGTCCTTAGTCCCAGGAGGACCCAGGGAAGCTGAGTAAACCAGTTGCAATCCTTGCAGCGGGACATCAAAGCTGCTTTGGGGGTGCGATGAAAACGTTCAACCAATCCATTGGCAGCGGGGTTGTAGGCTGTTGTCTGATGTAGGGTGATGGCCAGGAGATTCGCTAATGACGTCCGCAATTGAGAGGTGAAAGTGGTTCCCCTGTCAGAAGTAATATGCTCAGGGATACCGAATCTTGATATCCATCCAGAGAGTAAGGCAGATGTACATGAGGCAGACGTTGCAGTTTCTATGGGAATGGCTTCAGGCCAACGAGTGGAGCGGTCGATGACGATAAACAGGTAACGATGTCCTTGTGATGTGGGTAGGGGGCCTACAACATCGACGTGAATGTGTGTGAAACGACGCTCAGGTTGAGGAAAGGTGCCCACTCCTGAATCCGTGTGTCGATGTACTTTGGAAGTTTGGCAAGAAGTACAGGCGCTGACCCAATCCTTAGCATCCTTAGAAATGCCGTGCCAAATGAACTTTGCCTTCAACAGCTGTGCAGTAGAACGGCACGAGGGATGTGAAAGGCCGTGAATGGAATCAAACACCTGTCGGCGCATGGGAGCAGGAATCCAAGGTCGTGGTCTACCAGTACTGACGTCACAGAGGAGGGTGGTGTTGGAGTCTTCAAGGGGAAAGTCTTCCCAACGGAAGGACGTGCAGGATGTCCTACAAGCTTGATACTCTGGATCCTTTCGTTGGGCTTCAGCCAGGGCGTTGTAATCCAATCCCAGTTGAACGGCAACCAACGTGTTTCTTGACAGGGCATCGGCAACAGGATTCATTTTCCCAGGGACGTATTGGAGGGTGCAATTGTATTCAGCCACAGCGGAAAGATGTCGGCGTTGACGGGCGTACCAAGCGTCAGACTGTCGAGTGAAGGCGTGCACCAGAAGCATGTGGTCTGTGTGAATGACGAAGGGCGTACCTTCTAAGAAATGGCGAAAGTGATGGACAGCCAAGTGCACCGCCAGCAATTCTCGATCGAAGGTAGAATAACCCGATTCTGCCTTGGACAGTTTTCTGCTGAAGAAGGCCAATGGGCGGGGCTACCCTTTGACCAACTGCTCGAGTACTGCACCAATAGCGACGTCGCTGGCATCGGTGGAGAGAAGGAGAGGGGCGTGTGGGATAGGAAAAGTGAGAGCCGCAGCAGTTGATAGGGCCTTCTTTGCATTGTAGAAGGCTGCTTCTTGAAGGGAACCCAACTTCAGGTCCTTTGGCTTGCCCTTGAGGGAGGCGTAGAGGGGAGCAAGAGTGGCGGCAATGGCTGGCAGAAAACGGTGATAATAGTTGATCATGCTCAAGTATTCCTGCAGAGCTTTGACGGTCGAGGGCGCGGGGAAGTTCTGAACGGCTGCTACCTTCTCAGGGAGGGGATGAACTCCTTCAAGAGTGATACGGTGCCCTAAGAACGACACTTCGTTGGCGCCAAAGGTACACTTGTCGTACCGGACTACAAGGCTATTTTGTTGCAGGCGGTCGAGCACGATGCGCAGGTGACGGAGGTGTTCCTCTTTTGAGGAGGAGAACACAAGTATGTCGTCCACACAACATACACAGAAAGGGAGGTCCCCTATGATGCCATCCATGAGACGTCGAAACGTTGCCCCAACATTACGAAGGCCAAAACAGGAGTAATTGAAGGTGTATGTACCAAACAGAGTGGTGATGGTGGTCTTGGGGATGTCTTCTGGGTTCATAGGCACCTGATAATACCCATTCAGGAGATCGAGCGTAGAGAAAACCTTCGCTTTGTGCAGGTAGGAGGTCACGTCGGCAATGTTTGGGAGGGGGTAGTGATCTGGTTCTGTTTGCATGTTCAGGCGCCTGTAATCCCCGCACGGACGGAGGGAGCTGTCTTTCTTCAGAACGATGTGTAAGGGTGACGACCATGGGCTGGAGGCCTTTTGGCAAAGGCCCATTTCCTCCATTTCGGCGAACGTCTGTTTGGGGGCTGCCAATCGTTCCGGTGCCACACATCTGAATTTTGCAAAGACTGGGGGTCCCGTCGTCTTGATATGGTGATAAATACCCTACTTGGCAGGAACCGTGGGCGTTTGGCGAAGTTCTTGACGGAAAACTTCCAGGTACGACGTGAGGAGGTGGGCGTAGGCATCCGTGGGTGCGCTGATGTGGAGAGCGAGGTTAGAGGGGGCGGGTTGAAGAGGTGTCGACAAGTACGAGTCTGCGTTGACCAATCGTCGGTGGGCGACATCGACCAGAAGGTGGAAATGAGAGAGGAAATCCGCACCGAGGATTGGCATTGTGACGTCAGCAACGAGAAACTTCCAATTGAATTTACCGTTTCCGAACGATAACTTGAGGTTCTCGTAACCATAGGTGGGCATCGCAGATCCGTTGGCAGCTACCAAGCGAACGTCGGCAGATGTAGACAGACTATGTCATGCCTTGAAGAGTTTCCTTGGCAAAAGAGAACGACATGCACTCGTGTCTACCAAAAATCGCACGCCCGTTCCTGCATCCTGTAAAAAGAAAAGATTAGAAACACGGGAGGCCACCGCCACAAGCGATGGCCTACTTACACGTTTTTTGGCCACTGACAATCCTTGGCACATTTCTTCGCGGTTGCCCCGGATCTGAAGTGGTAGTAGCAAAACTGCGGCGGATGGGAGGTAGTAAGTGGCTGTAGAAGTCGTTCGTTGTGGCGCGAGCGATTGGTGGGTGGTGGGCGGCTTTGCCATCGCTTCGGCATGTCACGGGGTAGGCGTGTATGTCCTACGGCATTCATGTCCGCTTCGGTTGACGTTGAATAGGTATCCTCGTCATCAGGGGTGGAGGCGTTGATGGAGGTCTTGAAGTGGCTATCTATAAGGGCGTCGGCTTTGGTCATCAACTCCTTTATGGGTAAACTATCGACATCGGGTATGGCAGCGCGTACAGATTCGGGTAAACCGCGTATCCAAAGGGCACGAAGTAGGTTCACCTCACGAGGAGAGCCGTCTGCGGCAGGTTGAAGGCGAGCGATACTGGTCATTTCCCTGAGGGCAAGCGAAGCCCTTTGGTCCCCCAACGGTTGTTGCGAGAGCTTAAAAAGCTTTGCTATACGGGCGGCTGGCGACGGCGAGTACTGCTGCAGAAAGTATGTTTTGAGGGCGTCATACGCAATTGGGGTGTCTCCTTGTTCACAAAGCCAGTCGGATATTTCTGGGAAGGTGTCCTCGAGTATCGCCGCGAGAACATAATCCGCTTTGGTGGTTGAGCGAGTCACGCCCCTGATACGAAACTGGACTTCTGCACGCTGAAACTAAGCAATCGCCTCTCCGCTGGCAAACGATGAAAGTTTGAATGGAGTGGCCACCGTACCAACTGCCGTAGAGTCCGCCATAGTACTACCAACGATGGAGGGGCAAGGGGGTGGGGGTGGAAGGCGGTGGGAGCGAGTCGACCTCCGGGGT
>NC_090748.1:67833823-67853823 GCF_036898095.1 Palaemon carinicauda
GCTGCAACAACAGACCCCAAGTACTTAAACTGATCCACCTCCTCAAGTAACTCTCCATTCAACACGACATTCAACCTTGCACCACCTTCCCTTTTTGTACATCTCATAACCTTACTCTTACCCACATTAACTCTCAACTTCCTTCTCTCACACACTCTTCCAAATTCTGTCACTAGTCGGTCAAGCTTCTCTTCTGTGTCTGCTACCAGTACAGTATCATCCGCAAACAACAACTGATTTACCTCCAATTCATGATCATTCTCGCCTACCAGTCTTAATCCTCGTCCAAGCACTCGAGCATTTACCTCTCTCACCACTCCATCAACATACAAGTTAAACAACTAAACAACCACGGCGACATCACACATCCCTGTCTCAGCCCCACTCTCCAGAAACTAATCGCTCACTTCATTTCCTATTCTAGCACATGCTTTACTACCTTTGTAGAAACTTTTCACTGCTTGCAACAACCTTCCACCAACTCCATATAACCTCATCACATTCCACATTGCTTCCCTATCAACTCTATCATATGCTTTCTCCAGATCCATAAACGCAACATACACCTCCTTACCTTTTGCTAAATATTTCTCGCATATCTGCCTAACTGTAAAAATCTGATTCATACAACCCCTACCTCTTCTAAAACCACCCTGTATTTCTAAGATTGCATTCTCTGTTTTATCCTTGATCCTATTAATCATTACTCTAATATACACTTTTCCAAGTACGCTTAACAAACTAATATCCTTGAATTACAACACTCATGCACATCTCCCTTACCCTTATATAGTGGTACAATACATGCACAAACCCAATCTACTGGTACCATTGACAACACAAAACACATATTAAACAATCTCACCAACCATTCAAGTACAGTCACACCCCCCTCCTTCAACATCTCAGCTCTCACACCATCCATACCAGATGCTTTTCCTACTCTCGTTTCATCTAGTGCTCTCCTCACTTCATCTATTGTAATCTCTCTCTCATTCTCAACACCTGCAACAGCAATTATATCTGCCTCCCTATTATCCTCAACATTCAGTAAACTTTCAAAATATTCGGCCTATCTTTTCCTTGCCTCCTCTCCTTTTAACAACCTTCCATTTCCATCTTTCACTGTCTCTTCAATTCTTGAGCCAGCCTTCCTTACTCTCTTCACTTCTTTCCAAAACTTCTTCTTATTCTCTTCATATGAATGACCCAATCCCTGACCCCACCTCAGGTCAGCTGCCCTCTTTGTCTCACGTACCTTGCGCTTTACTTCCACATTTTTCTCTCTATATTTTTCATACTTCTCTATACTATTACTCTGCAGCCATTCTTCAAAAGCCCTCTTTTTCTCTTCCACTTTTACCTTCACTCCTTCATTCCACCATTCACTGCCCTTCCTCATGCTGCCTCCAACAACCTTCTTGCCCCATACATCACTTGCAATCCCAACAAAATTTTCTTTTGCTAACTTCCACTCCTCCTCTAAATTACCAGTTTCTCTTACTCTCACCTTGTCATATTCCATTTTCAACCTTTCCTGATATTTACTTTTTACCCCCGGTTTTATTAGCTCTTCAACCCTCACTAAGCTCCCTTTTACATCCACCTACTCTATTCCCCCACTCTTTTGCTACAACTAATTTTCCATCCACCAAAAAATGATCAGACATACCGTTAGCCATACCCCTAAACACGTGCACGTCTTTCAATCTTCCAAACAGTCTTTTAGTTATCAACACATAATCCATTAATGCCCTTTTTACTACTCTTCCATTTGCCACTCTTACCCATGTATACTTATTTTTATCTTTCTTTTTAAAAAAGCTAGCACTTATTACCATCTCTTGTTCAACACACATATCTACCAGTCTCTCACCACTCTCATTTTCACCTGGTACGCCATACTTCCCAATGACACCTTCTACCTCTCCAGCGCCCACTCTAGCATTTAAGTCACCCATGACAACTACATAATTCCTTCTACCCAGTCCTTCTACACACCTAGTTAAATCATTCCAGAACTCATTCCGCTCCTCTTCACTTTTCTCACTACGTGGCCCATACGCACTGACAAACGCCCAACATTCCCTACCCAACCTAACCCTTACCCACATTAACCTAGATAATATCTCCTTCCATTCCACTACTTTATAAATGCTTTTAAATATATTATAATACAAATCCAGATTCCAAGTAGATTAAAATGCTCCGAATATATGACAAAGAGAAAGTGTAAAGATAAAAAGAAATCACCAAAGTCTTCGATATTAGCAACACCTCCAAGTCGCACCATTCAGACCTGCACTCCTGGCGAGAAGTTTTACGCCACATTTCATTAGCCATAATTGGTTCATTTTAAACAATCAGTAATGCAACTTGCAAGTTATGAAAGATTTTCCGATAGGTCATAAAGCGAATAAATTTCTTTATACTTAGGGTATGATAATATAATAAGTATTCTATAATTGATATTACTGTACAGCCGGTTATTCAATTCGCATTAAACATCGTTTGCAAGATGCATAAGAGGAAATATAAACTAAGTATGTTAAATTCATGAACCGTGATTCGTTATTTGAAGCAAGGAAGGTTCTGTTACAACATTTTCTTGGGATAATATTATCAAATTCTTGCGTTGCCTACGGTACAACAAAAGGATCTGTTGAAAGTATTAATGATTTTTCTGAGTTAAAGGATAATTGGATAAGGCCAGTATAGATTCTCACCCAAAACAGAAATTAGATTACAATTCATATGTAAAAATAACTGGTTAGTCCTACCATTGGCTGAGCTCAGGTTATGTTATTACATCAACTTATATTCAGCGGTGAGGTAAAATTAGGAAAGAGACAGTAATGGGGATGAAAGATTATGATAATGCAATATAGAGTTATTCGTTGTCCTTATATACATTCAGGATAGAAGATCATGTAGATGGAAGAAGCCTGAGAGGCATTGAGTTCAAAGCAAGGTCCCGTATACAAAAAAAAAAAAAAAAAAAAAAAAAAAAATCGGAGGCAACGTCAAGAACTATAAGAAATTGTCGAAGTTGATAATCATATTGCAAAGTAGTGCTAATGCATTGTGAATTATATATATATATATATATATATATATATATATATATATATATATATATATATATATGTATATGTATATATATATATATATATATATATATATATATATATATATATATATATATGTATATATATATATATATATATATATATATATATATATATATATAGAGAGAGAGAGAGAGAGAGAGAGAGAGAGAGAGAGAGAGAGAGAGAGAGAGAGAGAGAGAGAGAGAGAGAGAGAGAGAGACGCAGTAGAACACCAAATCAACAGTTAAATTTTGTTTGTCTTAATCTTCATGTTTTGCTGACCAAGACTTCACAAGCAACTAATCGTTTATATATGTGTGCGAAGCAAATAACAACTTCAATTTGCTGTTTGTGATACGTATAATTGCAACAGTCATAACACCAGGATCTAAAAAAGGCAACAGAATACTTCAATATGGAACGTCCAACAACAGAGGTGTAGGGGACTATTTCCACCAAAAAAACCACACCGATAACATTTTTGCTGATTGCTCAAGAATTTGTGAATGATGGTCACATTATTACAATGAGGTCTAGCCTCAGGGAAACAAGAGAATTCAAGCCGATGTTAAGGATGTACGAGAATAGAAAAAGTAGGTGCGTTGGGAACACTGTTAAAATGGCAGGTATTGTAAAGGTGTTTCTCTAAGTGGCAAGGGTTTAAGAAAAAGGAAAAATACAAATAATGAAACAAAAGTAAGTAGAATCTACAGAATAGGTATGAAACTCACACCAAGGTTTAAGAAGCAACATGTTCTGTTTTCATAGAAAACGAAACATTTTTTCTTATCGATGCATGCTTCTTTTAAGGAAATCACTTCCGCCAAAAAGAAAAAAATAAAAAAAGAAAAAATTACGCAAAACTGGTGTAAATGTTTGGTAAAATATGTCTGTATATGGATATTTTTAAAAGGCAGATAAAATATCCCCATAACATTTTAATTTTTGCAATACGCAAATCCACTCAAATCTGGCAGCTGGAAATTTCCATTAGTGAAAGCTGGACTGTTTACTCGATACATCCATTTTTGATGCGATAAATGGAATATAGAAATTCCATGTTTGAAAAAAGAAAATTACTAAATAGGAGGGACAAAACGATCAACCAAAGGCAGTGAAACTTGATAGATATTTTATAAAAAATGGCACAAGAGCTCATATCACATTTTTTTATTAATCCTTTTTTACTTATATCCCACCAAGCATTAACGAATAGAAAATTATATATTGAAAAAATCAAACGTTCGTTCGGGATCATAATCACTATAAAAACGGGAAGAAAAGAGTAAATAGTTAGAATAGAAGTGGTAGTGAATTCTTGAATATTTCAAATAAATTGATTTGAAAAAAACTTGAATTTAGTAATATATATAAAAGAAAATCTTTATATTTATTTAAGAATAATTTTACTTTCAAACGATAAAAGTCATATAGAATTAATCAAACCGGTGGCTTTGATATTTTGCAGATGGTCCTCTCCTGCCACCTGAAAACAAAATATGGAATTGTAATAAAAGACTAAAAGTGTGACGTAATTCTGATTCATGGCTGAGGAACAAAAAGACCGTCCACAAAGATGAAATGGTGATAATGTAACGTCCGTTACCTCGAGCCTTTTTGTCTACTGTTGTGGCTGTCTAAGTTGCTGTCTTTGGCCTATGTTGTTATTCTCTAGTGATGAACACGGAATTTAGAGGTGGATAAACACAACAGACCCAAATTAAGGGTTTAGATAAGTAAGAAAATTAATTCCAGGTTGTCCTTTATTCCACATCCTTACAGATATTTGCCAGAACTTATTTAATGTATTATATATGCTAAGAGTTTCAAAATCTACAATTTACTAAAGTATTTAGGAGGACGTTAGAAAACCATTCAGGGAGTAAGTAACAAATGAGAGGTAAACGCTGCTTTGATCAATATTGCAAGCACCATAGATGGAAATAAGTTCTTACACCTTGAAACCTACATAAATACAAATTAGCTAGTAAATCCAGGAATTATTATTATTATTATTATTATTATTATTATTATTATTATTATTATTATTATTATTATTATTATTAGTCAAGCTACAACACTAGTTGGAAAAGCAAGATGCTATAAGCCCAAGGGCTCCAATAGGGAAAAATAGCCCAGTGAGGAAAGGAAATAAGGAAATAAATAAATGATGACAACAAGTTAACAGTAAATCATTCTAAAAACAGTAACAACGTCGAAACATATATGTCCTATATAAACTATTAACAACGTCAAAAACAGATATGTCATATATAAACTATAAAAAGACTCATGTCAGCCTGGTCAACATAAAAACATTTGCTCCAACTTTGAACTTTTGAAGTTCTATTGATTCAACTACCCGATTAGGAAGATCATTCCACAACTTGGTAACAGCTGGAATAAAACTTTTAGAATACTGTGTAGTATTGAGCCTCATGATGGAGAAGGCCTGGCTATTAGAATTAACTGCCTGCCTAGTATTACGAACAGGATAGAATTGTCCAGGGAGATCTGAATGTAAAGGATGGTCAGAGTTATGAAAAATCCTATGCAACATGCATAATGAACTAATTGAACGACGGTGCCAAAGATTAATATCTAGATCAGGAATAAGAAATTCAATAGACCGTAAGTTTCTGTCCAACAAATTAAGATGAGAGTCAGCAGCTGAACACCAGACAGGAGAACAATACTCAAAACAAGGTAGAATGAAAGAATTAAAACACTTCTTCAAAATAGATTGATCACCGAAAATCTTAAAAGACTTTCTCAATAAGCCAATTTTTTGTGCAATTGAAGAAAAAACATACCTAATGTGTTTCTCAAAAGTAAATTTGATGTCGAGAATCACGCCTAAAATTTTAAGAGTCATACAAATTTAAAGAAACATTATCAATACTGAGATCCGGATGTTGGAGAGCCTCCGTCCTTGACCTACTTACAATCATACTTTGAGTTTTGTTAGGATTCACCTTCATACCCCATAATTTGCACCATGCGCTAATTTTAGCTAAATCTATATTGAAGGATTCACCAGCCCCAGATCTACATTCAGGGATGGAATTGATGCAAAGAGAGTAGCATCATCTGCATATGCAGCAAGCTTGTTTTCTAGGCCAAACCACATGTCTTGTGTACATAGCATGAAAAGTAATGGGCCAAGAACACTGCCCTTTGGAACACCGGATATCACATTCCTATACTCAGTATGGTGCTCATCAACAACAACTCTTTGAGATCTATTACTTAAAAAATCAATAATAATGCTAAGAAACCCCACTCCCAACTGTTTGAGTTTGAAAACAAGGGCCTCATGATTAACACGGTCCTAAGGCAGCACTAAAATCAAGGTCAATCATAAGAACTTCCTGGCCACAATTAAGGGATTTCTGTATAGCATTGGATATTGTAAGTGGGTCATCACATACTCCAAGGCCTTTACGAAAACCAAATTGCAAACTAGGGAATAGATGATTACCTTCAGCAAACCTATTAAGACGTTTTGCCAAAAGACGCTCAAAAACTTTAGATAATATGGGAGTTATGGAAATTGGGCAGTGATCAGTGGGACTTGAGCTACTACAAACACATTTACATAGAGTAGTAACATTATCAATTCCCCAGCAAGTGCTAAAAGCTCCTCTTCTTGCCAACTTGCGCAAAATAACAGATAACTTTGGAACTAAGAAATCTGCTGTCTTTATAAAAACAAAGGAAAAATACCATTTGGGTCTACACCTCCATAAGCATCAAGATCCATCAACAGAGCTTCAATTTCACGAGATCAAAAAGTTAAACTAGTTAGTGAAGCCTCAGGAAAACATGAATGAGGAAGTTCAAGTTTTTCATTACTCTGTTTACTGTCAAAAACATCAGCCAAAAGGGTTACCTTTTCCTTTGGACAGTGAGTGACTGAGCCATCTGGTTTAAATAAAGGAGGATCACTGATCACAGACACAACAGAT
Source organism: Palaemon carinicauda (assembly GCF_036898095.1). NCBI lineage: Eukaryota > Metazoa > Arthropoda > Malacostraca > Decapoda > Palaemonidae > Palaemon > Palaemon carinicauda. The sequence goes on from NC_090748.1 coordinate 67,840,902, forward strand.
ACCGATGCCGAAGGTATTTCTCCTAAAAATCCCCCAATTACGAATAACGAAAAAAAAAAAAATGGACGATCACGACGTTTGGCGAAGTGATACGAAGGAACGGCTATTACTTGATCATCATTTCATGTTCGAGGACTGTTCAATATTTTCCCAGACTTTGAACAAAATTGCGTCACATAATTACCATTATTAGAATTACCTAATTCAATCCACTTATTCAAATAAACATAAAAACGGAAAAAAATATTTTCATTAATTATATATAACGTCTTGTTTCTAAAAAAAAAGTTTCTAGACGTGAATATTTGTGTGGATTCCTATTGTGGATTTCCACTATTATTCCGCACCGATATTTAGTCTCGTAACTTGACATTTGGCCCACAAAGATCCCTCTATAGCTATTATTTTTATTATTATTATTATTATTATTATTATTATTATTATTATAATTATTATTATTATTATTATTATTATTATTATTATTATTACGTGCTAAACTATAACCCTGGAGGGATGCTATAAACCCAAGGGATCCAACAAGGAAAATAACCCAGTGAGGGAATGAAATATGGTAAAAGATAGAATAGTGTACCTGATTGTACCCTCAAGAAAGAGAACTCTAAATCAAGGCAGTGGAAGACCATGGTTCAGTGGCTATGGCACTACCCGAGATCTGAGAACAATGGTTTGATTTTCGAGTGTCCTTTTCCTAGAAGAGCTGCTATACTTTTAATTAACAGTCACTTAAAAATTATATAGTTTACAATATAGTCAGGAAGACATTAAACAAATAACGTTGTGGGTATCCATGGTCATTTATACAGGTTTTCAGGTTAAACAGGGTTAACACTACAATCAAAATACTTATATTAGAATTATTCTTTCTCACAAACAGGTTTTCGCTTTCCATAATTTATTTTTTATGGGTAAAGTTTACGCCCAATCAGAGAATATCTCGAAAGGCGCATAACAAAAAAGGCTTCGTTTTATCCGCTCAGGCAAAAAGTACGCAGCTCAAAGAAATCTAGAAAGGAATTGTTCTGTCTCTTCTTTTTGTATCCAAGCGCCTGTTCCACTTCGAAAACCTTTAGCCTCCTTTTCATCTTAATATTGTTCTTTTTCAACGTTCCCTTCTCTCAGCGTTTAAAGAATCGATCTGCAAAGGAGCAGGAGAGAGAGAGAGACATTAATCTTTATGGGTTCTTTTTCCATACTAAGAACAGGTCTCCTTTAAAGGGGGGTCGGGAAGGGTACGGATGTACTTCATTCTTATCCCTGGGTATACCTTCATTGGAATATGATTTAACATCATTATAAAACGTCATATATATTTTATAGACGTTTAGGCCAATGCTAAACATAAAATGAATACAGAAATAAAATAAAATATATGCCAATGATTCAAGAAATACCAAGATCATATAAGATTACCGCACTGGGCAGAATAACTTGGCAATTCATGTTTGCTACCGTTTATTTAAGCGTATGAACAACCTGGTGGAGTAACGAGAACTTTGGGTGCAGAGGAAATGCCCCCTAAATGTCAATGAAGTCACTGGCAGCAGGGTGATAGATTGGTCTTAAGGCGATAGACAAGCTGTTTCTTCGGCTTTTAGTCCTGATGCCTGGAGGATGATCTTACTGGAATTAGTATGGAACGGCACTTGCTTTAGTTAGATGGGTACTGTGCATAATAAGGAACTGGCTATCCTTTGATGAATGTAGCCAATGAATACTCTATGGATTTAGTCTGTCAATGGAAAGAAAATGACACAATAGCCCACAGTCCCGTGCATAGCGGGGTGCTAAGAATACCTGGTGAGGGGATTGGTAGGAAATCTTAGATCAAAGCGATACTCACACACACACACACACACACACACACACACATATATATATATATATATATAAATACATATACCTGTGTGTGTGTATATATATATATATATATATATATATATATATATATATATATATATATATATATGTGTGTGTGTGTGTGTGTGTATATATATATATATATATATATATATATATATATATATATATATATATATATATATATATATATATTCAGGAAGAACAAATGGAGTTGAAAGAAAAGGGGTAGGAGTGATGATGACACCAAGAGTAGAATGGAGAGCTGTAAATACTAGATTGTTACTTGTAATATTTAAATCAAAGCAGTGCAATATGAGTGTTATAATTTGCTATGCACCAACAAATGATTCCCCTGAAGAAAGGAAAGATGAATACTATGACGATCTGCAGGTTATAATAGATGAGATCCCAGAAAGAGATATGAAAACTGTGATGAGTGACCATGATGCTATAGTTGGAAGGAATAATGAAGGTATAGGTAGTAGGATGTCCAGGACACCAACCACCCGTTAGGATACTACCGCTAGAGAGTTATGGGGTCCTTTGACTGGCCAGACTCAAGGCCAATACAAAAAGGTCAGTCTGACAGAGGATTATCGATGAGTCATCCTTTTGGGCTCATCACGCTCGCCACATTTCACCCCGGCCAGTCAAAACAAAACCTCGCACTGGTCAGTTACATTCTCATAACCAAACCCTTGTTTACAATCAAGAATATATTGGCATTGTTTACAACGAGACCAGTCCCTTAATTGACAATGCCAAATAACTGTTCTGTTTACAGATGCCTGAATATCAAAAGAAAAACAAAAGGTGATGGTATTAGGTATTTTACTCTTCCTAGAGACAATATCTATTGATATAAGTGGATAAATGCGTGTTGCCGATCTGATGAAATCAATCCAAAACATGCAGTGGTGTGTTCAGCTCACTTCACACCTGAAGATTACATTGATGATATGAAATCAAGGTTGATGACTACCGAGAACCTAAGAATATGAGGTTATTGAAGAAAAACGCTGTCCCATCTATACATTTACCAATAGGTGAGTTAATTCTATACAATATAGGGAACTAAAATCCAACCCAAGTAAAAATTGCATTGCCTCCGAAATTTATGTTTTTATATTCTCTTATTAAAAGAGCTCATTCTTTACAGGATTTCAGTTATTTTTTCAAAGCATATGAGCCCATATGGTGATATAATTTAAAATTCAAGAACGAATATAATATAATGAATTCAAACAATATGTATAGCGATATACCATCGAGACATGGCTTTGGAATTGACAAAGAATTTTAATTAAATACTTTGGAAAAGGTCATAAAGGTAATGACTTCTTTAAAAGTAAAATCACAAAAACAAGATGTATGTACAAATTTCAAAAAGGCATTATTCTTTCTAGTAAGTCTGTTATTTGTCTTTCTAATATGGTTAAAGATGTCTTTAATGTCAATTACATCATGACGCAAAGGTAAATCAAGACTGTTTAGAGCATCTGTTTGGTTGCATAAGGCAATGAAAGGACACATACGATCACCCTAATGCGGTTGAATTTAAATTCAGGCTTAGGTCATTGATTCTTGGAAAATATGTAAAAATAATTAGTGAAAAAACGAACATCATTGCAAAGAGCGACAATTATGATATGTTGACAAATGAGACTGCTTGCAATTCAAAATATAGTGAAGATAGAGAATTTGTATTAGAAATATACTTGACCAGTTCATTGTTTCAAGATTTAGATTTTGAATGCCAAACAGAAGATATAGATAATCAAAAAAAAAAAACGGCTGTCACTGTAATGGAAAATGAGGCTCTTAAATATATTGGAGGTTACATTGTGAAAAAGTTTTCTACAAAATATCCACAATTAGGAAGAAAGTTAAAAGAGTAAAATTACAAATGAATCGTGGATTAGGATGGTAAACAGAGGTGAGTTGTATATGCCATCAAATGAATTTTCTTCTCAACTAATTTTGCTACGAGAAGTCTTTAATACGATTCAGGGTTCATCACTTTTAGAAGGGAAATCCTGCAGAAAAAACCCTGAATGTTGAATTGCAGCAATCAGGTGTAAAAGTCCCGAATGACGTTATTGATGTTTTTGCAGGAGCAGCAGAGGGAGCAGCAGGAGCAGGAGCAGGAGCAGCAGGAGCAGCAGGAGCAACAGCAGGAGCAGCAGCAGGAGCAGCAGGAGCCAGCAGCAGCAGGAGCAGCAGCAGCAGCAGCAGCAGGAGCAGCAGCAGCAGAAGCAGCAGGAGCAGCAGCAGGAGCAGCAGGAGGAGCAGCAGCATAATGCTATGAAAATGAAGAAAAGAAAGACAAATTGAAAAGGATCGGGGAGAGGCAAGAAAAAATCAAAGTTATATATTTAGATGTGTGTAAATACTTTATATATTTGAAGACTTTCAATCAAGGCAATCTTAAAATAGTTGAAGGTTATTTCTGTTTGTATTCAAGTGTTTAAAAATTATTTTCATTAATAAATGTTACAACTACAACCATGTTTCTTTCAATACTCGCTAATCAATTCACACTGCATTACTAAGTCTACATCATTATTATTTCATCAACAAATTTGTTTAGGAATTCTCTGAATTTTCTGATAACAGAAGAATCTAATTAGCAAATTAAACAGCCAAGAACAAGAATTACTCAATGAAAAATAATAATGCCTTAATATACAGGGCCACAGCCTTACAGAGAATCGCCAGTTGAGGCTGTCGTGACGTCACAGTCAGAGAGCGGACCGAAAATGACAGTTCTGTCCGACTGACCTGTTTATGTTGGCCTTGGTCAGACTGTACTATATTGTATCCTTCTCTCTACTTACGGTGCAGTTTACCTTTGCCCACACATACACCGAATAGTGTGGCCTATTCCTTATGTCAAAAATTGACATTTATTCCCCTTGAATAAAAATATTCTCAGTTTTACGAGTATTTGTTTTCTAAGGTATTTCCCACTTTCTATGAATATATGTTTAAATGTGATTATTTTGCTCCACAGAAGTAGTTTTATTATATTAACTATATCAATGACTTGGTATGAATTAGTATAATAACATTTAAAGTAATAAGCTAATAAGCTACCTTTCTTGCAAATTTTATCCATCTAGATCAGATAAGATAACGTATCCTCCCATTATTGTCAAACTTCTTCCTGTGGAGATTATATATATTGTTTGATTATTGTAAGGGCACATGCCAGTAATTTAAACTTGCCTTCTGGACGAAACCCCCTTTCTTTATATGTTGGGTTACAATTAAATCACTTGATGTTTGTTACGTAACCCTTGCAAATTTGTAAATGTGACAACATTGTACTCCTCCCGAGTTTTCTTCCAGGGTGGAAATGTAACGCAGGCGGGTTTCTACCAGCGAACTCCAAAAGGCAAGTACTTAGAAGATATTCTCCTGAATCCGATCACTGTCATCACCTCGTGAACCATCGCATTGTTGCAGCAATGTTCTTTTAAGAATACTCTGTAATCCCGTTTGATATTTGTTTAATTTTTATCAAGTAACGTGAATTTTTTTTCATTTGTGGTAATGTTAATGTTCGCTCTTTAACGTAACTCTGATGATTTTTGTTTGTGTACTTTAAATATTAAATATATGTCAAACTCTTTAATTGAATCTTTGTGAACCCGTGTGCATCACCCCCAAAAGAATCGGTGCAGGAAATATAGTTTGAATCAAAGGTAAACGGCAGATGTCTCTTAAGTAAGTTTGTTTCTCAGTTCTGTAACTTGGCCTCGTGCAAAGCTGGTGCACGAGGGTTTACAGTTTAAAGAAAGTTATCATATATGGTTGTAAATTCCCCAGTGTTTCACCACATTCTGGTCCTTCGAACGAACCGGATGCCATAACAATTCACAAAGAATTTTTCTGGATGTTAAAGATAAATTGTGATAAAGTTCATGTGGTTGATGGTCGGCGTCAAAGTCATTCTCGTATAGCTGGCACGTGTCCAAAGTTATTTGGTGAGCAGGGTAAGGTATTGAATTACTTGGAGTGTTTTACCAAGTAATCTGTTTTATGGAACATTTTTTCGTTAATTACTCTGTGAAGAAATTTTGTTTAATTTCGTTGCCATTTTTTTGAAGTTAGGTTTCGTGACCAGATGTATTTAAGAACACGTGGTCAAATTGTCTAGCATTTAGTGCATGGTATATTTGAATCAGGGTTAGATAATTTGCCATATATTTTCTGATATTTGTTCAAGTTTGTTATTGATTCATTAACGAGATAATGGAGTCCAAGATTAAGGTAGTTATTGAAGGGGAAATTATTTCCTTACATGATTTGCTCGACGAGTCAGGTAACTGCATTGGTGATACCGATACACCAAAATCGACTCGTGTAATGTATGAACGTTGTCTTACTGAGGGACTACGACGTTTTGAAGATTGTTGGTCACAGAATGTGACGATTATTTCACAGGACAGTGAATATGACAAGTTATGTAGAAGTGATAGAGCAATAAATAGATGTGTAAGGAAAGCTATTGCTGCTAATCAGCAAACTATGAGCGAGATTGACGCTAGAGATAGAAATCAACGGCCCGTTATGCCTCCTCCTTCGGCTCCCGTTAATCCTCTCCCTCCCCCTAAACTCCCAGAAATTAAGATACCTGAATTTAGCGGTGGGGAAGAACAATGGCTTGCATTTTGGGATATATTCAACAGTTTGGTTCACGATCGTGGGGATATTTCCAATGTAATTAAGTTTTATATACTCAGAGCTAGTTTAAGGGACAACGCCCTCAAAGCCATAGAAGGTTTGCCTGTCACTAATGCCAATTATTCAGTAGCTATTCAGACCCTTGAGGAGAAGTATGATAATAAGGAAAACTTGAAACGTAGACTCATGCCCAAATTAACACATTTAGTCCCTCCCAGTCATTCAATAGAGGATTTGAACACTTTTAAATTGGATTATGAAAAAATTATTTTACAGATGAAAACATTGAATTTAGATGTAGAAGCCATGAACCCCATTTTCTCTAGTATAATATGCGAGAAATTATTACCTGAAACGCGTAAGGCTATAGCTGATAAACATAATAGTATGTCTCTTGATTTAAAGCAAATTTCCTCAGGTTTGAAATATGTTTGTGAATTGATGGAATTTTTTCACGAAGGTGAGAATTCTAATAAAAGAAAACGGGATCAGGGCAACTATTCTAAAGTAATTCCCCCAAATGTGCCTAATGTGCAGAGAGCAAAACCAAGTAACAGTAAAACTAGTCATAGTAGTCCTTACAATAATTGTGTGTTTTGCTCATTGAACCATGCTTCTCGCGATTGTAAGACTTTCAAATCCGTTGATAGTAGAAGGGACAGAGTTAAATGTTTAAGATTGTGTTTTGCTTGCCTCAAAGGAGGTCATTTATTCTCTGAATGTAGGAATAAGCCTAAATGTAATATATGTGATGGTCCTCATTACCCGATGATTTGTAAGAAAACAGAAAACCCTGTAAATCCTGCTTCACCAAAGTTGAGTGTAAATAGTACTAATGTTAGTCAATCAAATGTTAACTTTGGGTGTCCTAATAAGGATTCCAAAGGTGCTGTTAGTCAATCAAATGTTAATGGGAATTCTCATAAGGATCGCAAAGGTGCTGTTAGTAAAGGTGATTCCCCCGTAGTTATGACTGCTTCTTTGGGAATTGATCATTCTCAGAATGATAAGATTTCTGTTTCGACTGCTCTTCCTACTGCTAGCGTAATTGTGTCAGGCAATGGACATCGTTCCTTTGAGAGAGCACTCTTTGATTCTGGTGCACAAAGAACGTTTATTGCAACGGAATTAGCCCATAAGCTTAATCTAACGTCTATAGCAACGGTAACCTTAAAGGTAAAACCATTTGGCAGTGATGCCATGGAAGTTGATTGTGATATAGTAAGAGTTGTGGTGAGACTAGGTAAAATTCGTACTGTCATTAATGCCATTGCATTCGATAGAGTTAATTCCAGAATTTATTCTCCAGGATTATGTAAGTCAGCTGCGTTCTTGACGAGTAAAGGCATAAAATTAGCATATAATGATTTAAATTCAGATGAAGTAAATGGTATAGAATTAGTCATTGGGGCTGATTATTATGGAAAATTCATTCAGAACAGTCAAATTTGCTCTGGAATACAGATATTGAATAGTTCTGGTGGTGCACTAATTTTTGGACCCCTTCCTAGTTGGTCTTATGACGACGTAGAATCTAATGAGATTACTACATCAAATGTATATGGTTCCAGAATAGAAGTAGAGGAAATTCCTATTAATTCTTGTTGTGAAGTTAGAAGATTATGGGATTTAGAAAGTGTTGGTATTCGTCAATCTGAAATTAGTCCTGAAGAAAGAAAATCAGTTGAGTTTTTTAAGGATAAAGTTAAAAGGGTTGACAATAAATATGAAGTGTCCTTACCATTTAAAGACGAAAGTAGACCGCCTGTTAACTATAGAATAGCCATTGGTCAATTAAATTCCTTGTTACATAGATTTGAATCTGACCCCTCCTTGTATGCTAAATATGATAAGATTATCAAAGATTACGTTCAGTCTGGGTTTATAGAATTAATTCCTGCAGGTTCCCCTATTATCGGGCATTATTTACCCCATCATGCTGTATTGAAGGATTCCGAAACTACTCCCATTCGAATAGTTTTTAATGCTTCTTCAAAGACTAAAGGAGAACTTTCCTTAAATGATTGTTTATTAACTGGTCCCTCATTAACTACTAAACTTTTCGATGCCCTGTTGAGTTTCCGTACAAACCCAGTAGCTGTGATTTCAGATATCAGTAAAGCCTTTTTAAGGATAGGCATTTCACCTGATTGTCGTGATTATTGCAGATTTCTATGGATAGCTGATTCCTCAGATTTGAAGTCAACTGTAACTTACAGGTTTTGTGTAGTTTGTTTTGGAGGTACGTGCTCACCCTTTCTCTTGCAGCAAACCCTCTTGCATCATTTATCTTTACATGATAATCCTCTTGCATCATCTCTAATGAAGAATTTCTATGTAGATAATTTTAGTAAAACTTACAAGGATGTGTCAGTCTTGATGGATGAGTATCCAGTAATAAGTGAGATTCTTGAAGATGCTAATATGCCTCTACAAGAATGGGTCAGTAATGATTCAGAGTTCAACAGAACCATAGACGTTATCAAAGAAAGAGTAAACGTTTTGGGTTTAGAGTGGTATCTAGCACAAGATGAGATGTCACTAAAGTAAATTGTGAGCATAAAGGACCTTTAACCAAACGAAAGGTTTTATCAGTAGTAGCTCGGATGTTTGATCCTCTAGGATTATTGTCAGCAATACAGGTGAGAGGTAAATATTTTCTGAAATGTTTGTGGAGTAACTTCGGGTGGGATGACCCTTTACCAGAATCATTATGTTTAAGGTTTGAAGAAATTTGTAAGTGTTTTAGAAATGTAGAAAGTTTAAGGTTTCCTAGGTTTGTTGTACATCCTGAATGTTCCCACTTACATGTATTTTGTGATGCCTCTAACAAGGCATATGAAGCTGGTGCCTATGTGACTGATTCCAAGGGAAGTGTAAGCAATTTACTGGTCAGTAAGTGTAAAGTGGCACCAAACCCTAAACAGACTATTCCGCGTTTGGAATTGACAGCCTTGTCCTTGGGTGCGAAACTTGCTGGAATATTAATGCAGAATGAGGATTCAAGATTAAGTTCTTGCATTCTCTGGAGTGACTCATGGTTTCTATTTGTTAGGTGAAGAACAATAATAGTAAAATTCCCTATGTATGAAACAGAGTCACTGAAATTAATGAGTTCAAGTTTCCCCTACGGTATACCCCCTCTAAGGGTAATCCAGCTGATATTCTATCCAGAGGTAGTAATAGTAAAGATTTTTCGCAAAATTCCTTGTGGTGGAATGGTCCAAAAGGGCTTTTAACTGGTGATTACCGCTAATCTTTAGCTACAGAAACTGTGCATGTTAATGAAATTCTTTCAGAACCCAAGTTTGTACAACCTCCAGCCCTATTAATTGACATCCCACGTTACAGTAATTTAAGTAAGCTTGTATCATGAGATCAATTTTGCTCTTTCTTAGTAAGTGCAGTAAAGGTTCTAAGTTTGTTGTTAACGAAATGAAGGCACTTGTCCTCCTTGAACAGAAGCAACATTTTTCTACTACCAGAATGTACCTCTGTGATAAGAATTCACATGGAGTGTCCATGGATATTAAGAATTTGTGTAATCAGTTAAACTTATTTGTTGATGAGGAAGACCTAATAAGGTCTCAGGGTTGCATGAAAAACGCTTCCATGTCTTATGATACTCAGTGCCCAATGTTATTGCCTTCCAGAAGTTATTTAACAGAATTGATAGTTGAACATTTGCAGAGACATAATCACCATTGTGGTGTCAATTCTGTACTGGTATTGTTGAGAGTATCTTTTGGGGTACCTAAAGCACGTCAAGTAATCAAATCGATTCTGTCAAAGTGTGTTTTGTGTCAGAAGGTAACTAAGAAACAGTTGTGTTTGCCTCCTTCCCCACCATTACCCACAGAACGAGTGAGATATGATAGACCGTTCCAATCAATAGGAGTTGATTATACTGGTGCTATTAATATTTCTGATCATGAGACTAGTTTGGAGGAGAAGGTCTTTGTGTGTCTATTTACCTGTACTACGAGCAGGGCAGTTCATTTTGAATTGACTCATTCCATGACTGCTTCAGATTTCCTACTGGCTTTTCGACGCTTTGTAGTATATCATTCTCTTCCGAGTCTGATTATATCTGATAATGGTCGGAATTTTGTTGGATTTAATAATTTCCTGAAAGAAATTATGGAGGAACCAGAGGTAAGGTCATACCTTGAAGGAAATGGTGTTAATTGGAAGTTCATTACACCGCGAGCCCCCTGGTCTGGAGGCTTTTATGAACATCTTGTTGGTGTTCTAAAAGCATGTTTGTCCAAGACTTTGTATCACAAACGTGTATCCTTTGAAGAGTTGAGAACTCTACTTGTTGAGTTTCAAGCTGTGATAAATTCTCGACCACTGACTTATCTCTCCTCTGATAGAGATTTGAGGCTTTGACTTCCTCCATGTTATTTTATGGGAGAAATGTTTGTATTTCCCCTCTTAACAATTTAGCAAATGATGACCCAGATTTCACGAGTTCAAGTGATCTTAGAGCACAATATTTGAGACTATCATCAGTGCTAAGGAAATCTGAGAACTCTTCGAAATGAGACTATTTAGTGTCCTTGAGAGAGAGACATAATAACTCTAGTAATAATCTCTCTGCAAATGTGAAAGTTGGGGACATAGTGATGGTAGACTTAGAAGATCATCTGGGTAAAGGCTATAGATCCCTCCTCTCCTTGGGTAAGGTAACCCAGCTGTTTCCGTCGTCTGATGGTGTGATTAGGTCTGTAGAAGTGAAAGTGAATAATAAACTATACATGAGACCAATCACGAAGATCATACTTCTGGAGGTACCTGAGAGGGAATTTGATAGTGTTGAAACTCAGGAGCCAGACAGTGTGCCTCTGAATGATGCGAGACCTCGGCGTGCAGCAGCAATCCGCTGTGATCAAGAGAGAAAGGATTTAATATCTATGGATGTACTCTAAGTGTAGGTTTTGATTTAGAATTTTGGGTACAGTTGCATTATTTCTAATTATGATTCTTCTTGGGGGAGAATGTCAAAAATTGACATTTATTCCCCTTGAATAAAAATATTCTTAGTTTTACGAGTATTTGTTTTCTAAGGTATTTCCCACTTTCTATGAATATATGTTTAAATGTGATTATTTTGCTCCACAGAAGTAGTTTTATCATATTAACTATATCAATGAGTTTGTATGAATTAGTATAATAATATTTAAAGTAATATGCTACCTTTCTTGCAAATTTTATCCATCTAGATCAGATAAGATACCGTATCATCCCATTGTTGTCAAACTTCTTCCTATGGAGATTATATATATTGTTTGATTTAAACTTGCCTTCTGGACGAAACCCCTTTTCTTTATATGTTGGGTTACAATTAAATCACTTGATGTTTGTTACGTAACCCTTGCAAATTTGTAAATGTGACAACATTGTACTCCTCCCGAGTTCTCTTCCAGGGTGGAAATGTGACGCAGGCGGGTTTCTACCAGCAGACTCCAAAAGGCAAGTACTTAGAAGATATTCTCCTGAATCCCACCACCATCATCACCTCGTGAACCATCGCATTGTTGCAGCAATGTTCTTTTAAGAATACTCTGTAACCCCGTTTGATATTTGTTTAATTTTTATCAAGTAACGTAAATATTTTTTCATTTGCGGTAATGTTAATGTTCGCTCTTTAACGTAACTCTGATGATTTTTGTTTGTGTACTTTAAATATTAAATATATGTCAAACTTTTTAATTGAATCTTTGTGAACCCGTGTGGCATCACCCCCAAAAGAATCGGTGCAGGAAATATAGTTTGAATCAAAGGTAAAAGGCAGATGTCTCTTAAGTAAGTTTGTTTCTCAGTTCTGTAACTTGGCCTCGTGCAAAGCTGGTGCACGAGGGTTTACAGTTTAAAGAAAGTTATCATATGTGGTTGTAAATTCCCCAGTGTTTCACCACCGTTTCTATTAAAATGTATATATTTACTAAATTTTCTATTAATCAATCGTTTGATTGTCATTCATGCTAGCATCGTAACTAAAGGATTTCTTTCATATCAGGAAATTCAAGAAGGAAAATAATAATTTGAACCTTTAAAGAAGATAAAGAATTGCTTGTATATACAATTCTCGATCACTGAAGTGAGATATTTTATAGTGAGATGTCTGCCCAACTGCTTGGTTTATTAGAGCTTGAATATCTTCTCTTCCTGGTATTTAAATTTTCGTCTCAACATTGTTTTCCCTAATTGATAAAAATCTCATTTTTTTTTAGATAGATCAAAATCTCCCATAATAAATTGTCACAATTATTAGTACTTCATAATTCCTTCCTTAGTTGCTTAGTTACCAATAGAACATCCATCCTTTTCAGTTTATAATATAAAAAAA
>NC_090748.1:67858823-67868823 GCF_036898095.1 Palaemon carinicauda
TATATGTATGTGTATATATATGTATATATGTATGTGTATGTATATGTATGTGTATGTGTAAGTATTTATGTATATGTATATGTATTTGTATCTGTATATATGTATATATGTGTATATGTGTATGTGTATGTATATGTATATATATATATGTGTATATATGTATATATATGTATGTGTATGTATGTGTATATATATATGTATATATATTTGTATGTTTGTGTATGTTTTGCTTATGTATTTATATAGACAAGGCTACCACACTGACATATAAATAACTGTAATGAAAGTAAAATAAGAAGAAAACAAGAATATACCCACCACTAGAAATGACCCTTTTTAGCAGGTGTCTAACGAGCTTGCGGACTCCTCCTACTCACACCTGAGTCAAGCCCAGGTAGCGGGTAAGGGAGTGTCATTGTTCTCTAAATCTCTATATGTATGTTCGTACTTTTGCTTTCCCTATAAATTGTAAGAAACCTCTCTCAATAAATCAGTCCTCTGAGGAAGTATCACGAAACTAGTCAGGACTCAAGTGTATATTCTGTATTTTCATTTTCCCTGTGGTTCTTCTGCATCTGAGCATCACGTTTTCCTGTGATTTTTACGCATAAATGGATACCACGTACTCCTTCCAGACTTTCTGTACGACTTTCCCTATGTTGGTATATATTATTAGAGAATTTACAGACGCCCTCACACGCGCCCATACTACTAAAGAACACCTGCGGTTTCTTCGTGAATGCTGGGAGGAACAAGTCATTCCGAAATGCATGATAACGAAATCCCTATTGGAAATAGAAGATCAACCATTTGGTGATATACAGAGAAGTATATTAGAAAAGCATATAAATTCAATGAAAATTAAAAACCGAAGAGCGTTTGAAGACCTAACAAGAAAAAGGAGACATTTTGAAGCCTCAATACCAACGGATTGGAAAGACTCACTTCGAGGTTTCTGCTATGGAGAAATGAACGAAACAGTGTATAGAAAACTCAAACAAAAGCATGACACGAAACTCAATGCACTGATAGAAAGTAGCCCGTGGACTACAAACGTTAATCCAGAATGTGTGGTTAATTTGTCAAATAAAATTCTAGATAAAAATGTGAAGTGTGCCTTGGGATACGGTTTAAATTTCTCGATGTCATCAAGTGCAGTGAATAGTGTAGAAATTACAAATGGAGTGTGTAACCTGGAGAAATTCAGTGATATTTCTGTAGAAGAAGTAAATATGATTAAGGGTATTATATACAGCAATATGAAAAAACCAGTGGTTCCAAATTGCCCAAAAAGATTCAAGAGAGCAATTGCCGAATTGAAGCAAGATAGAAATATTAAGTTGACAAAAGCCGATAAATCTGGAGCACTGGTAATCTTGAATAAAAATGATTATATAGAAAAAATGGAAAACCTCTTGAGTGATGAAAACACATACATGGAATTAAGAAAAAATCCAATTGAGGTTGTGAATAGTAGTTACAACAAAAAAGTGAAAGAGTTATTAAAAGGGAATGAAGATCTGATAAAAAAGGTTTGTACAATATCACCAACATTGCCATATATGTATGGAACTATTAAAACTCATAAGCCAAATTATCCAGCTAGGCCAATAATTAGCTCTGTAGGTTCAGCAGCATATAAATTATCTAAGTACCTTGTGAATATCCTCAATCCTTTAGTTGGCACCATCTCATATTCAAATATAAAAAATAATGTAGACTTGATTAACAAACTGAATGAAGTACAGATCAACAGTACCTGTAGGCTTGTCAGTTTTGATGTAGTCTCACTATTCACAAAAGTACCTATTGATGACATGTTGGAATTTTTATCTGAAACATTAGATAATAGACAATTGAATCTACCATTCTCCATACACACTTTAATAGAATTAATTAAATTATGTATAAAAGATTGTAAATTTGAATTCAATGGGAGATTTTATGCACAAACTTTTGGTATGGCTATGGGAAACCCTTTATCCCCAGTATTGAGCAATCTATATATGGAATTTTTTGAAAGCAGAATCGTAAATAACATCATACCTAATAATGTAAAATGGTTTCGATATATTGACGACATAATATGTGTGTGGCCAGGAAATGAAAATTTAGATAACTTTCTTCTTAGATTGAATAGTTTGGTACCATCAATAAATTTCACTATGGAGCTGGAGAATAATTGTACCCTACCTTTTTTGGACTGTCGCATACATAGATGTAATAATAGTCTCAAGTTCAGTGTATACAGAAAGCCAACGAATATCTCGGCATATGTCCATTATTACTCAAACCAAGGCAACAAAGTTAAGAAATCTGTATTTACTTCTATGTTTTTAAGAGCATTCCGAGTCTGCAGCCCTGAATATATTGATGACGAAATAAATGGTATTAGAGCAATAGGTAAAAAACTAAAGTATCCTGAAATTGTGTTAGATGATGCCCTAAGAACAGCAAAAAAGACTTTTTTCGGTAATGATAACAGAAAAACTATAACACACAAAATTTACTTGTACTACCTTATTGTGATTCATTTAAAGAAATTCCCCAACTGTTAAAAAACTTCAATGTAAATGTAGCATTTAAGAGTAAAAATACAATAAAAACAGCCTTAATAAAGAATTCTCCTGACATTACCAAGGGATGTGTATATCGTATTCCATGCAATGCTTGTGAAAAATACTATATTGGTCAAACTGGTAAAGCCCTAGAAAAGAGAATTGAACAACATAAGAAAAGTGTCAGGTATGCTCAAGATAATAATGCACTCTTTGCCCACGTTAGAGATAAAAATCACCCTATTAATTGGTCAGGTGCAAAGAAATTGGTTCATTCAAATAACTTAGTAAAAAAGAAACATCATAGAGTCCAGTTTCATAAAAGAAACCTTTGAAAACAACTTGAATATTGGTCATGGAATGTATAAACTCGACGCCTTTATATGTAAAGAGATTTGTAAGCTATATAGAAAAACATTAACCACTTAATGTAGAATTGAATGTATTGTGAATAATTAACGTCGGTATGAAATTAATATTTAGACCTAAGCTACCATTCATTAAAGGAAACAATTATTTTATATAGTATGCATAAGTATATTGGCACTATATAGTGTTATGCTAGATATAAGTATTGATATATACATGATTATATGTTTATGATATTAATGTTGTATACATATAAATGTATATATGCATAAGTGTGTATGTGTATATATGTATATATGTATATATGTATGTGCATATATATGTATATATGTATGTGTATGTATATGTATGTCTATGTGTAAGTATTTATGTATATGTATATGTATTTGTATCTGTATATATGTATATATGTGTATATGTGTATGTGTATGTATATGTATATATATATATATATATATATATATATATATATATATATATATATATATATATATATATGTGTGTATATATGTATATATATGTATATGTATGTATGTGTATATATATATATGTATATATATTTGTATGTTTGTGTATGTTTTGCTTATGTATTTATATAGATAAGGCTACCACATTGACATATAAATAACTGTAATGAAAGTAAAATAAGAAGAAAACAAGAATATACCCACCACTAGAAATGACCCTTTTTAGCAGGTGTCTAACGAGCTATCGGACTCCTCCTACTCACACCTGAGTCAAGCCCAGGTAGCGGGTAAGGGAGTGTCATTGTTCTCTAAATCTCTATATGTATGTTCGTACTTTTGCTTTCCCTATAAATTGTAAGAAACCTCTCTCAATAAATCAGTCCTCTGAGGAAGTATCACGAAACTAGTCAGGACTCAAGTGTATATTCTGTATTTTCATTTTCCCTGTGGTTCTTCTGCATCTGAGCATCACGTTTTCCTGTGATTTTTACGCATATATATATATATATATATATATATATATATATATATATATATATATATATATATATATATATATATATATATATATATATATATATATATATATATATTTATATGTATTTATATATATACATATATATCATGGAAAGAATAATGAAGTGTTTTAATTCTTTCATTCTACCTTGTTTCTAGTATTGTTCCCCTGTCTGGTCTTCAGCTGCTGATTCTTATCTTAATTTGTTGGACAGGATCTTACGGTCTATTAAATATTTTATTCCTGATATTCATATTAATGTTTGCTGTTCTACGTTCAATTCGTTCATTGCGCATGTTGCATAAGATTCTCACAATTCTGACCATCCTTTACATTCAGATCTTCCTACACGGTTCCATCCTGTTCGTAATACTATACGTGCAGTTAATTATAATAGTTAGGCCTTCTCCATCATAAGGCTCAATACTACAAAGTATTCTAGAAGTTCTATTTCAGCTGTGACCAAGTTGTGGAATGATCTTCCTAATCGGGTAGTTGAATCAGTAGAACTTTAAAAGTTCAAACTTGCAGCAAATTTTTTTATGTTGAACAAGCTGACATAACTCTTTTTTATAGTGTAAATATGAATTATCTGTTTCAATGTTGTTAATGTATTTTAAAATATCTTATTTCAATTTTTCATTACTTTTTACATCGTTTATTTATTTCCTTGTTTTCTTTCTTGTCCTTCCACTTGCGTCTGTTTATGTTCTTTCTGTGACAGTCCACACCCGTATACTTTCTTAATTCTTAAATCCATCGTATTCTCTTACTTACTCTGCTTCATTTATAATCTCTAGGATCCCATTCTGTTATTATGAATGTCCATCTATTGTCTGTCATTCTCATTATATTTCCTGCCTATGCGTATTTCTCTACTTTATTTTGTTCTCGTATCTATGTTTTTCTTTTTCTTTCTATTAGTGTCATTCCAATACTTATTCTTTCCATAGCTCTTTGAGTTGTAACTAGCTTATGTTCTAATTCTTTAGTAAGGCTTCAAGTTTATAATACACAATATAATACTGATACGAGCAACTCCTTAAATACTTTCATTTTTAAAGAAAGTGGCATTTTAAGTTTCATAATCTCACTTTGTTTACCCAATACTCTCCATATTACGCTTATGCTTCTTCTATTTTTGGTCTGTGTGAGACAGCCGTTATATTGTACCTGAGAAGCGAGGTGAATGCAACTAACTTTATTTTAGTTGGATCATGAATTTATATTCAAGCCATTCCGAGCAAGAACGTTACAAAATTATATAAAACAATTCAAGAAAAGGCAGGCTTAAACAGGTTGTCATTGGTGCGAGGGGAGTGCGATATATACAAAAAAAGAAATACCTTTAGTGTATGAGCGTGTGTGAAACACCTGCTGGAGAGGCGCATAATAGGTGGGTTATCTTGCAGGAGATATGCTGGTTTAAGACATTCAATATAGACCCAGTGTTCTTTGCGACGTGTGTTAGGTAAGAATTCCTTCGTTGCGCGATGGATCATGAAGAAAGTTTTGAAGTTTAGCATGAAGTACTGGCACGGACCCAATCCCTAGCATCCTTAGTAATGCTGTGCCAAATGAACTACATCTCCAGTAGCTGTGCAGTATATTAACGTGAGGTATGTGGAAGGCAATGAATGAAATTAAACATCTGTTGGCGCATGGGAGCAGATCGTGGTCTACCAGTAATGATGTCAAAGAGGAGGGTGGTGTTGGAGTCTTTGAAGGGGACGCTATCAGACTGGACGGATGTGTAAGGTGTCATACATGCTGGGTACTCTGTATCCTTTTGTTGGGCTTCTGATAAGGTGTTGTAATGCGATCCTAGGTGAAAGGTAGTCAATGGGTTTCTTGACAGGGCATTGGCAACAGGATTTATTTTCTCAGGGACATGTTGAAGGGTACAATTGTGTTCAGCCATGGTGGAGTGATATCGGCGTTGATGGACGGATCAGGCGCAGAACTGTCGAGTGAAGGCATGCACCAGAGGCAAGTGGTCTATGTAAATGACGAAAGGTGCACCTTCTAAGAAGTGGTGAAAGTGAAGGACATTGGTGGTAGAGTAGCCGGATTCCGCCTAGGATAGTTTTCTATTGAAGAAGGGCAATGGGCGGGGCGAGCCGTTGACGCCCTGCTTAAGTATTGCACTCATAGCAACATCACTGCCATTCTGCCATTGATAGGGAGAAGGAGAGGGGCATCTGGCACGGGGAAAAGTGAGAGCAGCGGCAGGTGACAGGGCATTCTTCACGTTGCGGAAGGGTGATTCTTGAAGAGGACTCCGCTTCAGGTCTTTTGACCTGCCCCTATGTGAGGCGTAGAGGTAGGTAGGAGTGGCGGCGATGGCTTGCAGAAAACGGTGATAATTGTTGATCATGCCCAAGAATTATTGCAGTCTTTTGACGGTCGAGGGCGTGGGGAATTTCAGAACATTTGTTACCTACTCAGAGACGGGGTAGACTCCTTCAGGTGTGATGCGGTGCCCTAAGAACAATACCTTATTGGCGCCAATGTTACACTTGTTCTACCAGACTACAATGCCGTTCTTTTGTAGGCGGTCGAGCATGATGCGTAGGTGACAGAGGTGTTCCTCTTTGGAGAAAGAGGACACAAGTATGTTGTCCACGTAACATACACAAAAGGGGAGGTCCCCTAAGAGGCCATCCTTGAGGCGTTGAAAAGTGACACAAGCATTATGAAACCCAAAACAAGAGTAATTGAAGGTGTATGTACCAATTACTGAAAATAATGCCAATGGACATAATGCCACCAGTCATAATGTCGACTGATATAATATCGACAGTCATGATGCTAACATCCGTTTGAAGAGGACATATTGTCGACTCCACAATCTAATAATAATTATAATATATAACTTTATATATGATAAAAATAAGATTAAGAACATTCAAATGAGGTTGAATAATTTTTATTACTAAAGTATTATTTTTGTGTGTGTGTTAAAACATGATTCTAAAAAGTATTAACTATGAGCAACTGCTCTTAAAAAGTGTACCATTTGACCTAAATTAAAGTTTGTGACTAGGTCCTTAAATTTCTCGTTGATTTTAACATTTTCTATGCTCTGTATTCAATTTGTCTCCTCTTGGTTGGTTGCGGTAACAATACTTTTGTATTTATTTGCTGTTTTTCAATTTATTAACCAACATTTCGAAAAATGCATGCTTAATCACCATTCTTCTTCCAAAACCATTATGTCCCTCTTCAATTGCACTATTCATGTGTGGCGAATTACAACTATGAACCTACTATAGCTGGATTTCATAGCAGGATTTATGTTGTTGTCCATGTTGAATTACGTCTTCATATAGCCACGTCACTTCAAAATACGTCAGAAATTCGTCACATTGACCAAAATTGGATAAACAATAGTATTTGGACATTTCTTCCTTATTTATTTCAAAATAAACATTGATTAAGGTTGGGTTCAAACTACGGTCTTTCAAAAAATTAAAATGAACTCGTATGTTTCTTCATCCTTTTTGCTCTTAAGACAATAAACCATTGGCTGCGTTTTGTTATTTTTAACAAGGGCATGCATAGTATACAACTGATTCCCTAAAGGAAAAGAATCAAGATTCCCATCGCAAAGTCATATTGAATGGTTTCTAACATGCTTTGATTGTTACAAGCTGATTAAATACTGATGTCCTCACTATCGTGAAGCAAAAATTCTTCTCCTCGTGTGTGTGGCGTCAAATCTTTGTCTCCATATAAATTACATTAATTTGCGTTTTCTAGTGTGAAGACTAGCAGGATACAATAATGTGAACGAAATTATTAGCAAAAAAACAAATAGTTATTATTATTTTTATCACTATCATATAAATTTTTTTTATTATTATTAAATTCTAGGAGTCGGCAATATGTCCGCATTTTGCCCCTCGACATTATGTCCCTCGACATTATGATCGATGACACTAGGTCCTTCATGGGCAAAATATCGACACTGGGTATGGTAGCGCATACAGATTATTGAGAGAGCAGAAAAAGCTTGGCTTTACAGGCAGCTGGTGATAGTAAGTATTTCTCCAGGAGGTATGTTTTGAGGGTGTCGCACGCTATTGGGGTGAGCCCTTGCTTGCTAGGCCAATCAAAGATTTCCGGGAAAGTGTCCTCTGGGATCACCGTGAGAGCATAGTCTGCTCTAGTCCTTGACTGAGTCACTCCCTTAATACGAAACTGGACTTTGTCACGCTGGAACCAAGCAAACGCTTCTCCGCCGGTGAATGGTGGCAGTCTCATTGATGCAACGTGTGTCGAAGAGTCAGGTTCAGTGGGCGGCATCCTCATACAGTGGGGCACAGCAGTGAGAGGGCAAGCAGGAAGGAGCGAGAGGGCTGTTAGGTTGTAACTGAGAGGCAATGTAAATGCAACTAACTTTATTTCCACAGATCGGGATTTTATATACTAGCCATTTCGAGCAACAACGTCAGAAAAATTAGAAAGATAATAGTTCTAGAACAGTCAGGCTTAATCGGGTTGTTATCAATGCCATAGAAGAGCGATATATACAAAAAGCAGAAATACCGTTACAGTGTACGAACGTGGGTGAAACACGTGCGTTACAAGTCTCTTGGCTGGGGGAAACACTTACTGTCTGTACTGAGTATGTGTAATCATTAACAATTTCTAGAGCTTCGTCCATAATTCTTATTTATTGTCTCTCCATATTTTCATTTCACATCATCATAGTTTTACTCATACTAATTTTCAGTCCTAAATTTCTGTTTTCTCTATTCAAATCTTCTATCATCTTTTCCGATTCTTCCCATGATTCACTAAACACAACTACGTCATCTACAAATCTTAAGTTGTTAAGTTAATCCCCTCTAATATTAACTCCTACATTTTCCCAATATAAATTCTTGGAAACTTCTACAAGGCATTTTGAGAATGATTTAGGAGAGGTGGGGGCCCTCAGTCTAATTCCTTCCTCAATCTTGATTTTTTCACTATATTATATTACTATACTATATTCATATTATGGAGAAAACCTTATTGGGAAGTAATTTTTCAGGTCTTATGTATCTCTATTTGCGTGAATTAGTATAAGGATGAAGTTTTTCCAAGCTGTAGATATAGAGTATTCATGAAGAGATTTTGTGTAAATTTCAGCGAGTTTTATTACTAAAAAATCTCCTCCATCTATTATCAAATCAATTGTTAGGCCTTTTCTCCTGCTGCTTTCCCTCTTTTCATACCTTTTAATGCTTCCTTTACTTCTCCTACTGTTACATTTGGTACCATCTCAGGTGTTTCATTATTTCTATGGGTAAAATTATTTCTTTTTATTACTATTGTATAGCATTATATAGAAATCCTCTGCAATTATTATCACTTCATCTCTATTGTGGATAATATTTCCATTTTCATCCTTTAATACAGCTATCTTTGGCACCCTATTCCAAGTCTTTTTTTTTTTCTTCATAAATTTGGTTCTTCCTTTCTTTAGTGATTCCTCAATTTTAGTCTGATTGCGTTTACGAATATCTTAGGTTTCAGGTTTATTTATTGTTTTGGATGGTTATGATAATTCTATTTAATTTCTCTCGGATGTTACCCTTATTTCCAACCTTTTCTTTATTAGGTTTTTGGTCTTCTCTGATAGTTTTCATTGACTATGTTAAGGAACTTTTTTTCACCTATCTCTGGTCTTGTAATGTTCAATTCTTCTTTACCTATTTTGCATTTCATCAGGTTTTTCTCATATTACAGGAGTGTTTATTTTCTTTCTTGAATTTTTTTTTCTCTCTTTTCTTAGATGTAAAAAAATTTAGCTTCTCACCGTTCTATGATATCTTAACTTTAACTTGTTTCACACTGTTACATCTTTAACTAAGTGTATTTAATTTTGTGTTTCTCCATTTGGGCTTCTCCTTGTCCATTTTTTAGGTTCCTTTTTATAAAAGGTGTTCGTGATTTTAAAATTATTTCTTGAAGCAAATTCCACAAGTATGTTTCCTCTGTCATTACTTGTGCCTACTCTAAATTTACCTACTGCGGATTCTCCTCTTCTTGTTTTGACCTACTTTAACATTGGAATCACCCTAACAAATGTGAATTGA
>NC_090748.1:67876323-67888823 GCF_036898095.1 Palaemon carinicauda
AATGAGACAGATGACTTTATAGGCAAAAGAAATAAGTTCGAATTAGTAAGGATCCTGGTCTTTCTTTTAGCGAGAAACTAAAAATGAAACCTTCCAAGAAACTGATTTTTTGTGTTTTTGTTCTTTCCTTTTTCTGTTTCCTTCCTTCTCGTTTACATTTGCAGCAGCTGGTTCTGTCTCTTCCTCTCCACCGGGAAGAATTTACTGATGCTTCATTCGTTTCATTCAGACACGACATTCCCTTTACTCAGCCGTGAGAGTATTGTGCTTTATCTATTCTCATAAACACAGAGGTTTTTCTAATACAGAAAATGCGTAGATGTGCATGAAAATACTGATGGAAGATACACTCGCATAAATATACAGAAACATGTTCATATGTATATATATATATATATATATATATATATATATATATATATATATATATATATATATATATATATATATAACGGATTTTGAGCGAAGCGAAAAATCTATTTTTGGGTGAGATGGCCATGTCGTCCTGATGGAAGTTCCTATAGGGTAGCTTCCTAGGGTATATTACAACTACGGCGATATTCCCAGAGAATTTACCTTAAGGTACCAGAATTCTAACTCCTGGAGCGAGTATCCCTCGTGAAAGGGATATCGCGACATATCAGAGGACGTATTCTAGACACGTCACATGGCAATCTACATCCTGGACAGAGATTTCGTCTCGTAGGAGGTGATTGACGAGATACGAATTCGGGAAAGAAAAAGGGGAGCCGCTCCCAAGGCTTCCCTATCCCCCGATTCGTATGCGTGCCTGGCGCCAATCCTGGTGCCATCTGTATTCCTTGTAGCGTACACGAGGTGCTACAGATACTGTATGTAGGGAGGTTTCCTACAGCCCTTTCTTAGAAAGGCAAGGGCGGGTCCATCAGGACGACATGGCCATCTCACCCAAAAATAGATTTCTCGCTTCGCTCAAAATCCGTTTTTTGGGCTCAAGCCATGTCGTCCTGATGGAAGTGTACCAGAGCATTACTGTATCTGTGGATTCTCAGAACGTGCCGTACTCCCCGGAGGTAATTTTTTCCCGGTCGACTAGACCTAGAGACCTAAGATGTTACCGTTATACATCTTTTCAACTAACTATAAACTATGTTAGAGCTTCCTGCCCCCTACAGGGAAGAGTCCTACTAGACTCTGGAAAGTCTCGAAGAGTACATATATCTATGTATGAATACCAGGCAAGCTAATATAGTGGTCTCGCCCTATATTAAGTGAAGCATAGTTTGTATAGAACCACTGCGTCAATATATATTGACCAGTAATCCGCACAATACTTGTATTGGACAAAGGTTTATATCCGCATAGGAAGAAACTAATAAAACCGCCCTCGTCCCTTTAAGGGACGGAGTCCTCCCATTAGGGGACTACATAAACCAATGCAACATAGCTTGCATAACAGAACAATTCTATCAGAATTATCGCAGATAAGATACATAGAATCAAAATGCTCAATTATACCAATAAATTGACACAGGTGAAAGAGACGCAAGGTTCTCAAGAACAAGTTTATTGACAGATAATAAACAGACAGGTTAACAACATATATATATATATATATATATATATATATATAAATATATATATATATATATATATATATATATATATATATATATATATATATATATATATATATATATATATATATATATATATATATATATATATATATATATAAAACAGGGTAACCCAAAACTTTAAGCATAAGTATGATAGTAAACAGAACTTGTTTATCTGAAAGAAAAACCATTAAACACCACTTTAATAAGATACCAAGGTATCAAGTCATAAAAGTCTGTATTACAAATCAATCACATTAGCGTTAGAAACGCTCGGCACACATGTCTGAACTTATGCTAGGTTCACCTTTGAAAGAAGGAACAGTCTATATGGGCACTTGGTGCCCTCATTTAGTTTGTAGTACAGTATGTACCTACACACTCACCCTGG
This sequence comes from Palaemon carinicauda, assembly GCF_036898095.1. Classification (NCBI taxonomy): domain Eukaryota; kingdom Metazoa; phylum Arthropoda; class Malacostraca; order Decapoda; family Palaemonidae; genus Palaemon; species Palaemon carinicauda. The sequence continues at coordinate 67,878,313 of NC_090748.1, forward strand.
ACTTAATCGTCCCAATTAAGACCACTGTTCCTCGCAGAGTTAAACAGTAGGGTTAACTACACGACCCACTGCTACCACAGATCTCTTAAGTTCCTCTACTTGCTTCGCATAGTGGCAAAAGAACACCCTGGAAGACTTCCAGCCCGTGTATGAGCGGAGATGTTCAAAATCCATACAATTAAAGAAATTTAGGGATGAGGCAACTTTCCTCGGATCGTGACCTGCGGGTGTACTGTCAGGATCCGCTCTGCGAATAAGATATGTGATTTTCGCTCTGAGTTGATTCAGAGATAAATTTGAGCCTGATGTTTCTCCCCTGAATAGTTGACCACCCTTGAAGTCTGAAGTTCTACGAAGATAGACCTTTAGGCATTCTACTGGACATAGAGATGCATCTTCTTTCAGAGGGCAGATTCTCCAGGGACCCCACCTGTTGGTGGGTAACTCATTCTTGGCGAGAAACGTAGGATCCGGAAACAGGTTCAGATCCCCCCCATCCAGGAACTGAACACGACCTGCCTCTCTCGATAGGGCTACGATCTCACTAACCCTGGCCCCGGACGCGAGTGCAAATAGGAAAATAACATTTTGCGTCAAATCCTTTAACGCACATTCTTCATTGCTCAACAGGGAGGCGAAATGAAGAACTTTGTCTAAAGACCATGAGATGGGCTTTGGAGGTGCTGAAGGTCTGAGCCTAGCGCAGGCTTTCGGAACTTTATTAAAGATCTCGTTACCTAGGTCGATCTGGAAGGCAAATAAAATGGGTCTCATCAAAGCGGATTTACACACTGAAATCGTGTTAGCTGCCAACCCTTGGCCATGGAGGTGGATGAAGAAAGATAAGCAGAAGTCTGTTGAGATCTCCTGTGGATTCTTTGCCTTTACAAAGGCCACCCACTTTCTCCAAGATGACTCATATTGCCTTCTAGTCGATTTGCACTTATATTCCTCTAGGAAGTCTATGCTGGCTTTCGAAATCCCGAAACGCTTTCTCACCGCAAGGGCGAGAAAATCATGAGCTGCAGGGTCCGGGTTTTCTGTAATGAAGCGCAGACAGTCGACTTCTGGACTCGCTGGGTCAGAACTGGATGTGGTAGCGGCACGAACTTCATCTGTAGTTCCAACGCCAAGGGGAACCACATACTGTTCGGCCACTTGTGGGCCACTATTGCCGCTACCCCCCTTGAAGGATCTCAGTTTGTTGAGGACCCTCAACAGAAGGTTGTGAGGAGGGAACAGATAAATCCTGGACCATCTGTTCCAGTCGAGGGACATTGCGTCCACTGCTTCCGCTAAGGGGTCCTCGTACGGGGACACGTACAGGGGCAACTTCTTGTTGTCTTTCGTCGCAAAGAGGTCTATCTGCAGTTCTGGGACTTGATTCAGAATGAAGGAGAATGATCCTGCGTCTAAGGACCATTCCGACTCTATCGGTGTGAACCTGGATAGAGCGTCCGCTGTCACATTGCGGACTCCTTGAAGGTGAACTGCCGACATGTACCACTTCTTCTTTTCCGCCAATCGGAAAATGGCTATCATCACTTGGTTGAGAGGTGGTGACCTCGACCCTTGTCGATTCAAGCATCTCACAACCACCTCGCTGTCCATCACCAATCTTATGTGGATCGAGTGACGCGGGGAGACTTTCTTTAAGGTAAGGAGCACTGCCATAGCTTCTAGAAAGTTTATATGAAAGGTCCTGAATAGCTTGGACCAAGTCCCCTGGTCTTTTTTCCGATGAGAGTGACCTCCCCATCCCTCCTTTGAGGCGTCTGAGTGAATCGTCATCGACGGGGGAGGTGGCTGAAGAAGAACCGACTTCTTTAGATGTCTGGCTTGGGACCAAGGTCTGAGAAGAGTACGTAGCCGAGGCGGCACTGGTCTTCTCAGATCTCTTCGCGCGTTTGATGCATACCTTCTCCAAACTCCGGTTGCATCCTTTAGCTGTGCTCTTAGCACTGGGTCTGTCACTGAAGCAAACTGGAGAGAGCCTAGTACCCTCTCCTGTTCGCGTCTTGATATCCTTTCGGAATCTAGAAGTCTCTTGACAGAGCCCGCTATCTCCTTCCTTTTCTTCGTCGGGATGGAGAAACTGTGTGACAAAAGGTCCCAGTGGATTCCCAGCCACTGGAACTTTTGGGATGGAGAAAGTCGAGACTTTTTTCTGTTGATCTTGAAGCCTAGGTACTCTAGGAACTGGATCACCTGACTGGAAGCTTGCAAGCATTCGGTCTTGGATGCTGCCCACACCAGCCAGTCGTCCAGGTAGGCTACTACCTGAATTCCCTTTAGGCGTAATTGTTTGAGAGCTGCGCTCGCAAGCTTCGTGAAAATCCTTGGGGCTATGTTTAGCCCGAATGGCATGGCTCTGAAGGCGTACAGTCTCCGTTGTAGCCTGAACCCTAGGTAGGGGGAGAGTCGACGGCTGATTGGAATGTGCCAATAGGCGTCTGACAAGTCTATAGAGACTGAGTATGCCCTCTTGGGCAGTAAGGTCCTTATGTGTTGCAGTGTTAGCATCTTGAATTTGCAATTCACTATGAACTTGTTGAGTGGCGACAAGTCCAGAATGACTCTGAGCTTTTCCGAGTCTTTCTTGGGAACACAAAACAGCCTCCCTTGGAATTTGATGGACTTCACCTTTCGGATCACCTTTTTCTCCAACAGTTCTTGAACGTACTCCTCCAAAACGGGGGTGGAGTGTTGGAAAAACCGAAGGCACGGGGGTGGAGTGCTGTACCAGCTCCAGCCCAGTCCATTCTTGAGTAGGCTTTGGGCCCAGGGATCGAAGGTCCAGCGATCCCAAAATTTCATCAGTCTCCCTCCTACCGGTATCGTTTCACTTGGACTGCCGTCCTGAGGTCTTGCCTCCCTGACCACGACCACCTCTGAATCCCCTTCCCCTTGAGGGGCGCCTAGACGAGCCTCTGGCTGCTCCTCTAGGTTTTGCACGAAAGGAAGAAGACTGTCCTTCGAACGTTGGGGTGAATGTGGTTGACTGACCTGGCACAGCCTGGGGTACCCACTGAAAAGTAGTCGGGGTTTGTGCCACCATCTGGGGCACTGCAGGCAATGGCAATTGCAGTTGCTGTTGCTGTCTATAAGGCTTGGCTGGCCGAGACGGTAGCCCTCATCCGGGGAAGATTTTCTTTTGATAGCCAGGCCCCACTTCTGGAGAAGGTTTCTATTCTCCACGGCGGCCTTATCAACAACCTCTTTGACCACATTGGTAGGGAAAAGGTCTTTTCCCCAAATGTTGGAGGAGATTAACTTCCTTGGCTCGTGTCTCACCGAAGCCCCGGTGAACACGAACTCCCTGCAAGCTCTCCTTGCCTTGACGAAGCCATAAAGGTCCTTCGTCACTGTGGCTAGGTGAGACTTAGCCACTACCATGAACATTTCATGGACCTTGGGGTCACTTGCCATCGTCTCAAGAGTAGTCTGATGAGACATTGAGGCAGCCAGTCTTTCTTTTGTCTCGAACTCTCTTCGTAAAAGAGATTCGGACAGCTTGGGGAGGTCCTCGCCGAATTGCCGTCCGGCAATATCAGCCTCCAACTTTCCCACTGAGAATGTCAGATGGACATCCTTCCAGTCTTTGTGGTCCATAGGCAGGGCCAGCGACAAGGGTTTACACTCCTCCAGGGAGGGGCAAGGCTTGCCGGCCTCGACTGCCTTTAGGACAGCCGCAAACCCTTTCTGTAAAAAGGGGAAGGCTCTATCAGGAGAGGACACAAAAGAAGGGAGCTTCTTGCTCAATGCAGCTACCTTCGAGTTAGAGAAGCCCCTCTCTTTCATCGAGGATGAAAGTAGGGCTTGAGCCTTAGCGTGGTCCATAATAATGACCTCCTTCGGCTCTGTCTCCTCCCTTGAAGCTGGTTCTTTTCTCAGCCGGACATAGCAGTCCGGATATGATGCCTTGCTGGGCCAGAATTCTACCTCCTCTAGGGGAACTGAACCCAGCTTATCCGAGATGACGATCTTTCCAGTCGTCATCGGCATGTGCTCAGCATACCTCCATGGGTTAGCATCTGAGCATATGGGAAGGTCTTTCACATTGAGCCTTTTCCGGGGCCCATGTGATTCTGCCAGGGACTGCATACGCAGTTCCATTGCAGCCGCCTTCTCCTGATTCTCCTTCTGCATTTGTTGGATCATTCCAACAATCGAAGAGAGGGCCTGTCCCAGTTCTACTGGGAGACCAGCCGATGTTGAGGGGATAGGCTCCGGCATCTGAACCGGAGTACCCGACACCTCGTCGACCACATCCTCTACGACATCCGGGGTTTGAACTTCATCCTGACCTTCTGCCAGGAGGTCTTCTTCCAAATGTTCGTCCAGGTCAGACATCCTGTCATCCAACTGGATGTCTTGCATCGCAACTGCGACTTCCACGTCCACCTCGACTTGATCTTGAGGGATCTCCTCTTGAGGCTGGGGAATCACTGCATCAGCTGATGCCTGGGGAAAAAGATACGCCCTCATCTTCTCACTTGGAAAATAAGGGCCAGAGGTGTTCTTCTTGAAGCCCCTTACCCAAGTACGAAGCTTTTCCCTCGCTATATCCCTTGATTCCGCCGTTCTAGGGGAATCAAAAGCCTCAGTAATCAGGTTAGTGCATACAGTACATACCTGAGGGTCCCAATACTGGAGATCATCCTTGGAGACAGCGCATGCTGCGTGTCTCCTACAACACTCATGTCCGCAGAGGTTCTTGCTGCGGACATTGCAGAAAACATTTCCGCACTTCGGAGGGTCCTCCTGTAAAGAGAAGAAATTTCCATGAGTATCAAGTGAACTATGTATCACTGGATATGCGGATATGCATATTATAGCATAACAATTCATAAAGGAAAGACACACACTTGTGTTTCCCTCACAACCCATTGCTGCAGCCTTCCAGATAATAAAATCAAAATGGTTTATCTCTTCTGGAGTAACCAATGCAAGGTTTCCATAGGAAACAGGTGGAGCTCACACCTAAGCAATGATTTTAAAATCCTGGATAATAGACAGGGAAGAACTCAGCTTCCTATCTGAGGGCAACAGTAAAGGGCTGTGCAAGAAAACACAATAGTGTTAGAAGATACAGTGCTGTACCAAAACCTTTACTATAGTTTTCTTCTTACTGTATATGCTATACAGAAGAATACTAGTACAGCATAAGGGGGATGTGTGCCGGCCTGCCTTTGCCGGCCGGCACACACCACAACTAGCTTTAAAGTATACTACTTAACAGCTATAGGGCGGCAGCACTCTGGTTCAAATGCCTGTGCCGGTCGGCAGCTACTGCCGGCCGGTAACAGCCAGTGTTGGCCGGCAATGGCTGCCGGCCAGCAACTACACAAGGTAGTACCCAGCTGCCGGCCACACTCTTGGTGACCGGCAGACAAGGGCTGACATAAGACGGCCGGCAAAGGTACAAGGGGGGACCAAGAGAGGTCCGGGCAGCACTCGAAAACATAAGACCCTTGCCGGCCAGCAGCTCTGCCGGCCGGCAATGGGCTGAGTCAATTCCACATCCCAACCTATACTAGGTCCAGAAGTAGAACGACGTACAGTACAGTAAGACCCCTGCCGGCCAGCTCTGCCGGCCGGCAAGGTACAGTACAGTAATGGCTAGGCCATTACGGAGATAGAGGGGGAAGGGACAAGAGGGTCCTGCCAACCTTGCTTTAGTGACAGATCACCCGCAGCCAAGAAACTTATCTTAGCCTAAGGGAGATCTAAGGGGAAGGGCCAGCAATACTTGCCAGCTTCCAGAGCACCAAAGCAAGGAAGGCGTTACTACTCCCAAGGGAAGAACTTATCCTCCCCCGAGAACAGCAACAGGACTTAGTCTGGTCGATCACAAAAGAAGGAATCATAACTACAGAAACCTTCGGTAGTGACCTAAGGGAGCTAAGCTCTCTTTGTATGTGTTAGGTCAGCGAGGGGGACTCTGCCCCAAGCCAGACAACACAGACTCAGACTAAAAACTCTGTTGTTCTGTCCCTCTTGAACCATAACTACAGGAACAGGAAGGTACAGTAACACCCTAGTATAGTTTTATCGAAAATAAATTCGGAAAAAACCACTTAGGGATAAGCCCAAGGCTTAAACAGAGGGAAAGGGATTGCATACCTTCTCCGAAGAAAAGAAAGCAACCGGGGAGTATGATATAGTATACTAAGGCTCCATAAGCAATTAGCCTAGGCACCAAGAGAATCGATTACCTAATTCACCGAAACTCACACGTATACAATCTTGGAAATATTCCACACAGTCTAAAATGTATAAAATATAGCCTAAAGCTTCAATAAAATTTTAATTACACTCGGAAAAACCAAATTCATGCATGAAGTACTAGGACCAAACGACTAGGCTACATGGCCTAGCGTAGGCCAGAATGGCGAATACTTCACCAAATAATACTAAGCACGAAAGGAAATCCTATGTAAAGCTAAATAGCTAAAATTTATTAAAGCAAAACAACCAGGAATGTCGCTCTGACTAACTAATTTATACCTAGCGAGCGACAGTGTCCAGGACACCTCTGGTAGGCTACGGCTCTTGTATCAAAGATTAATCCTATTAATCACTCAAAATTTTACCAAGAGCCTACATTTATACATAACAGACACTATACTCAACTTATCAGAGGCCAACGAAGACGAAGAAGCCATGAAAAGCCGAATAAAACCAAGATTTGCGAGAAAAACAGGAAAAAACACCGAGTTGTTAAGCTACGCAAAAAGGAATGCAGATGGCGCCAGGATTGGCGCCAGGCACGCATACGAATCGGGGGATAGGGAAGCCTTGGGAGCGGCTCCCCTTTTTCTTTCCCGAATTCGTATCTCGTCAATCACCTCCTACGAGACGAAATCTCTGTCCAGGATGTAGATTGCCATGTGACGTGTCTAGAATACGTCCTCTGATATGTCGATATACCCCTTTCACGAGGGATACTCGCTCCAGGAGTTAGAATTCTGGTACCTTAAGGTAAATTCTCTGGGAATATCGCCGTAGTTGTAATATACCCTAGGAAGCTACCCTATAGGAACTTCCATCAGGACGACATGGCTTGAGCCCAAGAATATATATATATATATATATATATATATATATATATATATATATATATAGAGGAGTCGATTTGCAGTCTTAGAGACTTTAAGAGACGAGGAGAAATCAATTGATGAAGAATAGTGTGATATCAAGAAAATATATCAGTCAGTTAGTAGTGAAGTTTTGGAAAACTGCATTTACAAGGCGAAAGCCTTGATATTAACTGATATTCGGGATACTATATCAATGAAGATAAAGATAAAGATAAATTGACTGATGAAAGAAGTATTGAAAAGCCAAGAATGACTAGAGAGAGTATTCAGACAGAAAAGCTAATGATGCTGACAACGCTATGAATTCAGGGTGTGCTATTTTGTAAGAATTGCATATACCCATCAAAGAGAGGATTGTTCTGTCATAAACACAAGGAGATGAAAAAAAACATCATTGGATGGAACAATTTAGTGAGGTCATGAATAGGAGATATACAGGGAATACCTTGATTGATATACCTGAAGATAATAAAGACCTTGATGTGACCATGAATGAATACAGTGTTTGAAGTCGAAGCTATCATTAAAAACTCAGAAGATGGAGAGCCCCTGGTTACGATGGAATAACTGCTAAGATAAGAACGGCTGAAAATAAAGTGACCCCCAGAATACTTATAAGATTATTTTTTAGAATATAGCATGAAGAGGCGAAACCTGATGAATTAAAATTAGGAGTGTTGGTGAACATGGTTAAAATAGGAAACCTGACTGATTACAATAATTACATAAGCATCACTATAGTGTGCTCATTCTAAAGAGACTGGAGAGAACGATTGATGAAAAGGTTAGAGATGAACAAACAGGATTTAAAAACTGTAGAAATTATATCAACCAAATTACCATTTTGAAATATGTTGTACAACAATGCATATAATATAGAAATTCACTTTTGAAAGCATTTGTGGATTATGAAAAAAGCCTTTGATACTGTGCACCGGCCAATTTTGTGCAGAGTCCTGCGGTATTATGGAATTTCTCTTAAATATGTAAATTTTATTAAGTCTGTTCATGAGTTAAGCAAGAGCAAAATTAATGTTAGTGGGGTCCTATCAAATGAATTTCCAGTGAACATCGAAGTACTCCAAAGGAATGTGTTGTCACATATGTTGTTTATCCTCCACATAGATTTTGTAATGCGTAAAACAGTTGGAGATGGTGGAGACGGATTGGTAATGGAAAATTAGCTGAAATTATTATCAGAACACCATAGCATTTGCAATGCTTGCTAACCAGAGTGCAAGAAATACCACAGGAGGTTAGGTTGTTGAGATGTTGAGAAAGGAATGTGCAATGGAAGATGAAATATCATTGGAAGGAGAAATGATTAATGAGATGGAATCATTTCAATATTTAGGAACTATGATCTCTAATAAAGTGGTTTTAGCATTGGAGTTTGAGATTAAAAACCAAATTAGATAATGGCTAGGTTAAGATAAAATTTGGAAATCAAATCGCTTAAAATTGCATATAAAAATAAGGCTATATATCAGTTTAGTTAGATCGGTGTTATTGTATGGACATGAGTTATGGCCTGACAACGAAACAATCTCCAACAATTTTAGTAGATTTGAGAACAAAACCTTCAGAAGAATATTGGGAGTTGAATGATAGGACAGGAATAGAAATGAAACTATGAGAGAGATTACTCGATTGCCATATGTGGATGATATCATAGTGAGGGGTAGATGGAGAGGGTTTGGGCATGCTCTTCGCACTCCCCAAGAAAAATTAGTTTCCCAAACATTTAACTGGGTTCCATAAGTTAACAATAGAGTTGGAAGACACAGGCCTGTTAAAAATTTGCCGGAAAAAAAAAACAGATAAGAATCCTAAAATAAATGTTGCTAGGCTTTTGCCGTTTTAAAAACGGATATATTGACGTTAAGGAGTTATATTATGGTCACCAACCCTTAAAAAGTAATATCAAAGTAGGGCAAAAATTACGATCCGCTGTCTTTTACTGAAATATGGCTGAGAACAATATATTCTTACGGAGACTTTCCGATTAAAATTGCGTTCATTTTACAGCGTAGGAGGAGATGATCTATATATATATATATATATATGTGCGTGTGTTGGTGTGTATGTATATATATATATATATATGTGTGTGTGTGTGTGTGTGTGTATGTATATATGTACGTGTGTGTATATATACTTCCAGCTATGTGATTCAATGGAATCTAGCAAGGAAAAAATGAACAATAACTTAACAAAATGTGTATTAGTATCAACACGAGAGTTGGGTGGCCAAGTTCCTAAACAAGATCAAAGAAAACCACCAGAAAAGACCTAAAACCTAATAAAAAAAAAGAAAAAAAAATAGAATTAAGGGTAAAATCCAAGAAAGGTGTAATAGAATCCGCAGAATTATCCAAAACAATACAGAAACTAAATACCTCAAGATATTCGTATACACAATCAGACTATAATTGAGGAAATAGTAAAGAAAAGAAGGTTCAAATTGATGAAAAAACACTTGGAACAGGGTGCCATCAGACATTTGCATTAAAGGATGAAAATCTTAATATTATTTACTAAAGAGATGGACCGATGAAAAATGCAGGGGATTTCTATACAATTTTATGCAATAGTGATTTAAGAAATAACTTCACCAATAGCAAAAATTAAACACCTGAGCCTGTACTATACCTAACAGTAGGAGAGGTAAAGAAAGCTTTGAAAAGCTTGAAATTTGACAAAGCAATAGATGTCCTAACAACTGATTTAGTGTGTGCTAGAAAGCTCTATAACTACAGCTTGGAAAACCCTTATTATCCGAATTCACAAAAAGGAGAAACAATAGACCTGAATAATACCGTCCAGTAAGTTTACTCTCCGTTATATACAAGATATTTACAAAGATCATATTAGACCTAATTGAAAAACAGCTAGACTTTAATCAACCAAGAGAGCATGTATGTATGTCATGCCTATTCCTTCAAGTTGCCTAATTCATGAATTAGGCAGTCAATGCGCCTAATTCATGAGTTTAGCATTTCATTGCCAGTTTCACGAAATGTGCAGCAATTAGCCTAAATGTATATGAATTCATAGAAGTTGCTTAATTCCTATGTTATGCTGCCTATTTCAGGAAAAAAACAAGTTGCTTGGTTCATGATTTAGTGAAATCAACTAAAGTGGTACCAAAAGCAGTTAATATGTTAATGATAAGATCTAGATGCTGGACCATCTACTAAAAATTTTTAGTTATTACTCAGGGATGCTATTGAATAATAAAGTCAAATAGGCTTTTTTTTTTTTTTTTAATAATTTGTGATGCTATTGTTGGAGAGTAGATACGAAAGTGTAAACCGAAAGAGAAATGGATAAGACTTTCTGGAATTTTTATTGTTAATTGTCTAAATAACTGAGAAATTAATATAACGTTATTTGAATTTCCCAGAT
>NC_090748.1:67898823-67923823 GCF_036898095.1 Palaemon carinicauda
ACCTATTTTTGTTTGAAAATTCGTATCACTTATATCTCCTTCGAACATTTACTTTGATAATGATCTTTAATATCACAGCCTTTGTCCTTTTCCTTGTTGCTTTGATTACTAAAATGATTGAGTTCTTATAAGTAATGTAAGTCTTTCATAAGGTTACGTAAGTCTATTGTAATCACCCATGCTTGGCTATCGGCTGAGCTGGCTTCGAGGTGCATTCAATCTTGATAGTTTCTTGTAGTGTCTGCAACTTCACCATCCTTTTGAGATAAGGATTGGGTTAGGGGTTGGAGGAACCTATAGGACTACCTGCTGATCATCAGTAGCCATTGCCTGGGCCGTCCCTGGTCCAAGCTCGGGTGGAGAGGGCCTTAGGCGCCGCTCATATGTATATATAGACAGCCACTAGGGAACTGTCACTATCCCTTGCCTCTGCCATTCGTAAACGGTCATCAAACCTTAAATAGAAAGCGATTAACAGCACCCTGGCAGTGAATCAAATTTTTTAAAGTAACATGTATGAATATTTGATCAACACAATTAGTGATGCTAATAAGTTTTATTTTTTCAATGATTTCCTGTTGCTCATATTTGTTCTCCTTTGTAACTCTAAAATATTGGGAAATTTTGTAATCTATAATTTTTACATCATCGTTCGGATGTGGTTAAAGAAAATCGATTCCCTTAAAGATATGTGGTTGGATTTTTCTTTTTAGGGTTTTAGGGATAGATTACAATATCTAGTTATCCATATATCTTATATGTATTTATATATTAATGTATATTCACACACCTATATGTTAAATAGATATCTATATATGCATCTATATATGCATGTATATGCATTTGTATATGAATATCTATCTATCTATCTATCTATCTATATATATATATATATATATATACATATATATATATACATATAGTTACATATATATATATATATATATATCTATTGTATATATAATATATATATATAATATCATCACAACATCGAGTTCAAATAGAAATAAATTTTTACCTCATACTTGGGATCGAACGCTGGCTCCTTCCAATGAAAGGCCAGGTCGAAACCAAACCATGCCACGAGAGGGCCATAAAAGAAGTCGGAACCTAACTGCTAACCAGCAGGTCAGGATTTACCTGGCGAGACATCAGTCTCTTACCAGCGAGTTTTCCCCGACTTCCCGGCTTACCACGTGACACAATTGATAGTAATTCATTCAAATTACCCCTAATGAGTCAATATGGATAAATATCAACACAACATCGTGTTCAAATAGAAATAAATTTCTACCTCATACTTGGGATCGAACGCTGGCCCCTTCCAATGAAAGGCCAGGTCGAAACCAACCATGCCACAAGAGGCCATAAAAGAAGTCGGAACCTAACTGCTAACCAGCAGTTCAGGATTTACCTGGCGAGAACATGTTGTGTTGATATTTATCCATATTTACTCAATAGGGGTAATTTGTTTCCAAACCTTAACTTCACAAACTTACTCAACTCCTTAAACACCTCTATGAAGCGAGTTACAAGATGCCGTACGAATACATCAAAAGCTATTAGGACATGCTATTGTTCGTTTTGAAGGCCGTTGGTCCTCTAATAAATCTTTTATGTCTATTAACGCTTCTCTGTATTTCTTTGCAAACGATTTGTTTTAGCAAGTTTTTTTGGCTGCTGAATGTAACTATAACTTTCTTTTCAATAACAAAAAGTATTTGACTTTCGCTCTCAATATGTTTTTTCTCTTGATAAAAAAAAATTGGAATTATATACACATTCAATTTTACATTACTGTTTCATAATGTTCGTAAGATTTTTTTATTCAAGTTCTGAATCGTATTGAAAAATAGTAAATACACTGAACAAATGTGTTTTAGGACATTTCTAGATATATTTCATATGGATAAAAGTACATACCAAAGCACTCACATACAACTTAACCAAACATAACCTACTACATAGAGCCATTTTCTGTAAACGGTAACTAATCTAAAGATAAAGATGAAGGTCACTTCTGTAATGAAACTTCAACTTACTGAATCGCAGATGACCATCTTGTACAAAAAACTTCCATAACAATAGAAACTTCAATAACTCTATAAATGTATAGAGCACGTACTCTTACTCTTCCTGACTACTAAGGCTATTCTTTTCCAATAAGTCTTTCAATCTATTCTTTTTTAATTATTCCTTGAATAATTAGCACTTTTTTTATCATCTTTTAGTTATGTTGATCATTATGAATTGTTGATTCATCTTCACATTCATCACCCTATCTCTTTTTAACACCATGTGTAATACACAGATACTTTTTTTTCATCAATATCCTGTCTATATTCCTATATTAACTCCCATGATTAATCCAAGTTTTATCTAAATCCTCGGTACACACTCTTTAATATACTTTTCTCATCTTACCATAATATAATTACTATACTTTCTCCTAAATGCTTTTATGAATCAATAATTTCTCTTCATCCACCGCCTGCTTTAATTATCCACGTAATATTAATATTTCATATATTTCTTATTTGTTTATTCCTTTGTACAAACTTTTAATCCCATTTCCTAATATTTTTTGGTTAAGCACACTATCGTCTGAAAACCTTGACGAATTCAAACTTCATTTGTGACTCATTTTCCTTATATATTTATTACTTTTGCCAACTTCGTTACGGCGAAGCTTAAGTTTGATAGCCGTGTTTGTATGTCTGTCTGCCTGTGGGTGTTTGTGATTTGACTAGCTCAAAATCTATTTGATCAAATCTCGTGAAATTTTGAGAGAAGGGGGTGATTGCCTATGTTCCAAAGAGTATTTGATTAAATTTTGGCTGTAATTGGTTGAAAAATTAAGGCCAAAGTCACGGACAAGTAAAAAGTTTTTTTTGCAAAATCGTGACCAGTTTCTATCTGATTTCCATGAACCTAGTTACTAAAATGTACATAATTCAATTGCCTACCTTTTGATATATGTTTTTTAGGATTACATACCCTCCTCATTAGTTTTCTTGGTGACAAAAATGGTGGTGGCGAAGGTATGCACTCTACCGAGTGCCCATTCTAGTCTTACCCTTACGTTTAAACCATTCCTTTCACTCTCCTCACTGCTTATTCTTACCGAGGCTCCTTTCATCATCATTCATAGAAAACATTCTCACCTCCTTGCTCATTGTTTCGATTGAGTTCTATCACCTTTCTCGAGGCTCATGTATGTTGCATATAATTTTTCCCAATCACTTTCAAGATGAATTGGTAACTTTTAACACATAGAGTACTTAATCTGGCCTCTTATTTTTCCCCAATTTATCATATCTCGTATGTCTTACTTCAAAATTAAAGTCCTGCCATACACAGCACTTTTAAGCAGAGGTTTGGGGTAAAGGTGTTTCTGGTATTCTGGTATTGCAAGTCCCTATGCCCTAATTGAAATTCTTATACAATGATTATAACCTTTCGTCTCTAACAGAAGCCTTGCTTGCGGAGACCCCTTCTCTCTATCAATCAAGGATCATTTGGAGACTTGTAAATATACTCAGAATTCTAGACAAAGGTCCAAGATGATGAAGGTAAAATATTTGAATCATTTGAAATTAGTATTACAAGACCTTTATTAAATGTTGACACTGTATCTGCATATCTATCTTTTAGGTTGATTCTATATAAAATTACTTGTTAATTTTAGATTTAGATGTTTTATGTTAATTACTTTCAATTTTTTGGTCTTTCGTCATTTCACCCTCTATTGATACCTTGCGTGTAATAATAATAATAATAATAATAATAATAATAATAATAATAATAATAATAATAATAATAATAATTTTGATTATAATTATTGATATTGTTATTAATCGCTACATGCAAGGCATCAATATGAAATAAAAAGGCACAAAAGAATGAGACTGAAAGATAATAAAAAATTAACATGTAAATCCAAATCTACAATTACAACTATTTTTCATATATAGGCAGCTAAAAGATAAAATCACTCATGCAGTATTAATTGTCTTTCTTAAATATATATATATATATATATATATATATATCACGAGTCATTTATTGCGTATTGTAAATCATATATAGAAACCTATCATTACATCACAAGATTAAAAGTGGTTGAGTTCCTCGGTTTAGATTGTGTGGCAAAGTAACTGTTAGGTGCTAAGAGAGAGGCGAGATAAATACAAATTACCTTCAATCAAAAGATAACGAGCTTATATACAAGCAGCTCTAAGGCAAGAATGCCACAAACAAACTAAAGCCTGCAAATGCAAGCTTAAACAGGTTATTCAATTATTTGCGTTGGAGCAAGCGAAGGATAAAAAAAAAACATTACATTGTATGACCGTGTATGAAACAGGTGCAGGATAGGGCTCCTCCTATAAAACATACGTAGGAAATAGGGCATCCTGCTTTAGAGAGGCAAACTGTAGGCCGGTCGTCTGGCAGGAGATATGCAAGTTTTATGATACGTATGCAATGGATCATAAGGAAAGAGCCCGTGTAAGGGTGTTCCTGTGGTGGATTGCTAGTGTCGTTGCGTAGGAAGAAATATGTTGTGGCGTGAAAATCTTTTGGTGTTGTTGCTTCATTGTAGGATCGTATGTGTGGCAGCGTAGAGTAAATTTTCTGTCGGAGGAGGTTGCAGAGGGAAAAAATTAAGTAAGGGACGACGAATGGGTCACACCTTACACTCTTTCAACTGCCGAAGCATCCCTAGGTGGGGTCCTTAATCCCAGGCAGGAGGACCCAGGGAAACTGAGTAGATCAGTTGGAGTTTATTCCAGCAGGACATCAAAACTGCTTTAAGGGTACAATGAAAACGTTCAACCATGATAACCCTGTGAGAATTAATATAATCAGGGATACGAAATCTCGCTATCCATCCTGAGTAAGGCAGATGTATATGAGTTGGATATTGTAGTTTGCATGGGAATGGCTTCAGGCCAACGAGTGGAGCGATCAGATTACGGTGTCCAGGTAATGATATCCTTGTGATGTGGGTAGGGGATCAACTACATCAACGTGAATATGAGCAAAAGCATTGCATCCCTGAGGTTGAGGAAAGGTGCCCACCCCTGAATCAGTGTGTCAATGTACTTTTGAAGTTTGGTATGAAGTATAGGCATGTGCCAAATAATCTTCGTCTTCAGTAGCTGTGCAATTGATAGGTACAAGGGGTGTAAGAATCTCTGGAATAAATTAAAACACCAGTCAGTGTATGTTAGCAGGTATCCCTAGTCGTGGTCTACCAGTACTTACGCCACTAAGGAAGGTGGTATTGGAGATGTCGATAGGGAAGAGATGTTCAAGGTGTCCTACATACTTGAAATCTCATCCCAGGTAAATGGCAGCCAATGTGTTTGATGACAGGACATCAGCAACGGGATTCATTTTCCCAGGGACATGTTGAAGGATGCATTTGTATTGAGTCATGGCGGAGACGGGCAAAAACGGCGTGGACTGCTTAGTGAAGGCATGCACCAGAGGCAAGAGGTCCGGGCAAATGATGAAAGGAGTACTTTTTACGAAGTGGTGTCAGTGAAGCACAGCCAAAACCCCACCAGCAATTTGTAGTCAAAGGAAGAATAGCCAAATTCTGCCTTGGACAGTTTTCTACTGAAGGAAACCCAAAGGGTTAAGTGAACCATTGACCACCTGCTCAAGTAATGTACCAACAGCGACGTTGCTGACATAGACAGAGAGAAGAAGGTCATGTAGCATGGGAAAAGTGAGAGCAGTAGCCATTGATAGGGCATTCTCTGCGTTGTAAAATCCCACTTCGTGATGGGGATACCACTTCAAGTCTTTTGGCTTTGCCATTGAATGTGGCATATAGAGGCCAAGAGTGGCAGCAATGGCTGGCAGGAACCAGTGATTATAGGTTACCAGTCTAAGAATTCTTGCAGTGGTTTGATGGTCAAAAGCGTGGGGAAGTCCCTAACAGCTGCTACCTTCTTGGGTAGGGGGTGGATGTACATCAGGAGTGATGCGGTGCCTTTAGAACAAAACCTCTTTGGTGCTAAAGGTACATTTGTCGTACTGGACTATAAGGCCACTCTGTTGTAGGCAGTCGAGCACAATGCATAGGTGAGGGAAGTGTTTCTCTTTGGAGGAAGAGAACACAAGTATGTAGTCCATGTAACAAATGCAGAAGTGGTTGTCGCCTGAGATGCCATCCATGAGGCAAAGGAAAGTGGCCCCAGCATTAGGAAGGATAAAACAGGTGTAAGTGAAAGTGTAAGTACAAAAAAGGGTTGGTGAAGGGGGTCTTGGGGATGTCTTCTCGGTTCATGGTCCCATAATGATACACCATCAGGAGGTTGTGTATGGAGGAAGCCTTTGCTTTGTTCAATTAAGAGGTAATGTCGACGAAGTTTGGGAGGGCTAGTGATCCGGTTGAGTGTGCATGCTCTGACGCTTATAATCCCAATAAGGGCACTAAGAGCCTTACCTCTTCAGGACAATGTGTAAGGGTGACTACCATGGGCTTGTGGCAATTTTGCAAAAGGCCATACCTTCCATTTCAGTGAATGATTGTTTAGTCGGCTGCCTAACGATCTGGGCCCAGACGCCTGAATCTGGAGAACACGGGGCCCCATCATCTTGATTATGGGATAAATAACCATTCTTGGCGAAAACCACATGTGTTGGCAAAGTTCAGGCTGAAAGACTTCCGGGTACGACATGAAAAGTGGTGTAGGCCTCTTTTTGTGCGCTGCTGGGGAGTGTGAGGTCAGAGGGGGTGAGTTGAAGAGTCCGCATTGATTAATCGTCGGTGCACCACATCAAACAGTATGTAGAGATGTGCAAGGAAATGCGCACCAAGTAGCAGCAATGATACATCGGCAACGAGGAATTTCCAATAGTATTTGGCCCTCCAAAACAATAGTGTGAATGTCTCGTACCCATGAGTGGGGGTCTATGATCCTTTGGCAGGTACCAGGTGAACGTTTGCAGCCTTAGAAAGACTACAATGTGTCCTGGAGAGTGACTTTTGGTAAAAGGGTATCGTAAATACCAGTGACTACCAAAAACCGCACACATATACCTGCATCATGTAAAATTGAAAGATTTACACCTTTTTAGGCCATTGACAAGCATCCACAATTCTTCGTGGCAGCTCCTAATCTGGAATGATATTAGCAGAACTGCGGCTAATGGACGTCAGTAAGTGGCAGGAGAGGTCGTTGGTTGGTGCATGAAAGAAGGACATCATATGTGGGTGGTCGGCGGTTTTGTCCTCTTTGTCAAGAGTGGAGGGCGTTGATAAAGGCCTTGAAAGTGGTGAGGTGGCTGTCCATAAGTACAACGACTTTGGTCATCATTTCCTACATGGGCAAGGTATCGACATTGGGAATGGCGTCGCGTACAGGTTCAGGTAACTTTCGTACTAAAAGGGCACCAAGTAGGCTCACCTCCTGAGGAGAGCCGTCTGTGGCAGGTTGCAAGGGAACAATACTGATCATTTCCCTGAGGGCAAGCGAAGTCTTTTGGTTCCCCAACGGGATTTGAGGGAGCAGAAAAAGCTTGTCTACATGGGACGGATGGCAATGGTTTGGTTGGCTACAGGAGCTATTTTTGCGGGTGTCATACTCTATTTGGGTGTCCTCTTTAATCGCAAAGCCAATTTGAGATTTCTGGGAAAATGTCGTTAGGAATGACAAGTAGACGTAGTTTGCTTTGCTGCTTCAGCCAGTCACGCCATTAATGCGTAAATGAACTTCAGGCTGTAGGAACCAGGCGAACGCTTTACTGCTAGCGAGGGGTGGTAGTTTCATATACGGCGTATATCGAAGAGTCAGGTTTCTTGGGGATCATTGTAAAAAGGGTAGGGTGGATGAGTGGGCAAAAAAAAAAAGGCAGTGTGGAATAGTTACTTCGGTGGTCATCAATTTGGAAAAATGACTGTTAGGTGTTAACAGAGAAGTGAGGTAAATGCAGGTAACCTTTATTCAACAGATAACGAGCTTATATAAAAGCAGTTCCGAGCAAGTAAGTCACAAAAATTCAAACAATCGAAAGCATACAAAGGTAAACTTAAACAAGTTGTTTTATGATTAGTGTGGGAGCGAGCGAGTGATAAAAAAATGATAATAATAATAATGATAATAATTATTATAGCATTACGTTGTATGAGCTTGTATGAAACATGTGCGGTACAATTGATAGACCCATTTACACAGACAACGGCTCAAAGAGTCTGGCGATTAAAAAAAACAATAACAACAGCACTCACTATTATTGGAAGATTTGAATTCGTACGAAGTATATTTACTTGTAAGATAATAATAATAATAATAATAATAATAATAATAATAATAATAATAATAATAGATTTCCCGGTGTTATTTGTTCCTTAAACGTTTTATTCTTTATGCGTTAAAAGTTTCCAGGGAATAACAAAAAAAAAAAGGTGAAGAAAATCCTCACTCACGAATTTTCAAAATCCAGTGCATGATGCCAAAACCAAAAGATACATAACAAGTCAATAGAAAAATAAGTGTTGAAAAACATAAAGGGGATCTCGAGAGAATTTTCAAAGCAAACAGGGGTCTGATTACAAACAAACATACCTAAATGATTCTAGTGAAAGCCCGCCAAAATATTTACGAACTGGTTCTGGAGAAGTGAGGTGAGTCCTGAAGATTATTGACATATCCGACATAAAAGGGAAGGATTCTCTCCTTCTCTCTCTCTCTCTGTCTGTCTGTCTCTCTCTCTCTCTCTCTCTCTCTCTCTCTCTCTCTCTCTGGCGTGACATTCTTCTCCCTCTTTCCCTGCTCTATTTATGTACTTTGTATATGCAACTGCAAACACATATTTATTTCGTGCCTTATCAAGTTATTATCATAGAGATAATGATATAACCGAAAATCGGGTAAGCTTTATGCTTGCATAGGCCATTAGAACAATTATTCATTTATGAAACAATTACCTAATATTAGGCCGTAATATTCAAGGCATTACTGAGAGAAAATTGCAATACTGTAGCCAAAGCTCTAAATGATTTACGTGAACACTGTTGTATAGTAAACAGATATCACGCAGTGGCGAAACAAGCCTAAAGGCTAGTGCCCTCGTTGTAATACCACAAAGGAATGCAATAGCAATTAGAACGTTCATTTTCTCTTCGCACAATAACGTTGATCTGGTATAACGAAGACTACAAAAGAAAGGCAGTTTGTTGAAAGGTTTTGAGAAAATACTTTTACGGGAATTTCTCGCTTTTTTGGAAAAACTACATTGGTGACAGGTATATTAACCTAAGGCGGTAAATTCTGAGAGTCATGCATTCACACTTTTAATTACATATGGTACGTAATTTTGAAAAATGAGGAAGTTATACGTTCTTTAGTGATTTAATTTTATAATCAAATAAACACAAAATAGAAATGCAGGCCTCAAAAATATAGTACAATATTACAATCATAATCATTTACTTAATTCATGCAGAATTATTTAAAGTAAATTGAACATCAAAATGATTACCTTTGAAATTTGAATTTCAAGAGATGTTCAGGTGAGATTCCTCTATGCAAAATACACAGCAATAGTAATTTTGCCTTCCTTTGCATAGTAATAGCATTTCCGTTTCATGTTGCACTTTGAAGCCAAAACAGTACAACAGGACTGAAGGGAAAACTTTCGATGCGTCGTAGATCGTTAAAAACTGATTCAGTATTTTGGAAGCTAAATACAATTCATCTCTCTGGGATATTCCTGCTACTCAATATATATATATATATATATATATATGTATATATATATATATATATTATATAGATATATATATATATATATATATAGAAATATACATATATATATATATATATATATATATACATATATATGTATGTATATATATACATATATATATATATATATATTATGTATGTATAATATAATATAATATATATATATATATATATATCTATATATATATATATATATATATATAATGGCTGGCAAGTTACACAAAAGCTCGAGTTCCAAACTCACCTGTTAGCTTTTACATAAATCTGTTATGTTTGAATGATACCCAAACTCTGGGAAAATTACAGGCAATATAAAAAAAAACACTGAAAATTCAATGGTCTCTTAAGTACACTCAAAACAAAGCTCGGTAATTATTATTGAGAACTATTAAAAATCCCTCTTACTTCGATACGAGAGAGTACTGTGAAAAACGATGGTTATCAAAATAATACACTCTTTAAAAAAAGGAATATATTCCATGAAAATTACAACTTTAAAAGAATTTCCATTAAAAACAAATCACTCGAAATTCTAAGTCTGAGCAAAACTTAGACTAAGACAAAAGAAATCATTTCACTTTGAAAATTATATAGTCATATGTTTCAATGGAAATTACATTTTACACCATGACTTGAACTTAGGGTAATAGAACAACTTTTATACATTAACGAGGGTTAGATCATAGATAGTTATTGAAATATACGCATTTTTTTTTAGATGGCCACAGCAAACACATCAAGATCCATATCTCGGCTTTTGCTGGGTCTAAAGAATCAAACAATTCATTTTTTGGGCCATAGATTGTAATTAAACAATTTTTAATGCTCTGAAAGCAATTAAAATACCATACAGTGACCATTCATTTTTTTTTCTAAACTACATGAATGCCTGTTGTGTATAACATTAACATGCAATGGTACTCATAGAACTTCATTTTGCCTTTACTGTAGAGTTTTCTTCGAATAACTGAGACTAAATCAAAGTTGCCATTATTGACTACTGTGACTTGAAATTAAGCTTTTTATGACAATCTGAGACTAATGAAAATTTTCCCAGATCTCTCTTCATTTATAAAACAAATAAACAATCCTGTTAAACTAAATGCATATTGCAAAGAAATTGTAGATAACATCCAGGAGCTGAAAGAATTAGGTAAGTGGCCAGATTTTGTAATAGTGAATGACAGTGGTGCTGTTAATAGTAGTGCTAGTGATGGCAGTGATGGTGATTTTAAAAATGTAGTGCAATTGATGATGTTCAATAAAGCAGTATTTCACAAGAGTTAAAGGAATACCATTGAAAGTCAAGAAGTGGAGAGAGCAAAAAAAGAGTATGAAGGATCTGCCATCTCAGTAAAACAGGTGCAAAATCAGTGGTACCAGATCTACTACACAAGCTCCTCTTTCACGCTCAGCATCTACTAAACAAGTCAACACGCTCTGTATTATTATTATTATTATTATTATTATTATTATTATTATTATTACTTGTTAAGCTACAACCCTAGTGGGAAAAGCAGGATGTTATAAGCCCAGGGGCTCCAGTAGGAAAAATAGCCCAGTGAGGAAAAGAAACAAGAAAAAATAAAATTTTTAAGAAGAGTAACACTAAAATAGATATTTCCTATATAAACTTATAAAAAAACTAACAAGACAAGGGGAAGAGAAACAAGACAGAACAGCGTGTCTGAGTGTACCCTCAACCAAGAGAACTCTAACCCAAGACAGTAGAAGACCATGGTACGGAGGCTATGGCACTACCCAACACTAGAGGACAATTGTTTGATTTTGGAATGTCCTTCTCCTAGAAGATCTGCTGATCATAGCTAAAGAGTCTCTTTTACCCTTAACAAAAGGAAAGTGGCTATTGAACAATTAAAGTTCAGTAACCCCCTGGGTGAAGAAGAATTGTTTGGTAATCTCAATGTTGTCAGGTGTATGAGGACAGAGGAGAATAAGTAATAAATAAGCCAGACTATTCGCTGTGCGTGTGTAGGCAAAGGGAAAAATGAACTGTAACCAGAGAGAAGGATCCAGTGTACTACTGTCTGGCCAGTCAAAAGACCTATAACTCTCCAGCGGTAGTATCTCAACGGGTGGCTGCTGCCCTGACCAACCTACTTCTTACAATCTGACTTCTTATTTCCAGTCACACCAACATGTCCGGGAACTCTGCAAAATCGAACTGTTACACCTCTCAGCCCAATAATAAAAAGTCACTCAAAAATCTTTAAAACTAAAGGGTTACTAGAATGAAAAACTTCTAAAGCTAATAGGACACTTCCTGCATCACTATAGATGGTAAAATTGCCCTCCTCTTCCAAAGCTATTTGCTTAAGTGGTTAGGATGCCATTAGTTCTGCCACAAATATGGAAGATACTAGAGGAAGTTCACCTCTACAATTAAACGCAATACATTATACTCCAAAGCCAACGCATGCATCAGATCTGGTTCCATCACTATATATAAAAATTGATTCCCTATGTTCTTTTAGATGCTCCATGACAAGAGGCCTGGCACCTGAGTCAGTTATGTTCTTTCTTTTTTTTTACCAATGAAATATTCACAAAAAGATATCTGGTAATTTCCATGGTGGGGTTGGTGATATTATTATTATTAATTGCTAAGCTACATCCCTAGTTGGAAAAGCAGATTGCTATGAACCCAGGGCTCCAACAGGGAAAATAGCCCAGTGAGGAAAGGAAACAAGGAACAATAAAATCTTTTAAAAACAGTAACATTGAAATAAATATCACTGATATACAGTGGAACCTCTACATACGAACGTATCTACATCCGAATTTTCCAACAGCCGAAGTAAAATTCGAGCAATTTTTCGACTCTACACCCGAATTTTATTTCGACACACGAAGTAAGCAACTTTTGTCGTACCAGTTGTATCCGAATTTTTCGACACACGAAGTACAATTCGAACACGTTCCTACTCTACACCCGAATTTTTTTTCGACACCCGAAGTAAACAATACCCGTACACGTAGATGGTACTCATAGCGCCGGATGTATTTTTTATTTCCGCCGATAGAAGGCAGCACTTCGACCTCAGAGGGACCCTCAATTAGCGTGGCTTGGGCCCTTCCTCTGTTCTCGTTGGCTTAGTGTGGTTGTGCCCTGTGCGTTCTGCTATTAACTGTGTTTTAATCGTGATTTTTTACGTTCATTCCTTTACGGTATTTTACGTAAATCATGGGTCCTAAAAGGCTTAGTTTCGCAAGTGGTAGTGGTAGTGGTGAGAAAAGGAAGAAGGAAATGCTTTCTTTAGAAGTAAAGCAAGGAATTATTGAAAAGCATAAGCGTGGCATCCGCGTGAGTGAACTTGCAAAAGAATATGGCCGAAACATGTCGACGATCTCAACAATCTTGAAACAGAAAGAGAGTGTAAGTGATTAAAATTAATCATCAAAAAGAAAAAAAGAAAATGTAAAAAGAAATATAAAATATAAAAATAAAAAGAAATAAATAAGCTAAGTTAGGTTAAAGTTCACTTAGTGTAAGTTAGAATAAGTTACGGTAGTGTACGTAGTCACCCTCTCTACCTCCTCGCCACCCGTCCGTCTCCTCTCTGCGTAGCAAGACAGACACCTGTGCTGGACTTTTAAGGTAAAGTGACACTAAAAACCCATTTCTTATTTATTATTTCTTTATAAATATTCTTTTTTACATGTCTATTATCTAATTTAGTGTACAGTAACCCCTTAGGTAAAGAAAAAATGTTTAGTAATCTCAGTGTTGTCGAGTGTATCTTCAGTAATGAAACAATTAACAACAAGGAACTAAGAAAAGGTGCTAACCTTGGGTTAAATGAAAAAAAGTAAGTGAATATGCTTAAGTAGTGAATGACGGAATGAGACTTTTTGGCGCAGACGTTCTGGCGCAGGACTTTTTGGCGCAGGTTATGCTCCAAAACATGTTCTATCTTTCTTTCTCTTTTGTCTCGGAGGGCATAAAACAATTAGAATAGCGCCAACGTTATCCCTGCGTGTCGTAAGAGGCGACTAAAAGGGACAGGACGAGGGGGCTGGGAACCCCCTCTCCTGTATAAAAAATCCTGTGAGACAGCAACAAAGAGATGGAGCTGGGGGGAGAGTGACTGCTCCCCGCACTCTAGTTTTGGGGTGTCTGAATGTGCGTGGATGTAGTACGATAGAGAGTAAAAGATGTGAGATTGGAAGTATGTTTAGAAGTAGAAGGATGGATGTATTAGCCTTGTGTGAGAAAAAAGATGAAAGGAAAGGGTGAAGTGATGTTTGGTGAAATGTCTGGTAGAGTGTCTGAGATTGAAAGGGGAAGAGCGAGAGAGGGTGTGGCTTTATTGCTGATTGAATGGATGACAGGTAAAGTAGTGGAATGGAAGGAGATATCATCTAAGTTAATGTGGGTAAGGGTTAGGTTGGGTAGGGAATGTTGGGCGTTTGTTAGTGCGTATGGGCCAGGTAGTGAGAAAAGTGAAGAAGAGCAGAATGAGTTCTGGAATGAATTAACTAGGTGTGTAGAAGGACTGGGTAGAAGGAATTGTGTAGTTGTTATGGGTGACTTAAATGCTAGAGTGGGCGCTGGAGAGGTAGAAGGTGTCATTGGGAAGTATAGCGTACCAGGTGAAAATGAGAGTGGTGAGAGACTGGTAGATATGTGTGTTGAACAAGAGATGGTAATAAGTGCTAGCTCTTTTAAAAAGAAAGATAAAAATAAGTATACATGGGTAAGAGTGGCAAATGGAAGAGTAGTAGAAAGGGCATTAATGGATTATGTGTTGATAACTAAAAGAATGTTGGGAAGATTGAAAGACGTGCACGTGTTTAGGGGTATGGCTAACGGTATGTCTGATCATTTTTTGGTGGAAGGAAAATTAGTCGTAGCAAAAGAGTGGGGGAATAGAGTAGGTGGATGTAAAAGGGAGCTAGTGAGGGTTGAAGAGCTAATAAAACCGGGGGTAAAAAGTAAATATCAGGAAAGGTTGAAAATGGCATATGACGAGGTGAGAGTAAGAGAAACTGGTAATTTAGAGGAGGAGTGGAAGTTAGCAAAAGAAAATTTTGTTGGGATTGCAAGTGATGTATGTGGCAAGAAGGTTGTTGGAGGCAGCATGAGGAAGGGCAGTGAATGGTGGAGTGAAGGAGTGAAGGTAAAAGTGGAAGAGAAAAAGAGGGCTTTTGAAGAATGGCTTCAGAGTAATAGTATAGAGAAGTATGAAAAATATAGAGAGAAAAAGGTGGAAGTAAAGTGCAAGGTAGGTGAGGCAAAGAGGGCAGCTGACCTGAGGTGGGGTCAGGGACTGGGTCAGTCATATGAAGAGAATAAGAAGAAGTTTTGGAAAGAAGTGAAGAGAGTAAGGAAGGCCGGCGCAAGAATTGAAGAGACAGTGAAAGATGGAAATGGAAGGTTGTTAAAAGGAGAGGAGGCAAGGAAAAGGTGGGCGGAATATTTTGAAAGTTTGCTGAATGTTGAGGATGATAGGGAGGCAGATATAATTGCTGTTCCAGGTGTTGAGGTGCCAGTGATGGGAGATGAGAATGAGAGAGAGATTACAATAGAGGAAGTGAGGAGAGCACTAGATGAAACGAGAGTAGGAAAAGCATCTGGTATGGATGGTGTGAAAGCTGAGATGTTGAAGGAAGGGGGTGTGACTGTACTTGAATGGTTGGTGAGATTGTTTAATGTGTGTTTTGTGTTGTCAATGGTACCAGTAGATTGGGTCTGTGCATGTATTGTACCACTATATAAGGGTAAGGGAGATGTGCATGATTGTTGTAATTCAAGAGGTATTAGTTAGTTGAGAGTAGTTGGAAAGGTGTATGGTAGAATACTGATTAATAGGATTAAGGATAAAACAGAGAATGCAATCTTGGAAGTACAGGGTGGTTTTAGAAGAGGTAGGGGTTGTATGAATCAGATTTTTACAGTTAGGCAGATATGCGAGAAATATTTAGCAAAAGGTAAGGAGGTGTATGTTGCGTTTATGGATCTGGAGAAAGCATATGATAGAGTTGATAGGGAAGCAATGTGGAATGTGATGAGGTTATATGGAGTTGGTGGAAGGTTGTTGCAAGCAGTGAAAAGTTTCTACAAAGGTAGTAAAGCATGTGTTAGAATAGGAAATGAAGTGAGCGATTGGTTTCCGGTGAGAGTGGTGCTGAGACAGGGATGTGTGATGTCGCCGTGGTTGTTTAACTTGTATGTTGATGGAGTGGTGAGAGAGGTGAATGCTCGAGTGCTTGGACGAGGATTAAAACTGGTAGGCGAGAATGATCATGAATGGGAGTTGAATCAGTTGTTGTTTGCGGATGATACTGTACTGGTAGCAGACACAGAAGAGAAGCTTGACCGACTAGTGACAGAATTTGGAAGGGTGTGTGAGAGAAGGAAGTTGAGAGTTAATGTGGGTAAGAGTAAGGTTATGAGATGTACGAGAAGGGAAGGTGGTGCAAGGTTGAATGTCATGTTGAATGGAGAGTTACTTGAGGAGGTGGATCAGTTTATGTACTTGGGGTCTGTTGTTGCAGCAAATGGTGGAGTGGAAGCAGATGTACGTCAGAGAGTCAATGAAGGTTGCAAAGTGTTGAGGGCAGTTAAGGGAGTAGTAAAAAATAGAGGGTTGGGCATGAATGTAAAGAGAGTTCTATATGAGAAAGTGATTGTACCAACTGTGATGTATGGATAGGAGTTGTGGGAAATGAAAGTGATGGAGAGACAGAAATTGAATGTGTTTGAGATGAAGTGTCTGAGGAGTATGGCTGGTGTATCTCGAGTAGATAGGGTTAGGAACGAAGTGGTGAGGGTGAGAACGGGTGTAAGAAATTAGTTAGCGGCTAGAGTGGATATGAATGTGTTGAGGTGGTTTGGCCATGTTGAGAGAATGGAAAATGGTTGTCTGCTAAAGAAGGTGATGAATGCAAGAGTTGATGGGAGAAGTACAAGAGGAAGGCCAAGATTTGGGTGGATGGATGGTGTGAAGAAAGCTCTGGGTGATAGGAGGATAGATGTGAGAGAGGCAAGAGAGCGTGCTAGAAATAGGAATGAAGATGCGAGCGATTGTGACGCAGTTCCGGTAGGCCCTGCTGCTTCCTCCGGTGCCTTAGATGACCGCGGAGGTAGCAGCAGTAGGGGACTCAGCAGTATGAAGCTTCATCTGTGGTGGAAATGTGGGAGGTTGGGCTGTGGCACCCTAGCAGTACCAGCTGAACTCGGCTGAGTCCCTGGTTAGGCTGGAGGAACGTAGAGAGTAGAGGTCCCCTTTTCTGTTTTGTTTCTTGATGTCAGCTACCCCCAAAATTGGAGGAAGTGCCTTTGGTATATGTATGTATGTACAAATAAAAAAACTTATCTGTTTCTTTTTTTAAACAGTTTTAGATTTTTTGGCTAATTTAAAAGATAAATTTTGAACAAGGTATAATCTCAGCAATGAAAGAATCTTTCCAAAATGTAGAAATAAAATGTTACTTTTATCATCTCAGTCATAACCCCCCTAAGAATCTTAAGAGCAAGCGAATGAGTCATGCATACAATAATGATGCAGGGTTTGCGCTGAAAACGAAAATGATTCTAGCACTATGTTTTGTGCCTGTGAATGACATGGATTCTCACATCGATGCACTTTCAAATTTTCTGCCAAATAAACTACAGGATTTATAAAACTGGTTTGAGGATAATTACATAGGCAGACCGAATAGAAATAGAATGGAATCTTTATAACGACGTTAAATTAAGAAGATAAAACGAACAATCATGCAGAGGCAGCCCACAGGCGGATTTATTCTGAATTATCCATGCATCATCCAACAATCTGGCGATTTGTTAAAGGGATCCAACATGTGCAAAAAACAAGAGATGCGGCTTACGAGCAATTACTAGCTGGACACTCCCCGCAGCACAAACTGAAGAAATATTTACTTGCTGAGGAGAGAATAAGAATAGTGTCTGATTACGGTACAAGGCAACCTTTAGAGAGCCTCCGAGGTTTAGCACATAACTTTGAATTAGATTGAATTGCTAAAATTCAGTTTATTTTTTTTTTATGTATATCGAAGAAAAGGGTATTATGTGTAAATTTTTACTAATCAAATAATTTTTTTTAATTTTATTGTTATTATCATCGTGTTATTTATTAACTGTATATAAGCATTATTAATTTTTTTGGTGTAAAAATAGTAGTGCCCAAAAGTCTGACACCAAAATGTCTAAGCCAAAAAGTTCTGCGCCAGAAAGTCTACGCCAGAAAGTCTATGCCAGAAAGTCCTAGACCGGTGGGTGATAATCATTCACTGGCGCAACTAGCTGCAGGTCATAAGGTTGTAATTGATGCAGTATATTATCGTGCATGCCTGACTAAGATCTACAGAAAAGCAGAAACTGGTGGCTGTGATGTTACAGAATGTAATGCAACACAAGTAACCCGAGCCCATGTTTTGAAGGAGCTGCTGGATTTTGTTAAAACATCATGTCTCAGGAAAGTCACTACGAATGGCTGACTTGACAGCACTCTATGATAAGTGCATCACTAGCCTGGGCTTCCTGGACATAACAGGCAGACACCACATGGCTTTGGGAAGATATAAAACGTCTGATTCCTGATATTAAACCTGTGCTAATGAAGAAAGGATGGCCCCTTGTGTTTGACGACTACTTAATCAAAGCAGTTGTTGATATGAAGAACAACACAACGACCCAAATCTCTCTTACTTTTAAAGCAGCCAAAATTCTCAGGTATAAATATTTCCCCATGAAACAGATTTTTACTGGATCCTGACTCAATGTCCCCAGTACTGAAAACGTTCCTGCATATGCTCTTTGATGGGTCAGCCATTGATCAGCCACCCCCCCCCCCCCCCCCCAGATCAGAAGAATTCCTGGTTGCAATATCTATTGGTTTAGCAAATAATCTTTAACTCCGTAAGATGCAGATCCTAGAGGCTGACAGTGATCTTTGTCACATAAAAAAAGAGGGAAACACCAATATCATTATATCTTACTACACCTCCAAACTAGAAGTGCATCTCTGGTTGATGTCATGCACTAATGACGACTATGTGTATCGTATGACTGCTTAAAGGTGTTCAGCGCAGATATGGCATATTCAGTGATAAGTCAGTGAAAAGATACTGATGTAGAGGTCCCACCTCAACCAGTTAAGGTTGCATTCACCAATGGTGGGATCGACAGCATTTATCATAAGCCTTTGTCAACCACAGGAACTACAGCCCTCCATGGAACATGCGTTAGTATTCAGCAGCCTTTTAATTCAAAATACCAAAAATCTTAAAATGTAATAGATATAACAAATGCTGCTGCAATGAGAAAAAAACTTGTAAAACCATTGCCACCATTTTACACAACCATGGACCTTGAAGCTTCATTACCTCCTGTCCTCTCGTAAACATCATTGAAGAAGGCTATCAGTGGGTGTAGAGAGTCTGGAACCTTCTAGCAAAAGAGAAACTTGCGGAGGAAGAATAAAATTCATTGGCCGCTTATTACTGTATGTCAGTACAACAGTACCTACTTAATTTCTCCCAGTCAAGTTATACATGATATTGCTCTTCAAAAAGTATTCCATGAACCCTACTATGGCTTGACATGAAATGCTTTAATCGTGGCCTAGCAACAGTTATGATAGCCAATCAACCACTTTTTACACTGGCTAAGATACTTCAGCGGAAGCTCTCCTAATTACAGTTTGGGGAAGACTCCTTGGTAACATTGGAACCATTGCATACAGAGAAGATATTGTATAGTGTGTCTGGGGACGAGTTCTATGGCACTGGATAGACTGAAGTTCTTACCAGCAGTGGTATTCCAGCAACTGGAAAAGCTCAGTCTTTTCTTGATGTTCACCACATCTGCAGAACCCGGTACAAATAGCAGGTGTCAGTTGCTGCTCTTTTTGTTCTCAGTTGGAAGGCATTTGATCAGTACGTTTAGCAAACAAAAAAATGATAATTATGAGCAAGGTTTGGGCCAAACAGCAATGTATATCTCAACCCCAAGCAGATTTCTGGCTTATGTCTATGAAGCTCGATCTCATTATACTCAAAGAAAGATGTTTAAGATAAATATCTCATTCTCTCCCCTTTGATTAGTGTCTTTTCAAAAATTAAGGGTAGAGTTTCTCTGAATATGCTTAATACTTTTATAAATAACATGGCTGTGTTATATTGTTTCTACTTTGTTAAATCCTGTCGCTTAGCAGATTTTTCTCTCTGATGCCAGGGTTTCATCTCTGGATTATACTCATTATTCCAGAAACGTGTCAATCATTTGCCAGAACTTATTGGCAAATAAATCCCAGATTGTAAGGCACCTTGTAAATGCTGCTTGCAGATAAAGCCATTTGGGTCTCTTTGTGCCTCTAAACATTCATGCTCCCGGGCAATACGTAGACACATTTGGTTTTAGTATTTGCCTCTGACTTTCAAAGAGTGTTATGAATTTTAATATATTGTGGACATACTCAGTAATGCGTTGTAATTTTCATTTGAAAGAACATAATTAAAACCATATGGAAAGTTCAAAGTTGTTTTTTTACTCTTTGTTTATCTGTTTATCAAATCGAATTGTTTTCTTGGACAGACATGTTGTAAGAGTACTGTATAATAACCACCAGTAGTTTTTCCACTTTGCACATTCTTTTATTGAATTATTTCTCCACAAAAAGTATATTCTAATACGAATTTGTTCATTATAGTCCCTAGAGAAGCTGAGAAATTAAGCATTGTGTGCTCTCGGCGGCCATTTCGAAAACGTGTATTCTTATAAGAAATAATGCGATTTTGTATATATCTTTGAATTTTTTTCTATTGACATAAGGTACTTCAATGCCAAAACTTGAAGTTAACATCCCTTTTATTGTACTTAACCCATGTTCTATGATGAAAATTGCATTTCAATATTATGCATAGAATGATTAAGATCGATATTGAATCTGAGTAATGAATTCTTCCTGAGAAAGATAATTTATTTGGTAAACCAATTGTCAGAGACTAAGAAGAGGCTAAGCTATACTGCACAAGCCTAGTCTAGGTCAATTAAAGTTTTGATGAATCACGGTCTTATTCATTTACTATTATTTTCTTAAATATAATCATCATATACGCTTTGTGTTAAATTAGGCGCTGGATTAATTATACAATCATATAAATTATTAATTTATAAAAAGAAAATATTTTACAAATCATTTTTTGATAACATAATTAATCAATCATAATACAAAAGTATAAATGAAGCTCAGCCAAAATACAAAGCAGGTCATAAGTAATCCTTTCATAAATGCATAAGAAATTGCATATAAAAAAGTTAATATAATATTATATCACAAGTAACTAAAATCATTTTAAAAATTTCATTGGTTCGGTAACTCATCTATATAGAATACAAATAATTATTAATTAATGCAATGACAGATTTTATCCACATTTAATTTTCCTGCTATATAATAAAATAAAAGTTTTATGAACCTATAATCATTCAAATGTCCAATGGCCATTTCTTTCTATTTCTCCTTTCCAAGAGTTAAAGGGAATTCTGTTGCTATCTAATGCTTCGCCTTGGCATTAAGGAGCATTCTTTACCAAATCCCCGTCAAATTCAGTAGTTGAAATATAGTATAGATTATCTGATGAGATATATGGATTAAGAAATACTATTCAATATCAGTAGAATAATATTAGAAAGTCACTTCGTTTGTTTATAGTGACTTCGAGGATCTTGATTCTGAAGGTATATAAGAGCAATATTTAAATGATGAACAATGTTGATCACAATACTTCTCGTATCAGAGTATGTTTTTGTTATTTTTTTTTTTTTTTTTTTTTTTTACACAGTAAACAATATTCCCTCTCCATCATCAACAATGAAGAATGTTGGAACAATAATAGACGCTTTTAACCACCGGATTAAGTCAGACTAAATAAAAAGACATGCAATTAAAGGGTACTCCGTTTTCAAAAGTTTTGTAACACAACCTATTTTAGCAGCCTCTCTTTAAATAATGATAAAAAGAAGAGCCTCTTTTTAAATAAAAGACTAAAGGGTATTTTTTCTCTACCCTGCCCTCCAATCACAGTCCTCTCCTGATGTCATGTTGCATATCTCAATCTGCTATTGATAAGGACATTGCAAGATTAATCTTTAACCTACGCATTGGAAATTTATTTGATACCATTTTCAATGGAAATTTTCATTCTATTCCTTTTGCGATTTGATTGAATATATATTGGAATAGGGATTCAGTTTTCATTAGCAACTCTTGACAGTAGTATTACTCTCTCTCTCTCTCTCTCTCTCTCTCTCTCTCTCTCTCTCTCTCTCTCTCTCTCTCTCTCTCTCTCTCTCTGTTAAAGGAAAGGAATTACTCTTTAGAAATTATTTTGAAAAGACGGGAAAACAAATACCCGGATTGTTTCAAATGTAAATCATGGATGAATTGTCGCATAAAAAGTGTATTCAATTGTCTATAAGAAACTAATCTTATAAAAGGGAATGACAAAAATCTGAATACGGTATCAAATAGCGGCGAGAGGAATGATCGTATTTCGAATTCATTTTCAGAAATGGAATCAACAGAATTTATTGTATTCTATTATCGATGTATGTTCAGGTTTTACCATATTTCTAGGAATCATCCTCCGCTAGGCTTTAAGAAAAAATTATATTGGAGAGAGAGAGAGAGAGAGAGAGAGAGAGAGAGAGAGAGAGAGATGTGCACGAATATTCATCTAGTAGATCTCCTAAGCAGACGGTAAAGCCACCTTTATTTCCTTTTTAATGTTTATGTTCATACTAAGGAATATTTTTCCCAATTCCTACTGATGTAAACTATTCCTACAGGAACGGAATGATTGGTTACCTTTCCTGCAGCATCTACAGTATTTTCAACGTGTAGAGGACTCGATCTTTGGGTCCTACTTTTTCAGCCAACTCTTCTTCTGCATAATGTTCTACTCTATCTCTGTAATTCCACGCCCTCCTTAATATTCTCTGCTTGTATAGTGCGTAAGGCTGTGGTTACTCAAAATCTACGAGGTATCTGCCCAGGGAAGTATTTCTCAAGAAGTAGAGAAGTCGGGGATTGCGGTTTTTTTTTTTATTTTTTTTTTTTCTTTTTTTTTTTTTTTTTTTTAAACAATACTTGGGGTTCCTGTAACACTTATTTACTGTTTTAGATGATTTCAAAGAAACATGGTTGATTTGATGCTTTAACATCATTTTTTATTTTTTTTTCTAGTTTAATTAACTGTCATTAACCTTGCTCAAGTATCACATACTAAGATACACTTAGAATGATTTCTGAAATGGAAAATATTTCTATTGTTTTGCCGTCTATCCAAGCCATCCGATAGACATTCGATGTCCTGTAGCAGAATGCTCTATTCGTTAAACTTCCAATTATGACATTCTCTCTTCTCCATTTACAGAAACTCCCTATTCACAATACAACTAACTTACGTATGCTGTTGTTAATAGCGCTACATATTTTTCTTTCTTCCACTCCATTGATTCTCCTGAAGGTTTCTTTATCTCTCCCACTATTCGTTTTATTTTATGTTAATGGGCCTCCTCCATTTTATTGAATTTTCTACTCGCTCTTTTACTAAAATTTTAAAAAATTTTAATTTCGTTTTCAGGATTTGCTATATTCTTTGTGACATCGCATTTTTTTTTCACATTTAGAAGCCGGTAATTAAAAATTTATTTGCCATTATAAACTCCTATCCACAAGGTTTATTAACTGTTTTTTTCGTTTGATCAGTAACTATGTCCTTTCTTTTCTCCATGTTTCTTTTTGCCGGAAATCAGTTTTTACTTGGAATATTTTACTGCTTCTCTGCTTTTGCGGTCAAGAAAAGGCTACATTACATTCTTTCCTTATGGTTATTGCTTTTTGGATGAGTAGAGTCGAGAGGTCTAACACAAGCATCTTTTCTCATCAAGTACTTCACAACACATACGAAGCCGCCTTACTCTCAGCCAGTCAACCTTTTCTCGATATATTTCCCCGTAAACAACTGGCATTTACTTAATCAAAAATAGGACTCCTCAGGTTCTACAGATTTGTATGTGATTCTTCTCACCCTTGTGCCTAGCTCTGGAGTTCTCTCTCCTGCATCCATTTTCATTAGTTTTTATTAGCTATTCTTCCTCATTTATCTTGCTCTTTCTGGTCCCTATTGTCTTCGAGCTTGGGGTAGGGGGGGGGCGGAATTAGATTCGGTTAGAGAATGTAAAAATAACAATGTCTTCCATCTCCTTAAATTTATTCAGGGAGTGCGTTTAGTGATTCATTATGTAGTTGGCTGTCGTGTCTAAATAGCAGTTTCTTTTCATTATGTTTTCCACATAATGACAATGTTTGTGTATTCTTGGGTGTTCATAATACGAGTCTGTCCTTTCTTCGTCAAGTCTGTGCCGTGACTAGTTGACTGCGAGGATTAATGTTAGGGCTGGTCGTTAAAACGTCTATATTGGTGCTTCTGCACCAGCAGGATAAGACCACCTCTCATCAATTAGAGTCCTACTCCCTCCCAGACGTTAGAACTTCCTGATATGTTTGCACATCCTTAGCAGGAGCCGTGTTTGTTTTTCATTCTCTCCTTGAAGAATTAATTTAATTCGCATTAACCCTCCGGCGTCAATGACCTTAGATGTCAGGATCAATCGCTTTAACCTTCGTGTCTCCTCTTATTTCACTTTGCTTTCAATAATGAGCTTTGGCTTTTCTCCTTAATGAAGATGAAAATTGGTTTTAATTGAAAGAGGTTATCAGTTTTAATGCTTTCAATGCTCTTTTTCTGAATAATAGAGTGCCAAGTGAATCACATTTCAAAAATTGATCTAACAAACGTGTTACATTTTGATATTATCTGAAATGCTCTAACTTAGAATTTTTCAGGTCTAGACTTGAATAGTTTTAAAAGTAATGATGACAAAAAAAAAAAAAAAAAAAAAAAAAAAGAATAAAAAAATAAAAGAAAAAAAAATACGGAGGGCTCATGAAAATACAGCTTTTTTACAGATCTGAATAGAATATACACTTTTTACAAGAGTATCAGTTAGTACAATATAACGGTATTAAACAGGATTTACTCTACATATTTTACTTGTTTAGAATTATACATCTTGATTCACACTCGCCTGTGCGAAATATGGAGAAATCTAGAAAGTATTGTATTCAATCAAAGAAATGCAAATTATACAATTGGTTTCGATCAACAAATTAATGCAGAAT
>NC_090748.1:67928823-67933823 GCF_036898095.1 Palaemon carinicauda
ATTTAGAAATAATGAGCATTGGACTGCAAAGATAAGTATGATGAAACTACAAGACTCACTTTAATAGATTCTGGAAAGATATGAATTCAGGAATTTCAGAAAATCTCCTGTTTTAGCTTACAATTATTAAACACATAGTAACGTTCACGTGTTCCTTCTTGTTTCATGCGTCCATAAGTTGGTACCTTAATTAGACAATAACTCTCTCCCAGTACACTAGAGAGAGAGAGAGAGAGAGAGAGAGAGAGAGAGATAGAGAGAGAGAGAGAGAGAGAGAGAGAGAGAGAGATAACTGCAGAAATTATGAGTTCAATAATTATGATAAAAACTACACCATGAATAATGACAACAATCACATAATAATAATTAATAATAATAATAATAATAATAATAATAATAATAATAATAATAATAATAATAATAATAATAAAAGCAATATTAAAGACAATAACATATATGATAATGATGATAAAAATAGATTTAGTGTCGCTATATTGCGTATTAAAAGTACTCAGAAGGAATAAAGCAAGACCTGTATTAGAAATAATCCCAAACAAATCTTTATAGCTCCAAACTCAATATATATACACACAAACACACACATAAACACACACAAACATATACATATAAATATATATACATATATATACATTATATATATATATCTATCTATCTATATATATATTATATATATTATATATATATATATATATATATATAAATAAATATACATATATATTATATATATTATATATATATATATATATATATATATTATAATATATATATATATATATATATATATATATATATAATATATATATATATATATATATGTGTGTGTGTGTGTGTGTGTGTATGTATGTAACCCAAGAAGGTGTAGAGATATAAAGGTAAAGGTTTTAGTTCCAGTATCATCTAAAGAGATGTTCACCAGAAAGTTAGCCGACCAAACCAGCCCCACCCCCGTCTCCCCCTACCACCCCCAATTGTGGTGCCCAACCACGATAGCATCCTCCTCAGAAAGCAGCTCAAACTCATGTTTCTGACCTGGGATCGATCTGCTGCCTTGCGGTATGTTGGTGAGGGCACCAGTCACCCATTGAGATACTACCGCTAGAGAGTTATGGGGTCCTTTGAATGACCAGATAGTACTACATTGGATCCTTCTCTTTGGTTACGGTTCATTTCCCTTTGCTTACATATACGCCGAATACTTTGGCCTATTCTTAATATATACTTATCTTTTCTCACATATCTAACAACACTGACATTACCAAACAATTTTTTCTTCTCTTAAGGGATTAACTACTGCTATGAAATTGTTCAGTGGCTACCTTCCTCTTGGTAAGGGTAGAAGAGAATCTTTAGCGATGGTAAGCAGCTCTTCTAGGAAAAGGACACTCCAAAATCAAGCCATTGTTTTCTTGCCTAAGGGTAGTGCCATAGCTTCTGTACCATATTCTTTCAATGTCTTGGATTAGAGTTCTCTTGCTTGAGGGTACTCTCGGGCATACTATTCTATCTTATTTCTCTTCCTCTTGTTTTGTTAGTTTTTATAGTTTATATAGGAAATATCCATTTCAATGTTGTTATTGTTCTTAAAATGTTTTATTTTTCCTTATTTCCATACCTCACTGCGCTATTTTCCTTGTTGGAACCCCTGGGCTAATATCGTTCTGCTTTTCCAACTAGGGTTGTAACTTAGCAAGTAATAATACTAATGTGAATGGTAGGTGAACACGTCATCACTGTACTAGCCAACATACATGATTTCAGATTGATGTTGGTTAAGGCTTGTAAAGGAAAAGCAAAACTGTTAAAAGGAGAATAAATGGATTTAGAAGATTAACGGATAATCTGTACAGAAAAGTCTTTGCCCATTTGTATAGCTAAAAGTCCCACGTTGAATATATCACTCGTCCCCTGGATAACATGAATAGAAAATTATAAAAATTATATATTAAAAAAAGGCCATTTTAATATCAGTTTAAGTTTTCTATTGGTTGAAAGTAAAACATTTAATGAAAAATATGATCAATTAATTTAGGTTTCCATGAATGATCTAAAACTAATGATTTGAATGACTGAATGTTTTTTTATTTGCATTTTTTTGTATAAAATCGTTATTTCTATGATCAAATGAGAGACTGAATTAAAAAAAAAAATTATCGTTTTCATTAACCTTATCACTTGAATTTGGTTATGCTTATTGGATGCTGCAACATCTTTTTAATTGAATAAATTTTTATATCAGGGTTAATAATGATAAACCTAATCTAATCAATTTTCCATCTATTCATCACGACTGTCTGCTCATTCTTTTTTGTAACTGATAAAGCTGGCCAAAAAAAAAATCACAATGAAATTGCTTTTGCAAAACAACTCGAAAAATAACACATTGAAAAGAAAGCTGATTGAAAACGATATCCGGGATTACGCATGCACTACCTGTTGTATACTGTTGATAACATTTATACATCAGTTCTATGCTTCTGTCTGGGATGCAATAAGCATATTTATTTTCATTTAATTAATGAAAAAAGATCCCATTGGCTACCGAATATTTTCAAACAAAGAACCCTATAAATTCAGCAATTCTCGAATATCGCAGTTTTTTGTTCAACACATGCCTTGAGTTACTTGACAAATTCTGTCATTAGTTATGAACACCCGAAGATAAGGATACTTGTATATAAAAGGTTCAATCAGCATTGATTCTCTCATAAAAAAGGCTTTGTATTTTTTCCTCATCTGCCTCCAAAAGATATAAAATCATCACTTCCTTCCAAGAACTGTACAATTATCTATGATAAATCTTCAAACAGATATTTTCTAATTAGCACTCTGTTGCACTCAATTTAAAATTCTTCTATCACGAGTCCTGAAATCCAATTTCCAAAATTCGAAAATCATTCTTCTTGACATTCTTCTACACGATACCTCATTCCCACTGTCCCATCATCCATTGCTTGTCTCTTCTATGATGTGGCACCATCTACAATGTACCTTTCTTGGCTTACTGTAATTGGTCTTCAAGATCTATCATCCCCATCACCAACGCTTTCTGTCGTTTATTCTACTCAATTCATTTTTAGTTGTCCAAATTCTTCAACTTCATCTTAAACTGATCTACTTTCCTTATTCGAGATGAAATCCTTTTGGAAAATCATTTGAGAGTATATGTATAGTACTTGATCGTAATCTTAACCTTATCTTGTGTTGTGTTAGGTTAGAGTTCTCTTGCTTGAGGGTACACTCGGTTACTATTCTATCTTATTTCTCTTCCTCTTGTTTTGTTAAAGTTTTCATAGTCTATATAGGAGATATTTTTTTTCAATGTTGTTACTCTTCTTAAAGTATTTTATTATTCCTTGATTCCTTTCCTTACTGGGCTGTTTTCCTTTTTGGAGCCCCTACGCTTATAGTATCCAGCTTTTCCAACTAGGGTTGTAGCTTATCAAGTAATAATAATAATAATAATAATAATAATAATAATCCATCCATCCATACACCAAAGGCACTTGCCCCAATTTTGGGGGGTAGCCGACATCAACAAAGAAACAAAACAAAAGGGGACCTCTACTCTCTACGTTTCTCCAGCCTAACCAGGGACTCAGCCGAGTTCAGCTGGTACTGCTAGGGTGCCACAGCCCAACCTCCCACATTTTCCACCACAGATGAAACTTCATACTGCTGAATCCCCTACTGCTGCTACCTCCGCGGTCATCTAAGGCACCGGAGGAAGCAGCAGGGCCTAACGGAACTGCGTCACAATCGCTCGCTATTCATTCCTATTTCTAGCACGCTCTCTTGCCTCTCTCACATCTATCCTCCTATCACCCAGAGCTTTCTTCACACCGCCCATCCACCCAAACCTTGGCCTTCCTCTTGTACTTCTCCCATCAACTCTTGCATTCATCACCTTCTTTAGCAGACAGCCATTTTCCATTCTCTCAACATGGCCAAACCACCTCAACACATTCATATCTACTCTAGCCGCTAACTCATTTCTTACACCCGTTCTCTCCCTCACCACTTCGTTCCTAACCCTATCTACTCGAGATACACCAGCCATACTCCTTAGACACTTCATCTCAAACACATTCAATTTCTGTCTCTCCATCACTTTCATTCCCCCACAACTCCTATCCATACATCACAGTTGGTACAATCACTTTCTCATATAGAACTCTCTTTACATTCATGCCCAACCCTCTATTTTTTAATACTCCCTTAACTGCCCCCAACACTTTGCAACCTTCATTCACTCTCTGACGTACATCTGCTTCCACTCCACCATTTGCTGCAACAACAGACCCCAAGTACTTAAACTGATCCACTTCCTCAAGTAACTTTCCATTTAAAATGACATTCAACCTTGCACCACCTTCCCTTCTCGTACATCTCATAACATTACTCTTACCCACATGAACTCTCAACTTCCTTCTCTCACACACCCTTCCAAATTCTGTCACTAGTCGGTCAAGCTTCTCTTCTGTGTCTGCTACCAGTACAGTATCATCCGCAAACAACAACTGATTTACCTCCCATTCATGATCATTCTCGCCTACCAGTCTC
The DNA here is from genome assembly GCF_036898095.1 of Palaemon carinicauda. NCBI lineage: Eukaryota > Metazoa > Arthropoda > Malacostraca > Decapoda > Palaemonidae > Palaemon > Palaemon carinicauda. The sequence continues at coordinate 67,933,405 of NC_090748.1, forward strand.
AATCCTCGTCCAAGCACTCGAGCATTCACCTCTCTCACCACTCCATCAACATACAAGTTAAACAACCACGGCGACATCACACATCCCTGTCTCAGCCCCACTCTCACCGGAAACCAATCGCTCACTTCATTTCCTATTCTAACACATGCTTTACTACCTTTGTAGAAACTTTTCACTGCTTGCAACAACCTTCCACCAACTCCATATAACCTCATCACATTCCACATTGCTTCCCTATCAACTCTATCATATGCTTTCTCCAGATCCATAAACGCAACATACACCTCCTTACCTTTTGCTAAATATTTCTCGCATATCTGCCTAACTGTAAAAATCTGATTCATACAACCCCTACCTCTTCTAAAACCACCCTGTACTACCAAGATTGCATTCTCTGTTTTATCCTTAATCCTATTAAT
>NC_090748.1:67951323-67956323 GCF_036898095.1 Palaemon carinicauda
TTAGTCTCATTGTTATATGTAATTTTAGGCGATTTAATTTCGAAATTTTACTTAACCTAGCCATTGTCTGCTTGCCCCTTTTTTCAGTCTTTCATTAAACTCTAATTCTGAAAACCCTGTATTGGAGATCATAGTTCCTAAATACTTAAATGATTCTACCTCATTAATCCTTTCTCCTTCCAATGAAATTTCATCTTTAAATGCATTCTCTGTTTTCATCATCTCTGGCTTTCTTCTAATTACCTTCAGCTTAACCCTGTGTGATATTTCATGCATTTGGTAAGCAAGCATTGCAAATCCTGTAGTGTTCAGCTAACAAGGACAGCATTATCAGCATACTCAAGGTCTGCTTATTTCCTGTCACCAATAAAGTTAAGTCCTTATCCACTATCTCCGACTCTTCTACGTATTACAAAATCCATGAGGAGGATAAACAACATAGGTGACAACACATTCTCTTGGAGTACTCTGCTGTTCACTGGAAATTCATTTCATAAGAGTCATTTAAATTAACTTTGCACTTGCCATACTCCTAAACAGACTTAATCAAATTCTCTTATTTAAGAAAAATTCATAGTACCGCAGAACTCTCTCAAAAAAAAGGGGGGGGGGGGGCACTTTTGCATGCTATCAAAGGCTTTTTCATAGTCCAAAAGTGACATAAAAAGTGGATTCCTATATTTTATGCATTGCTGTAAAACATATCTCAAAATAGAAAATTTCCGTCAGTGCAACTTCTACCTTTTCGAAATCCTGCTTGTTCATCTGTCAGCTTGTATCAATCCTTCACTCCAGCCTCTAGAATAACCATACTATATATTTTCATAATACAAGTTGTTTTGCCTCTTTAATTATTGTAATCAGTCAGGTCTCCCTTTTTTGCCATTTTCCACAATATTCCCCAACTCCCAGTCATCAGGTTTTGCCTCTTGATGTCACATTTTACGAAATAGTTTTGTAAGTATTCTGAGTCACACCATTTTCGGCCAGTATCCATCTCAGCTTATCCAAGGCCTTTCTATCTCTTTAATATTTTGATTGTAGCTTCGACTTCAAACACACTGAATTCATTCACTTGCACATCAAGGTCTTCATCAGCTTCAGGTATATCAGTGAAATTATTTCCTTCGTATCTCCTATTCATAACCTCACTAAAGCGTTCCATCGAACGTTGTCTCTCTTCGTTTTTCTGTTGTTATAACAGATCCATACCTATTTTTGATGGGTATATGCTTCTTCTTCTTTGCTTATCGAGATTTCATTAATAATTCTATGACTGATTATTACACCACAGCCACTACCTGAATTCATAGCTTTGCCAGTCTCATCCGTTTTACCATCTAAATATTCTCTCTCTGTCGTTCCTTGCTTGACTTGAGTCTTCACTATCAATATTGGAATACTTGGCATGATCTACCTTGTAATTTTCATTACTTCCTCGAAAACTTTCAACAAACATTTTCTGTCTTTATCTTCTTTTATAGTGTTTCAAGTATCATTTGATATCCATGGTTTCCTCTTGTAACTGCGTGTCCTTCATTACCAACTAACTGATATATTATCTTTATATCACACCATTCGTCATTAATTGTCTGTTCATCCTCTCCTAAATTCTATATATATATATATATATATATATATATATATATATATATATATATATATATATATGTATATATATATATATATATATATATAGTATATATATATATATATATAGAATATTCCATCAACACCTGAAATTCTAGAATACTGGTAATATCAAAGCAGTTGTAGGCCAAAGTAATTATGAAGACATCATGTTCGATGTTTGTCCGCTTAGTTTTGTATGTTTTAAGCTTTCGAGTTTTAAGCTTTCGAGTTATTGGCCCATAAGCAAAGTCAAAAGCGCAAGAGTTTTTGAGTAATGGAAAGTGTGAATATTACTAAAATTGGTTATCGTCTCGGCACTTAATTCTTTCATGAAAAACAAATAATAATATATGATATTTTTTTGGACAAATATACTAAATGTGGTATCTAGTACTACAGAATATAAAATTACACAAAGAAACATGTTCATTTTTTAATCTTAGTCTATCTAAATATCTTGAATAATAAAAAGATTGAAGGATAGGAATATAGTCTCTATGAAATTGCCAGAAAAAATGCTTCGTTTGAAGATATTAGTTATGATCTTACAATGAAGACGTTAATGCCATAGGGTTTGAGTATATAGCCACACAATCTTAACAGACAGAGTTGCTTCCCTTTAGTCATTTCTCACACCAAAGAAAAGACGAGATGTCTTAGAGACCAAATACTCAAATCCTCAATCCTGTAGAATTGTTAAAGAAATTTTTTACTTTTTTGAAGATAGATTAGGTTGATTTATTTTGTTTATATGCGAGAGAAAATTTATTACATATTTTTTTTTTTTTTTTTTTTGTTAATAACGACAATATTTGTATCTGCAGACATTTCAGAACGACGATATTTTGAGGACCTTGTGTAAACTGATATACTAATGAAAAATTAATCAAACAGATTACAAAAAGGAAAAATAAAAAGAAAGTGGTAAGATGGAAGATAATAACAGATTTCTAAGGTACACATCAAATATAAGAGTAGATTGAATGAATTTCATATGAATATCCGGTGCGGATTATAAGAGCATTTTGCATAAACAGCCAGTTTGAGGAATTTAAGCACTATGGGTAAGGATTTTAAAAAGCAGTAATTGTACAGTTTAATATATGAATGAGCGCATATAAATTGCGGTTGATTTACTTCTAGGTCTGCTTATTGATTTAATTTGTTTATAAGTGTATCTATTCTTGAATGGCAAACAATTTTTTAACTAGATATTTAAGAAGCTAATCCTAGGATTTATTCATAACTTATCTCTTATTATTATTGAATCCCGAAGGTCTCAATGAAAAAAAATGTTTGACGCTTTTAATCAGATATTGTTCCCTTCCATTTATTCTACAAAAGAGTAAACACGACAACAACTGTTATAATTATCTTGCAAGCTACTTAAAGCAAAGGCAAAGTTTCCTCTAATCTAACTTCGATACAAGTCCAGCCTTGCGGCAATTTCCTCGGGAAATAATCGCATAAAGTAAGAGTTCAGTGAATAATAAAGTTGGAATATGTCAGCAACATAATTCTGGCACCAGTTTAAGAGTTTATTGTTACTGGGGAAGTTCGGGATATCAAAAATGGCCAGGACCGGAAAGGGAGGAAGGAAGGCTTGTTGAAGGAGAGAGAGAGAGAGAGAGAGAGAGAGAGAGAGAGAGAGAGAGAGAGAGAGAGAACTTTATTGAGTTAGAGTTTATTACAATACTAAGGAAAGACCAATATTTGAGATGTGTTGATTTAGATATTGATAGAGATGGGGAGGAAAATTACAGGAATGATTTTAAAGTGATTATAACGTTTATATAATTTAGAATATTGAGATCTAAATCGTTTGAAACACCTTATTGATAATAATATTAGGTTGAAAAATACCTACACAGATTATTATGTCTAAAATATGCCAAAAAAATAAATTTGATCATAAACTTTAAAGAAAGTGGCAATAAAGATATTAACTCAGTGCTCCGCTATGTAAATAGGTCCTAATAAAATTGATACTTTTGTAGTATGAATTTATGAGGTCACTTTTTTGCATATTTTATAATCACATTTAAGGGAAGGTAATATAATTATTGATATTTTCATTATTATTATTATTATTATTATTATTATTATTATTATTATTATTATTATTATTATTATTATTATTATTATTTATTGTTTGAGTCAGCCAAGAAGGGGATGCAGCCACAAATTCCAACAACCAAACATTCAATGATGGCACAAACACGAAACATATATACACACACGTTTATATATATACAATATATATATATATATATATATATATATATATATATATATATATATATATATATATAAATATATATATATACATATATATATATATATATATATATATATATATATATATATATATATATATATATATATATATATAATGTATATATATATATATATAATATATATATATATATATATATATATATATATATATATATACAGTATATATATACATACACACACCACATACACACACACACACATATATATATATATATATATATATATATATATATAATATATATATATATATATATATATATATATATATATATATATATATATATATATATATATATATATATATTACTACATAAGCTAGTGCATCTCAAAGTGCCTGCGAAATATTAATGATGGGAATCAAACTATGGAGAAGAGAGCAAACTAAAGTAGAGGATTTTCCAACATCATATTAGAATAGTAAATGGCCAGGAGCATGACGTATAATGAGAATTGCAGACAATAGATGGACAGGAAGAATAATAGAATAGGTCTCCAGAGGTTGTAAATGAAATAAGATTAAGAGGAGAAGACGATGGATTGACTATGTAAGAAAATATGCTGGTATAGACTGGCATAAAAAGACCAAAAACAGTTCCTTTTGGAAGGACATATCTGAGGCCTTTGTATTGTACTGGAATAGCAATGGGTGATGATGATGATGATATGTATGGCATAATCACCCAGGTATACATACAGAAGAGCCTGACTCAGAATCTTAGATTTAGATCAAATATGTCTAACGGATACATTTTCTATTCTTGCAGAGTGAGCTTTTATAATTGTCAGTTTTCATTAAAGGGAATCACATTATCAACTAAATATTATACTTAGGTTTTTGAATTGCAAGCAAACTTGCTGAAAACAGTATTTTTTTTATATATATTGCAAATATTGTTCTTTAATTTCCTACTCAAATGATACTGATTGTATTTAAGCATTCAATGAAAACTTTTTTTTATTTTAGAAGTAGTAAAATGATAATAAATTGCTCTATAATGCAGTGAATTTTACCAAGTTTACTGTAAGAAAGTGAATGTGATTCACGAATTCGCGTAAAATTGAGCTGCACC
>NC_090748.1:67963823-67986323 GCF_036898095.1 Palaemon carinicauda
TTTGGTGAACTAATCCGTCTTGGGAGAGTACGAAGAGCATGCCCAAGCCATCTCCATCTACCCCTTATGTTGATTTCATCCAAATATGGCACTCGACTAATGTCTTTTATAGTTACATTTCTAATCTTGTCCTGCGATTTAACTCCCAATAATCTTCTGAGGGCTTTGTTCTCAAATCCACTTAATCTATGTGAAATTCTTTCATTATCATACCAAGACTCATGCCCCAAAGAGTAACACGGATCTCACTAAACTGATATATATGCTGATTTTTTATATGTAATTTCTGGCGATTTGATTTCACCTAACCATTATTTGGTTTCTATTTTTTAATTTTTCACTAAGCTCTTATTCTAAAGACCCTGTATTAGAGATCATAGGTCCTAAATACTTAAATGATTGTACCTCATTAATTTGATCTCCTTCCAATGAAATTTCATCTTCCATTGCATTTTCCGTTCTCATCATGTCTGTCTTTCTTCTATTTATCTTGAGCCCAACCTCATGTGATATTTCATATATTCTGGTAAGCAAGCATTGCAAATCTTGTGGTGATCTGCTAACAAGGACAGCATCATCTGCATAATTTCCTATCACCAATCCAGTTATATCCTTCTCCACCATCTCCAACTGTTCTACGTATAACAAAATCCACGAGGATAAACAACACAGGTGACAACACATTCCCTTGGAGTACTCCGATGTTCACGTGAATTCATTTCATAAACGTCCATTAACATTAACTTTGCAATTGCCCTGCTCATTAACAGACTTCATCAAATTCACACATTCAAGTGCAATTCCATAATAACGCAGGACTCTCCAAAATATTAGCCTGTGCACACTATCGAAGCCTTTTCAAACTCCACAAATGACATCAAAAGTAGATTTCTATATTCTACACATTGCTGTACATATCTCAAAAGGAAAATATGGTAGTGCAGCTTCTAGCTTTTCTAAATCCTACCTGTTCATCTCTCAGGTTGTAACAATCTTTCACTCCAGTGTCTTTAGAATAAGTATAACATATATTTTCATAACAACTGTGGTATGTTTTATGCCTCTGTAATTATTGCAATCAGTCAGGTCTTCTTTTTTTCTGCCATTCTCACTAACACTCCTAAAGCCCCCCTGACACTTGCACGCATTTGTGGCACGCATTGTCACGCCTTGTGTCATGAACTGGAGTGAACGATGCGGGAACTGGCGTGAACGTGACGTGAACGGTGCTTGGCATGCGTGCCATGCGTGCCGAGAATTTTGAAATGTTCAAAATTTGTGGCACGCATTGTCACAACAAAATTGGAATGAACTTGTCGTGAACGATGCGAGAACTGGAGTGAACTGGAGTGAACAGTGCGATGCAGGAGGATGCGTGCCAGTGCGTGGCAATTAAATCAATGGATTTATCCCTACTGAGGGAAAATGCGGGAGAATGCGTGCCAGTGCGTGGCAATTAAATCAATGGATTTATTCCTACTTCCTCATAATCATCAAAGAAAAAATCTGTATAATGACAATATATTCTTTTACCTCTCCCCTTTTCTTATTTAATTGAGAGAGAGAGAGAGAGAGAGAGAGAGAGAGAGAGAGAGAGAGAGAGAGAGAGAGAGAGAGAGAGAGAGACAGAGACAGAGAGAGAGAGAATAAGCTTCAATATATATATATATATATATATATATATATATATATATATATATATATATATATATATATATCTTGGTATTATTATCAGCAAGGATTTGAAGTTCACCAAACAGAGCATAAAGCCGAAAAGAAAGCACAAAACATAATAGGTTACATAAAGAGACAATTCAAATACAGAGATATAGACACTGTAGGCCTACTACAGCTGTAGGCCTATACAGATACACCATTAAATAAATACATTTCAAATTCATCTATTCCGCTCTTTTATAATATATTAAAAACTTTTCCTTTATTCTCCTACACAATCTACAACTTTACCCTTTGAGTAAGTCTATCGGCAAAATTGTTATTCACACTTACACTAACATAGGCCTAGGCGCGAATCTAAGGAATTTGCACTTGATTTTTCACTAACTTTTACCCCCTGCACTCTTTTATCCCTCGAGAGAGAGAGAGAGAGAGAGAGAGAGAGAGAGAGAGAGAGAGAGAGAGAATTATTGATTTTATAACACAAAAAGAGGACAGAAGTTCTTTAATCCCTTCATGAGCAGGTGTAATACTTGAGAGAGAGATATATTTTCTTCATTTTGCTTGTGGTTTATTGAATGTGTATACACACACACAAACATATATATATATATATATATATATATATATATATATATATATATATATATATATATATAGATAGATATATATATATATATATATATATATATATATATATATATATATATATATATATATATATATATATATATAAACAAACAGGAAAGTTACAAAACTGAAAAAAGTTCACAACTGCCATTTAAATAAGGGCGACTAAAGAAATTTACCCTGGCGAGAGACTTCAATGCTCACAGGGCACCTAACCAACCTAATATTTTTAGAGATAATATCTTTTCTGCCTCAGTTTAAATGATATTAGTTCACAAACGATACAACAAAACTAATGAATGGAATAGTCATCTTTCAATGAAATTCTAAGATAATGTAATGTGGGTTCCAAATATCTGATCAGCATATAACTGCCATAAAATATTATTTTTTCAGTAAATTATAAAGCTTAAAAATTATTCAAACCAGTTAATTACCTATAATAATAATTAAATAATAAAATATATACTAAATAGAAGTATAATTGTTACAAATATCTATAAAGATAACCCACACATCAATACAGGGGATATTAATCAAAGATTGGCACAAGAATACGCTTTTGATAAAAATCATGTAGTAAGCCCCGTCTTTATATATGATATGGCCAAGTCGTGAACTGGAGTGAACGATGCGTGAACGATGCGGAATGATGCGGAAAGATGCGGAAAGATGAGTGAATGTGTCGTGAACTTGTCGTGAACTAGTCCTGCCATGTCCTGAACGTGGCGTGAACTTGTCGTGAACTATGCTTGAACGTGTCGTGAACTTGTGCGTGCCAGTGCGTGCCAGAAATGCGTGCAAGTGTCAGGGGGGCTTAACTCTCATTCATCAGGATTTGCCTGTTCATGCCAAATTCTAAAAAATAATATTGTAAGTATTCTGAGAGTCACTTCATTTAATTTTCGGCCAGTATCATCTCGGCAGTTATTCTATCGCATCCTGGGCCTTTCCATCTATTGAGTTTTTTAGTAATAGCTTCGACTTCAAACAATCGGAATTCATTCATGGGCCCATCAAGGTCTTCATCAGCTTTAGGTAGATCAATGAAATTATTGCCTTCGTATCTCTTATCCATACCCTTGTACAATAGAATGTATAATTGAGTATTATAACCACATACTAAAGCATCACAAGATTTAGTTTTATACAATATAGCTAAAACTGATTTTGCTCTATTTATTCTTCGTGGTTGGTGTATTTTATCTTGTCAAATATTTCTGTAAAATCGTAATATGTTATTATGGAGATTATTTTTTAGCAGTTAAGTTATAACATTCTATTTCTTTAAAAACCTTATACTTGTTACTTCCTTCTCTGTGGGAAAATGGTATTGTGAAATCATTAGGATTGATTTAATTACATGGATGGAGTATTAGATTGCAATTATACCTTGAACTTGGAATCACTCATATCAAAGAGAGAGAGAGAGAGAGAGAGAGAGAGAGAGAGAGAGAGAGAGAGAGAGAGAGAGAGAGAGAGAGAGAGAGAGAGAGAGAAACTAATGAATATATTATGAACCATTTCATCCCTGTGGTGTGAGGGATTACATATCCAACTCCCTATTTTAATCTATTCATGATATGATGGAATTAATTCTGGAGGGGTACTTACAATACACGTCTGTTGCTGTTCCATCTTGCAGTGATATTCTTTACAGTTGTGCGGTTACTCAATATTCAAATTTTTATATCAAAACTCGTGATAGATTGATAGGGAAACGTATCTGCACCACTAAATATCATATATGTATCTCCTAAATATTTAGCCAAAACTGCTGAAATTTAACAATAGCAAGACAAAGAAAGAGGGAGTATGTTTCGCAGTTCACGAGAAATTATGTTATTCGGTTCAATAAAACCCATGGCACTCTGAAATGGCATTGAAAGCTTTTGCCTTAGAGCCACTCTGACATTTTCATTATTCAGAAAAAGGGGGAAACAATGTTGGCAACAAGTCATTCATTTGGCTTTTGTTGGTTAGTTCTCTAACGTGGGTTGCAATTAGAGCAACAATAGAAAAATTTCGAAAGTTTTTTGTACAACGCTGGCAATGTGCCAAAATATATATAAGGAATGACGTCCAGCTTTTTCGTTCATGTCGGCTGTGATTTACGTCTACTGTTGTGTTTATGTCTGAAATAGATTTTTTACATAAACTCTCTTTTACTGGTCATTCATATTTTGTCAAGTGCTGAAAAGTTTTCTTTTTAAATTAAATCCAAACATGATATTAGAATATCACAATGTTTGTGAAACGTCATTTTTTCTTGTCTTAGAATATTCGATAACGGTTTTAAGACATAATTCTTACTACTCGCTTCCCATCTAAGATTATAATGATATTTGTTAAGCACTTACGATATACAAAACTATAAAACAAGTTGAAATAAATAAGAGATTTAATTCTTGAAAAATATTACTGCAGTATCTATCACCATAGTACGTCAGCTTGTTTATTCTTAAATCAAGATATAATGAAGGAAAACTAAAATAATTAGAAAAGCAAAAACATAATCACACCTATGAATACAGTTGTTGCTCAAATATTTCAGAATTTTTTATTTATTTCCACAGCTGCAGCTAGAACCACTATTCCTGCAGCCTTAACTCATGATTTTAGTACTTATCCCTGACAGATTTAACTACAGCATGATGGATCAGGAAAATAGACCATAAGTTGCATCACACGTCCAACACTCAAATAGATTGGATTCGTCAAAGGCTTAAAAAATAGTTCCATGAAATACAGCGTGAAGTCTGGATCTAATCAGTGTTTCTGTGAATCACTGTCATTCAATCTTTTTCTCGTTGCTCCGAATAAATCTATGAGGTATACGGAGGGCTTTTGGTGAAATGAAATCAGTGTTAGGTTAAATAAAAGGATAATAACCTATTCATATATATATATATATATATATATATATATATATATATATATATATATATATATATATATATATATATATATATATATATATATATATATATATACATATATATTAAAATACGCAATTCTTCCTGTATATATGTTAAGAAAATAAACTCACAATTTGCGATAAATTAGATTCTATTCTTAGCTTTCGAAGGGACCACCTCCATTCCTCTTCAATATATATATATATATATATATATATATATATATATATATATATATATATATATATATATATATATATATATATATATATATATATATATGTTTTCTGAAAAGGAAGGGGCATTGCCCCTTCAAAACCCAAGAATAAATCTATATTTCGTTAACTATGGGTATATATATATATATATATATATATATATATATATATATATATATATATATATATATATATATATATATATATATATATATATATATACATATATATATATATATATATATATATATATATATATATATATATATATATATATATATATATATATATATATATAGATAGATAGATACATAATATATATATATATATATATATATATATATATATATATATATACACATATATATATGTATATATATATATATATATATATATATATATATATATATATATATACATATATATATATATATATATATATATATATATATATATATATATATATATATATATGGTTAGACTGAAAATGAATATGACTAAAACAAGGTTAATGTTTAATGAAAATGCAACTAGACAACATTTAACGATTATGAATGAACCTCTGGAAATTGTTATTCAATATACGTACCTAAGACAGACAATAAGTGTTTTTCTAGGACATGACTCCAAAATCAAAAGAAGGATAAGCCTAGGATGGAGAGCTTTTGGTAAACAAAATATATTATTATGGAAAGTAAAATGTCTCTTTCTTTAAAAAGAAATGTATTTAATGAGATGGTCCTACCAGTATTAACTTATGCATCAGAAACTTGGTGCCTTACGAAAGGTTTAGAACATATGCTAGTTACAACTAAAAGAGATCTGTAAAAAATAACGATGGGAATAACACTAAGAGACAGAAAAGTGCAACATAAATACAAAATCAAACTAAATTAGAAGATATTTTAACAACATATAAGAATAGAAATGGACATGGGCAGGACATATTTATAATGAAAATGACAGATGATTGGTGGACATTAAGAATTGTTCTCTAAAGATTGCAAACGAAGCAAGGGAAGGAAGAGAAGACGATGGATTGACGAACTAAGAAAGTTTGCAGGTGTGGACAAGGCAGAGAAAGACCATAATCAGACGTGAGTGGAAGGACGTATCTGAGGCCTTTGCCCTTTAGTGGTATTATATATATATGGCTATATATATATATATATATATATATATATATATATATATATATATATATATATATATATATCATCAGCCGTAACTAGTGCACAGGACATTCTGTTCCTCCTTTTTCTTCTTGTACTTTTAAAATGCTCGTTGTTTCTCCGACTGATACACCAGGGTTAGAATGGCTTGTGACTGGTAATTGCCTTCTCTTTTGTGGTTATGAAGGTACTCCTGGACATTGCTTCTAGAGCAGACCAGTTTCATCGCAGTTGAACATTTTCTGCTACATGTAAGACTCAGAATTCATGAACTTTTTAAATTCGGACATGAATACCTCTGCTGCCTTGAAATTGGAGCTCGTAGCCTCACCATGGCTCGCTTTTGATGTTCCTTTTCTTGGTCTACTGATATACCTGGCTTAATTTTATAAGGTCAGCAAACAAAATCTTTGCTTTTTTCACAAATAATGTTATCAGTTTTTGTATTTCCTGCTAAGCGTTTCTCAGATTCAATGTTACGTTGGAAGTTCTTGAAATTATATAAAGCATGCGGTTATTTCGTCAAAGTAAGCACCTCTCACGCAGCATCAAATTGGTTTGATTTCTTGCCCTTTCTAGAGAATCGTACAAATTGTGAAGTTGTATGATTGTACCTGTTTGCAAGGTTTGCCACACTTGCACCTTGATCTTGCTTCTCAATAACTTTTTTTTCTACCTCTAAGGTTATCATTTCCTTCTTTGTTCCTCCTTTCTTGATCCTTTTGGGGGGTCATTATCTAGATGCTGCTGTGTATTATTGTTTAAACTGTTAACTTGATTTGAACAATAGCGATCATAATTATATAAAGAACATGTGGTTACTACTTAATAAAGGAACACATCAAATATGCTCTAAAGTTAACGTTAGGAGATGATGTTGCGAGTACTAAAAGAGAGAGAGAAAGAGTTAAGGGGGGATCCGAGCAAAGGTGAAGCCAGGCAATCCCATGAACACTGCGTGGGTGGTGCATGGTTATTGTGAAACTGTTTATTTTATTCTTATTTTCTTGCGTATCGCATACTAGTCTCGTTAGTATTTTTCCACAAAAAATACGAATACGGAGGAAAATTTTTTCCTCCAGACTGATATAATGTTCGAATACCAATTTAAATGTTCTTGCGCATTTACCGATTTTCTCGTATTCTGAGTTATTCGTAAACTAAGGTACTGTATAGGTGAACTATTGACATATAGAGAAATAACAGCTGATTCTGATTTTACCGTAAATATCTCTGTCTAATTCAGGAATTGTTGTCAAAATCAAAGTCAACTGATTTCCACTGTTATAAGTAATTGACAAGTTTCAAACACATTATCGTTTTATGATAATTTATGATCAACACTTTTTTTTTCAATAATTCAAATAAGCCACAAATATCTTTCAACATTGCATTAACTTAACCACGTGATCAAAAGACCATTGGGGAAATTCTTTTTATTGTTATTACTGTTTTCTGGTAAGGATTCAAATCTTAGCATTGGGTATAAATAAAGGTAGGCTGTTGAGTTGACCATACAGTGGTATATGGAGAGATAAGAAATGATTCTGACTCTGAAGCATATATTCCTTCCTAATTAAAGATGATATTTTGTACTTAGAATATGAATCAACACATCATCATTATAGCCGATTGGTATGTTTGTAACCTTTGTCTGTTTTATGATTATTTATCAATAACACTTGTGATTCTCATTTATTCAAAAGAACTAAAATACCCTTTAATGTCATTTCACGATGCAACTTGAAACACATACCCATAGGCCAATTATCTTTATAATTAGTAGTTTCTCCAGAGCAAAGATTCGAACCTTAGTGCAAAGTAGAAAGGAAGGTGGACGTTGGACTTGACCATTCAGCTATAGGGAGAGATAACAGTTGATTGTAACTCGCCTTCAATTATTCCTGTCGAATTCAAAATCTCTAGAGAAAAGAAACTGGATATATTGTAATACATGTTAATGTATAAGTGCAATTATGAGCTAAGATTTTTCCGTACCGTCTGATTGTAGGTGAGTCCATGTTAAATGCCTAGGCTTTTCCATGGACAAATCCCATTTTTCATAATTTTTTTTTATATGTCCATACTTGGATTTTCTTGAGATAAGGACACTTGGATATCAGACGGATCATTCCTGAATTGGTAAGTGTCGCCCTCCCAACTGGTCTAAGAAAACTGTATTATGATTTGTAATCTCACCTATTTCATAGTTTTAGAAATACATGATCAATATATGAGGTACTGATTGTGTTGCTATCATTTTGTAAGATTTAAAATAATTGGTTTTAATCAGTATTCTGACCTTATTTGCTAAATTGTGGGATCCATGAAACTGGATTTTGTAACATTTTTAATTGGCATTGTTTTCCGTTAATTCAACCGTTACGCATTTTCTATTGTATTTCAAAATGCTTTATTAAAAGTGATTCCCTTTCCGCTTAGTTATTCTGAAAGTAGGTCCCTAACCACTCAAGTCAGTATGAGATCTTCCTTCAAATCTGATAGTCTTTCGATCCCCTTGCTAATCCGTTAATTGATGTGATACATAGGAGAGCACTGTTGTTTTAGTCAGGTTTTATTTGTGCAGTAGATGGTGTTATTTTTCAGTATTCTTGGAAATTGGTTGATTGTCATTTTATCAATAATCTGCTAATTCTATTAATCGACCGTTTTTAAATGAAAAGTATTTGGTAGATATAAATTTCGCGGATGGTATTTACTGAATTTGGCGTGACCAACTTTTTATTTTAGACTATTCTAAATTTCAGATATTTTATGATATTGGTCTTACTAAAATTTCCTTTTGACAAGATTTATTTTTCCTTTTCCTTTTATTGACAGTGTCCCAAATGGATTAAATACCATTCATTATGGGGGAAGTTAAGCTCTTCACAAACATACATTCAATCTGGCAGATATTAAAAGCCGATATTGCCTTTGGAATTTGTGTAAATTATCGATAGATAAAGAAATACATCAATATCATGAATGATGTATACACTGCGCTGAGAAATGATTTAAATGGATCTCCAATGAGCGTAGCTGCTTGTAATGCATGTATATTTCATATACGCTAATACATTATAATGCGATTGCTCTCTCTCTCTCTCTCTCTCTCTCTCTCTCTCTCTCTCTCTCTCTCTCTCTCTCTCTCTCTCTCTCTTGATATTAGAAAAACCCTGTTTAAGCTTGCTATTGTATGTTTGATATTGTTACAGTTTTATGCTATTGTTAACTTCGACAATTTTATTTTTAAGCTTGTGATGTTGCATTAATAAACCAGTCATGTCCAGCCCATGTTTCTGTTAACACCTAGTCGCAGCTCGCCCCATTGGTGACTCCGGAGTGACCAACTGACCACCATCTTCCCACTCACTGCTATGCCCTATACTTTGACGATACTGCCCAAAGAACTTGACTCTTCTATCCACGCTGCATCAATGAAGAGGGCCGCCCTTTCCCAGTAGAAAAGTGTTTGCCTGGTTTCAGCATGCATGAAGTTCAGTTTTACATCAAGGACGTGACTCACTCAAGCAGCATATCAGTTTATGTTCTCACAGCTATCTCTAAGGACACTTTCCCGGAAATTTCTGATTGACTTTGTGACCAAGGGAATGTCCCAATAGAGTATGATGCCATCAAAACATACCTCCTAGAGTAGTACTCACCATCGCCAGACACCTGTATAGCCAAGCTTTTCAGGTTTCTCAACAACCGTTTGGGGACCAAAGACTTCGCTAGCCCTCGAGGAAATGACCAGTATCGCTCACCTGCAACCTGCCACAGATGGTTCTCCGCGGGAAGTGAACCTATTTTGTGCCGTTTGGGTACAACAGATGCCAGAAACTGTACGTGCCATCTCCTATGTGGATACCTACCCCGATGCACTGACAGGCGTTTGATTTAATCCATGGCCTCTTACATCCTTCATGCCAATCTACTGCACAGCTACTGAAGATGAAATTTCTTTGGCACAGAATTATTAAGGATACTAAGGATTAGGTCCGCACCTGTACTTTATCTGCCAAACTTCAAAAGTACATCGCCACATAGATTCAGGAGTGTACACCTTTTCTCAAGCCTCAGCGTCCTTTTGCCCACATTGACGTCGACGTATTAGGCCCCCTACCAACAACACAGGGACACTGTTACCTGTTTACTGTCATTGACCGCTCCTCTCGTTGGCCTGAAACAATCCCTCTGTAAACTACAACATCGTCTCATGTGCATCGGCCTTACTCTCAGGGTGGATGGTGAGATTGGGTATCCCTTAGTATATTACTTTAGACAGGGGTATCCCTTTCACCTCTCAGTTGTGGACATCATTGGCAAATTCCCTCCTGGGCATCACCCTTCATCAGACAATCGTTTACAACCCTGCAGCCAACGGAATGATTGAACACTTTCATCACACCCTTAAAGAATCTTTGATGTTCCGCTGCAATGATTCCAACTTGTTTACTCAGCTTCCCTGGGTCCTCCATGGTTTAAGGACCCATACTAAAGGTGCCCTGGATGTCTCAACAGCTGAAATGGTTTATGGCAACTCACTGGTTATCCCTGCTGGATTATTTCCATCTACACCTACTCTGACAATCTCCAGTCGGCCTACGTCGCATTGTGGGGAAATCTACTCTCTGCCACCAGACTTACAAGTCACCAGCAGAGCAACACACCCCAAAAAATTTTAATACCACAACACAGGTCTTTGTGCGCGTCATCACTTGCAAACTACTGCTGGCTCCCTCTTACACAGGCCCTTTCCTTGTTATCCATCGCAAGCCGAAGGCTTTCTTAATTAACATCCGTAGCTAAAAAGACTGGGTCTTCATTGACCACCTTAAACCTGCGTATCTCCTGCAGGATGACTCGCCTACAGTTTGCCTCCCTAGGGCAGGACGCTCTATTTAGCATGTATATCTGTTTTAATTGGGGAGTCATTTAATGCACGTTTATTTCATACGTGTTCATATATTGTAATGCAATTGCTCTTTTTTTTCTCTCTCTCACTGATATTAGACAAACCTGTTTAAGCTCACCATTGCATGTTTCATGTTGTTAAAGATTTTATGCTATTGTTACCCTAAACAGTTTTGTATATAAGCTTGTGATGTCGTGTTAATAAAAATGATGTCCAATATGTCTTTCGGTTAAGACCTAGTCGCAGCTTGCCACATGCTAGTCTTATAGAATTATCATTAAATCAATTCTGAATATAAGATTATAAGAATGTTCCACTTTTCATCTACAATTTCCTATCCTCTTATGTGCAATGATAGGCATATGTTGCAATAGGACTTGTTCAGGGAAGAAAATTTATTCATAAATCGATGTTATGTTTCTTAAGAAATATATTCATTTATAGATAGTAGGGAAAATTCTGTTTGACTGACTTCGAAGAATTATTCAGATTTTATGAAAAAAAAATAAAGTATGGGAACAATTGGCCAACTTCAAGGTGAAATAACAACAAGCACAAAAAAAAAAAAAAATACAAGAAGTAATGAAAGAAGATTATTTCTGGGTTCACAAACAGCAGACAAACCTTGATGTTTACCACAGAGTTAAATGGTTCTCTAAGGAATAGTTGACAAAGTTTACAAATGTATGAAAAACGTTTTCACCTAGATTAAAATATGCAACTTAAAATTGGAAAAAGTTTCCCTTTCAGAATATATCATTTGGACAAAATTTAATCAAATTCACTATTAAAAAAAAAATGAATAATGTGAGACCAGATAATAAAAGTAAATAGAAAAGTTATAATGACTGTGAAATCATCTTTGTGAATTTGTAGCTTCTGATCGATGACTAGAATATTCTATAAGATGTCCTTCCGGGAAAGTTGATTTAAAGTCTGTTACTACTCAAATGATCAGGTAAGGCATTATATTTGTTCTAATAGAATAAGTTATATTCTAAAATATAATCTCTCTCTCTCTCTCTCTCTCTCTCTCTCTCTCTCTCTCTCTCTCTCTCTCTCAGGATACTAAATATGTAGAGCTCCCGCTGAGTGCCATTGAGGCAATTTCATCTTGGCTCTTTTATCTCATTTTTCTTTTTAACATAGCAATGTATTGTTGACATTTAAATGAGTTGTTCTTGGCTGTTAAGAATGAAATGAGCAAACACACGAGGCATTCTTTTTCCTATTAAAAGAGAAGAAGAAGAAGAAGAAGAAGAAGAAGAAGAAGAAGAAGAAGAAGAAGAAGAAGAAGAAGAAGAAGAAGAAGAAGGGATTCTGTGAAGGGAAATTATAATTTTTCATTCATTTTTTTTTTTTGCGCCTTTTCAAATCTATATACTCTTGCCATTTTAAGTATTAGTAGATATGACTTCTCATGGTAAACAGAACTATTATGTGAAATAACATGCCATTAATAGTTTTTAAAATATCGTATTTCACAAAAAATATATTCATGCTAAGAGAGACTGATAGTCAATTAATTAGCAAGTGTTGGAGTAGAAAGATCAAACTTTAGAAACGAAAAACAAACTAGGAACGATTAATCTCGCTTATAATCACTTTCAGTAATCTGTCATATAGTTGAAAATGTTCTATAAAAGTTTCATAGTATAAAAACCTTATTTAAGCCTTGAACAATATCTGAATATATATTCCTGAATCTCTCGAAGGATTACGAAAATAAAACCCCAAAACACAAATACTTTGATTTCCGAGGGATTTTGAATTTAACAAACACTTTAAGCATTAGAGCCACATTTTGAGTTTTCAGTATGTTATCTGAGTTCTAGTAATACACTGTTTTCATTTGAAATTTCGCGAGTGTTCAACTTATCTTAGTCTTCCATTTTCACCAATACTGCAGTCTTTCGCAACTATATAATACATTCATGAGAACGAAGGTGGTCACTTGGTTGATTAGTTAGAAATTAAAGGTAAGTGTTCCCATTTCTTCAACTGATGAATGTTTCTTTACTATTCTAAATTCTTGCAGTGACCTCTGATGAACACGTAAAGTCGAAAATTAAGGATTGACGCAATAAATTTCGCCAACACTTTCCGTTTCCACCAAGAAATGGATACACTTTCGTATTCTTCAGTTCTCGGGTGATAAGAATACAATATTTTACATTAATCAAATACATCAAAAGTAAACTAAATGCTTTATGTTTCGGTTGAACAGAGAGAGAGAGAGAGAGAGAGAGAGAGAGAGAGAGAGAGAGAGAGAGAGAGAGAGAGAGATTGATAATTGTAAAAAATATCGACCAATGAAACATAAGGAAGAAGAAATTTTGAGACTGAAATTGTTTTCCAGTCTTATTTTTTACTTGCCATATCTATTAAATTTTCCTAAGCTTCAGTAAAGCTCGATTTCTTATACAGTACGCTGACCTATTGACTTAGTTCTCTTCATTTATTCGGACCAGGACAGGTATGATTGTATAAAGTATTCTGTTACATATAAAGAGTAAAGTGATTGTTTCTATTGCTTAAGAATGATGGGTGATTGTACTAACATCCACAAGAGAACTATGAAACTGGTCTTTCTATATACGTTATCATAGAGCAAGTGGCCAGTTTGCTCAGTTGACTCTCCAGTTTATATTGCTCGTAAAGTAACTCATGATATGGAGGTATCTCAGGTGAATTTTTATTCAAGCATTACTGAATGTTTGGACTACCAAATGCCCTGAGGTATCTTAGATGATTGGATTGAGTCTTCAATGATACAGTAAACTTTGTTCTAATGATCGCATAAGAATAAGAATATATGCGAAGAATGGATTACGACAAACGGTTGATTTTAAAACAAACAAAGTATTAGAGGCTTGAAGATATCTACCCTTATCAAGAAGTTTGACAGAGCTCACGTACCTATTTAATGATCGAAGTGGAACAGTCAATAGGATATTCAAGGCAAAGCAAAAGATACAGTGTGTCTGGAGGGAACTTTATTATCCCTGTCCTAAAAAAAAAAAAAAAAAAAAAAAAAAAAAAAAAACGCTGTTTGCCTATTTGTTATCGGACTGGATAACATGGCATGAAAGGATTTTAACGACAAAAAACACCAACTGGTGCCTTGTTACTACCAAAACAGGATTTTTTTTTCTTTTAGAAATACAACTGCATCGGGCAGCCTTGCTTTAAGTATTTCAGTCTAAAAAAAAAACATCCATTTTCCTGACCGTACAAACAAAATGTGTGGGTCGTAGAACAAATTGTTTCTGGCCAATGAAAATTTTTTCTCACAGGGGTTGCTGTTGGCGAAGGTAGGGATCATCTGGGTGTCTTTTTACACAACAGCCGGAAAATATAGAATATATGTTTAAAATAGTTTTATTAATATACCAGAGAATTGACAAAATTTGCATTCAGTATTGGCGAACTCTTATTTATCCAAAGTTTCAATGATTTTTATTATATTTATTATTATGATTGAAAGACATGAAAGTGCAAAAATATGAAAGAGCAGTTATAAAATAATAATGCTGTAATAGAAAATAGCAGATGAAGTTGACAAAGCTATGAATTCAGGGAGTGGCTATGATGTAAGAATTGCTGATAGAATTATTAATGAAATCTGTACTGGGGCACAGAAGAGGAAGCATATACCGATCATAAAGAGAAATGGAACTATTATAACAATAGAAAATGAAGAAAGACAACGTTGCGTAGAACACCTTGATGTACCATGAATGAATTCAGTGTGTTTTGAAGTCGAGACTATCATTAAAAAACTAAAGAGATGGAAAGCCCTTGGATGCGATGGAATAACTGCTGAGATGATATAGGCCGAAAATGAAGTGACTCCTAGAATACTTATAAGATTGTTTCGAAGAATATATCGTGAAGAGGGAGAACCTGATGAATGTGAGCTAGGAGTGTTGGTGAAAATGGCCAAAAAAGAAAAAAAAAATAAGATCTGACTGATTGCAATAATTACAGGGACATCCCACTAACGCCAGTTGTCAGGGAAATATAGAGAATGCTTATTCTGAAGAGAATAGAGAGAAAGATTGATGGAAAGCTGAGAGATGAACAAGCAGGATTTCGAAAAGGTAGAAGATGTACTGACCAAATGTTTCCTTTTAAGACGTGTGGTATAGGGTGACAAGAAAATTCGGTCCCGGAAATTATTAGTAGACTGCCCTTGAAAACCTTAATTTCACTGATCAGAATCAATACGAAACAAAATAGAAGATTAATTTTATTGATAAAAATAAAAAAGCCAATATATAAAGTAGCAAAAAATATATTTATAAAATTTCCTTTTATCGGATATATCACATGAGAAATTAGGAAAATTCGAGTCAAGAAAATTCAGTCCCCAAAACTATTGATCCCAGACTTTATTTCTAAACAAGAACTTGTGGTTTAGTAAATTTCTTATTCCTGATCTAGGCATCAAACTTACCTCGTTCAGTTACTTTTTTATGCATGTTGCATAAGATTTTTCATAATTCTGACAATCCTTTGCATTCATATCTTCCCAGACAGTACCATCCTGCTCGTAATACTAGGTATGTAGTTATTCTAAGAGGCATACCTTCTGCCATCCTAAGGCTCAATAAGACACAGTGTTCTTGAAGTTTTATTCCAGCTGTGACCTAAGTGCGGAATGACCTTCCTAATCAGACAGTTGAATCGTTGGAATTTCAAAAGTTCAAACTGTCAGCAAATTTGTTTATGTTGAAAAGGCTGGTATGAGTCTCTCTTCATATACTATATTATATTAATTGTTCATTACTTCTCTTGTAATTAATTTATTTCCAATCATAACTTAATTAATAATAATAATAATAATAATAATAATAATAATAATAATAATAATAATAATAATAATAATAATAATTCTATATTGGACAATTTACAAGAGTTGGCACTAATAAAAATAAAAGTTAGATGTCACAGCTATTAGGAATTGCCGTTAAAGTCAATTGATACCTTTCTAAGTTAGATATTTGGTCGCAAGTTTTATAGCTAAAAAAAAAGTCTTGTAAATATGTAGCTTCTCAAATACCATTATTTTCAAGGGCTCATTTGTTTACAGTTTGCAAACAATCAAGAGGCCCACGAATGTGTAATGTTCTGAAATACCATTCCAAATGCGTTAATGACAAGAATAACCAACTACTAAATTCATCCATTAAACCATACACCCATTTGTTAACAACCAACACCCCTGAATGTCTTTTTCAGATAATTTATTTTGGTATAAGCCACATAGATTTTAGAAATTGTCTGGGACCAAATTTTCTGGGACCGAATTTTTGGACCAAATTTTCTGGGACCGATTTTCGGGCCAAATTTTCTGGGACCGAATTTTCGGGACCAAATTTTCTGGGATTGAATTTTCAGGGACAGAATTTTCCTAGCACCGTGGTACACCAATGTATAGAATATATAAATCCACTTTTGATGGCATTTGTGTGCTATGAAAAAGCCTTTGATAGTGTGCACCGGCCAATTTTGTGGAAGGTCCTGCAATATTATGGAATTCCTCCTAAATATGTAAATTTGATTAAGTCTGTTCATGAGTATTAGTGCAAAGTTAATGTTAGTGGAGTCCTATCAGACGAATTTCCACTGAACAGTGGAGTACTCCAAGGAAATATGTTTTCACCCATGTTGTTCATCCTCATTGATTTTGTAATGCATTGTACCAACCGTGTGTCACACAATCGTACATAGTTCATTTTGTGTATATATTATGCTTGTATCTTCGCTCTTCCCTCGCACTAAAAATAAACTGGATAAACATATCTGTTTTTCTCACCGGTAACGGTGTTGGTTTTGAACATGAAATTTCCTGTTGCATTGAGCTTTTGTATATAAAGGAGAGTGTTCTGTAATAAACTCACTCAGTTGCTTTCATCCTGTCTTTGAGTCACAACCTTCTCTAAGCCCGTCACATTGGTGACCCCGGAAGTTGACTCGCTCCTCCCGCCTTCCAACCCCCCTCACCCCTCCATCGTTGGTAATATGGCGGACTCTACGGAAGTTAATGCTGCGGCTCCCCCATTGAAACTTTCATCATTCGCCAGCGGAGAGGCGTTTGCTTGGTTTCGCATCAAGGGGGTGACTCGCTCAACCACCAAAGCAGATTATATTCTCGCGGCGATACCCAAGGACACCTTCTCGGAAATATCAGACTGGCTTTGTGAACAAGGAGACACCCCAATAGCATATGACACCATCAAAACATACCTTCTGCAGCAGTACTTGCCATCGCCAGCCGCCCGTAAAGCAAAGCATTTTCAGCTCTCGCAACAACCGTTGGGGGATCAAAGGGCTTCGCTCGCCCTCAGGGAAATGGCCAGTATCGCTCGCCTGCAACCTGCTGCAGATGGCTCTCCTCGTGAGGTGAACCTACTTCGTGCCCTTTGGATACGCCGTTTACCCGGACCTATACGCGCTGCCATACCCGATGTCGATAGTTTACCCATAAAGGACTTGATAACCAAAGCCGACACCCTTATGGACAGCCACTTCAAGACCTCCATCAACGCCTCCACCACTGACGAAGAGGAAGCCTATTCAACGTCAACCGAAGCTGACGTGAATGCCGTAGGACATACACGCCTACCCCGTGACGTGTCGAAGTGGCGACAATGCCACCCACCACCCACCACTCGCTCGCGCCCCAACCAACGACTTCTGCAGCCACTTACTACCTCCCATCCGCCCAGTTTTGCTACTGCCACTTCAGATTGGGGCAACCGCGAAGAAATGTGCCAAGGATTGTCAGTGGCCAAAAAATGTGTAAGTAGGCAACCGCTCGTGGCGGTGGCCTCCAGTGTTTCTAATCTTTTCTTTTTACATGATGCAGGAACGGCCGTGCGATTTTTGGTAGACACGGGTGCTTGTCGTTCTCTTTTGCCAAGGGAACTATTCAGGACACGACGTGGTCTGTCTACGTCTGCCGACGTCCGCTTGGTACCTGCCAACGGATCTGCGATACCCACCTACAGTTACGAGTACCTCACATTATCGTTTGGAAACGGTAAATTCAATTGGAAGTTTCTCGTTGCTGACGTCACATTGTCAATCCTCGGTGAGGATTTCCTCTCTCATTTCCACCTTCTGGTCGATGTCGCCCACCGACGATTGGTCAACGCAGACTCGTAATTGTTGACACCTCTTCAACCTGCCCCCTCCAACCTACCTCTCCACATCAGCGCACCCACTGATGCCTACGCCCACCTCCTCACGTCGTACCCAGAAGTTTTCCGTCCAGAACTTGGCCAAACGCCCACGGCTCCTGCCAAGCACGGTATTTATCACCATATCAAGACGACGGGACCCCCAGTTTTCGCAAAATTCAGATGTCTGGCACCGGAATGATTGGCAGCCGCCAAACAGACGTTCGCCGAAATGGAAGAAATGGGCCTTTGCCAAAAGGCTTCGAGCCCATGGTCGTCACCCTTACACATCATTCTGAAGAAAGACGGCTCCCTCCGACCGTGCGGGATTACAGGCACCTGAACATGCAAACAGAATCGGATCACTACCCACTCCCAAACATTGCCGACGTGACCTCCTACCTGCACAAAGCGAAGGTTTTCTCTACGCTTGACCTCCGGAAGGGGTATTATCAGGTGCCTATAAACCCAAAAGACATCTCCAAGACCGCCATCACAACTCCGTTTGGTGCATACACCTTCAATTACTCCTGTTTTGGCCTTCGTAATGCTGGGGCCACGTTTCAACGTCTCATGGATGGCACTTAGGGGACCTCCCCTTCTGTGTATGTTATGTGGACGACACACTTGTGTTCTCCTCCTCAAAAGAGGAACACCTCCGTTACCTGCGCATTGTGCTCGACCGCCTGCAGCAAAATGGCCTTGTAGTCCGGTACGACAAGTGTACCTTTGGCGCCAACGAAGTGTCGTTCTTAGGGCACCGCATCGCTCCTGAAGGAGTCCATCCCTTCCCTGAGAAGGTAGCAGCTGTTCAGGACTTCCCCGCGCCCTTGACCGTCAAAGCTCTGCAGGAATTCTTGGGCATGATCAAATATTATCCCCGTTTTCTGCCAGCCATTGCCGCCACTCTTGCTCCCCTCTAGCCTCCCTCAAGGGTAAGCCAAAGGACCTGAAGTGGGGTACCCTTCAAGAAGCAGCCTTCTGCAATGCAAAGAAGGCCCTATCAACTGCCGCGGCTCTCACTTTTCCTATCCCACATGCCCCTCTCCTTCTCTCCACCGATGCCAGCGACGTCGCTATTGGTGCAGTACTCGAGCAGGTGGTCAACGACTCGGCCCGCCCATTGGCCTTCTTCAGCAGAAAACTGTCCAAGGCAGAATTGGGTTATTCTACCTTCGCTCGCGAATTGCTGGTGGTGCACTTGGCTGCCTGTCACTTTCGCCATTTCTTAGAAGGTACGCCCTTCGTCATTCGCACAGACCACATGCCTCTGGTGCACGCCCTCACTCAACAGTCTGACGCCTGGTCCACCCATCAACGCCGACATCTCTCCACCGTGGCTGAATACAATTGGACCCTTCAATACGTCCGTGGGAAAATGAATCCTGTTGCCGATGCCCTGTCAAGAAACACGTTGGCTGCCGTTCAACTGGGATTGGATTACAATACCCTGGCTGAAGCCCAACGGCAGGATCCAGAGTATTAAGCATGTAGGACATCCTGCATGTCCCCCTCAAAGACTCCAACACCACCCTCCTCTGTGACGTCAATACTGGTAGACCGCGACCTTGATTCCTGCTCCCATGCGCCGGCAGGTGTTTGATTTCATTCACGGCTTTTCACATCCCTCGTGTCGTTCTACTGCACAGCTGCTGAAGATGAAGTTCATTTGGCAGGGCATTTCTAAGGATGCTAAGGATTGGGTCCGCGCCCGTACTTCTTGCCAAACTTCCAAAGTACATCGACACACGTATTCAGGAGTGGGCACCTTTCTTCAACCTCAGCGTCATTTCGCACACATTCCCGTTGACGTTGTAGGCCCCCATCCACATCACAAAGTCATCATTACCTGTTTACGTCATCGACCGCTCCACTCGTTGGCCTGAAGCCATTCCCATGGGAAGTGCAACGTCCGCCTCATGTACATCAGCCTTACTCTCAGGATGGATTGCAAGATTTGGTATCCCTGAGCATATTACTTCTGACAGGGGTACCACTTCACCTCTCAATTGTGGACATCATTAGCGAATATCCTGGGCATCACCCTACATCAGACAATGGCCTACAACCCCGCTGCCAATGGAATGGTTGACATTTTCATCGCACCCTCAAAGCAGCTTTGATGTCCCACTGCAAGGACTGCAACTGGGTTATTCAGCTTCCCTTTGTCCTCCTGGGACTAAATACCACTCCTAAAGACGCCCTCGACGTCTCGGCAGCTGAAATGGTATATGGCAACCCGTTGGTTGTCCCTGCCGAATTTTTCCCTTCTACAACCTCCTCCGACGATCTCCAGCGCATACGTCACGTCATTGGAGAATTTACTCCATGCCGCCAGACTTACAGCCCCCAGCGAAGCATCACATACCGACAGACTTGCACTCTGCAACGCACGTCTTCCAGCGAAACGACACCAGCAAGCCACCGCTAACGCCCCCTTACACGGGCCTTTCCTTGTGATCCGACGCAGTCCGAAAACATTTCTACTAAACCTTCGTGGCAAAGAAGACTGGGTCTCTATTGATCGTCTAAAACCTGCTTATCTCCTGCCAGATGACCCGCCTACAGTTTGCCTCTCTAGATCAGGGCGCCCTATTTAACATGTACAGTATGTAATTTTTAGGGGGGGGGGGAACCATGTACCAACCGTGTGTCACACGATTGTACATAGTTCATTTTGTGTATATATCATGCATGTATCTTTGCTCTTCCCTCGCACTAAAAAGAACCTGAATAAACATGCCTGTTTTTCTCACCGGTAATAGTGTCGGTTTTGAACATGAAATTTCCTGTTGCATTGAGCTTTTGTATATAAAGGAGAGTGTTTTATAATAAACTCACTCAGGTGCTTTCATCCTGTCTTTGAGTCACAACCTTCTCTCGGCCCGTCAGAGCATAAAGCAGTTGTGGTTAGTGGAGAAGGATTGGACTGGATTGTTAACAGGAAATTAGCTGACCTAGAGTAAGCTCATTACACTGTTCATATTAGCAGAACACCGAAGGACTTGCAAAGCAGGCTTATCAGAATGCATGAAATATCACATAGGGTTGGGCTGAAGATAAATAGAAGAAAGACCGAGATGATGAGACGAATATGCAATGGAAGATGAAATATCATTGGAATGAGAAAGGATTAAAGAGGTGGAAACATTTCAATATTTAGGAACTTTGATATCTAATACAGCATCTTTAGAATTTGAGTTTAATAAAAGATTGAAAAAACAAATCAAACAATGGCTGGGATAAGTAAAATTTGGAAATTAAATCGCCTGAAATTACATATAAAAATCAGGCTATATATCAGTTTTGTGAGATCGGTGTTACTGTATGGACATGAGTCGTGGTATGACAATAAAACAATATCTAACAGATTTTGTAGATTTGAAAACAAAGCCCTGAGAAAAATATTGGGAGTTGAATGGCAGGACAGGATTAGAAATGGAGCTATAAGAGAGATTACTCGAGTGCCATATGTGGAGGAGATCATGGTGAGGGTGTAGATGGAGAAGGTTTGGGCATGCTTTTTGCACTCCCAAAGAGAGATAACTTCAGCAAACTTTCAACTGGGCCCTACAAAGCACTAAAAGAGTTGGAAGACTCAGACCTAGATGGCTGAGGACTATGAAGCGTGAAGTAGAACATGCAGAATGGAGAAGTATTAATTTAAAAGCTTAAGATAGAGACATCTGGTGAAATCTAACCGAGGCCCTTGGCGTCAATAGGCGTAGGAGAAGATGATGATGATGATGATGAATAGAAAATAACGGTAGGCTACTC
>NC_090748.1:67991323-67998823 GCF_036898095.1 Palaemon carinicauda
GCTACGGAAAAAGTTTGGAAAACATTCACGTTTATTAATATATTAGAAAATTACCAAAACCCACTTTTTTGTATTTTCTGAAAAAAAAAAAAAATCACGTTTCGCATCACTGAATATGGTATTTTTTGTCACATTCACTATAATGTTTCCTAGTAATCTGTAGCCAAGTCACTTTTTTTGTACAAGGTGGTTATATTTTTTTTTTTTTTTTTTTTTTTTTTGTAAGATGGAAATGTAAACTACATAATATCTTTGTATTTTCTGGATTATAGAAACGTAGCGGGTAATTTTGTATCTTAAATTACACAAGATCCTCAACTAGAGCCACTCTTTTTTTCACATATTTTCCATTTTTTAGATCTATCTATCTATCTATCCATCCATCTATACATCTATCTACCTGCCATGGCATTTCCCTCAATTTTGGAAGATAACCAACATGAAAAAAAAAGTTTTTTTTTCTTTTTTTTTTTTTTTTTTTTTTTGCATGACAGGGAATTCAGCCGAGTTTGGCTGGTACTGCTGAGGTGCCACGGCCAACCCTCCCCAGTTTTCCACCGCAAAGGAAGTTTCATATACTGACTCCTCTACTGGCACTACTTCAGCGGTAACCAAGGTGACCATTTGTAACAGCAGGGACTATCAGGATTGCGTCACAATCGCTCGCTATTTATTTCTGTTCCTAGCACGCTCTTTTGTCTCTGTCACATCTCTCCTCCTGTCACGTATGACTTTTTTCACTCCATCCATCCACCCAAACCTTGGCCTTCCTCTTGCACTTATCCTATGAACTCTTGCATTCATCACCTTGTTCAGTAGAAGACCATCTCCACGAAAGTTGCCAAAGATCTTTTTTATTAATTTCTTTTCAAAGCTTTAAGTATTGATTTAGGATTTTTTTTTTTAAATCAATAAAGAAATGTCGTCGGAATCTTAAATACTGAACAAGTTTTCATATGCTAAGAATAGTAATTATGAGTAGAAGCCTGTTGATAACCACGCAAACGTGTACTTCTACTCAGGTGACTAAATAGAAATAAAATCATCTTTTTTTTTTTCTCCTAGGTACTTAAGGGTTTTGAAGATATGTAGCCAAGAGCATTGAGGAGATGCATTCAACAAAATAAAATGAATATCCAGTAATCTATTCCAGCCTAAAAATGCATCAAATATTTGCATGGATAGATCTAAGGAAATCTTCTATACCGTCTATTTAGATAAAAAAAAGATTCAATGAATAATATACTACAATAGGGCCCCGTGGCTGTTTTCCAGGATCAAAGTTAGAAGGTTGACTTAATTTAATTTGACGGTGCTGATTCAAATGAGCTGGGGTGAACCTCGTGAAAATATGGGGTAACTCGACCAGAGGCAAAAATTAAAAATGGCTGCCACACTACTTTCAGTATATCAGAAAAATAGCAAATTTTTGCCCTTATATGTCCGATTTTTATGATTATTGTTTTCAAATATATGTTTTGACGGTCACAGAATACATTTATTAGCATATAATCTTGATAAGAGTATGAGTTAGAACTGAAAGAAAGTTTATTTTTTATCTTTGCAGCAAAATATATGACAGTTGAAAGCTGACTGCACCTAACCAGGGACTGATGGCATATCATGCAAATGATGAATGCTTAGTATGCATTCAAAGCACATACAATGTACCTCCAGGACAGTAAGATGCAAAATCCCTTTTAATTCTTACAGAAGCAATACCAAATCCTTTTGCAGCAAAAATCCGCTATCATCACTCCTGTTGGAAGAAGTAAGTTTTGCCATAAAAAAAAAAAAAAACAGTGAAGATGGTCAGCTCCATGTACAAGATGTTCTTCTCTCTGAAGTACCGAAGTACGAGAAATGTTCTACACTTAATAGTGTTCGAAGAGCATGAGTTGCGAACTCTACAGACCCTGCTGTCTGACCGCAGTGGCAGAAGATCAAGTAACATCAAGGAAATGCTTTAGAAAGAATTTAGTGAAAAGATTGTCTTTTATAGAATCTAACTACCAATGGGTAACGGTCCCAAGCCCGGATAAATAGGGAGGGTTGGTATCAGGAAGGGCATCCGGCCGTAAAAACCTGTGCCAAAACCTTAAATGGGAAGAGCCGAAATGGGGAAAGAGGTAATACTAGAGCGTACTCCGTAAACGACGCACAGAGACATCGCCCTAACTCTGTGATAAGGCGATGGCTACTGCATCAGGAGCGGGTGCAGCTAAAGAAGCGAGCTCACTTTAGATTCAGAATATGTCAGCTTAATGTTGGATCCATAACTGGGAGAGGTAGAGAAGTGGCTGACTTGATGAGGGAAAAGAAAGTAGATGTTATGTGTGTGCAGGAAACACGATGGAAGGGGAATAAAGCTGAAGAGTTGGTGATGGATATAAGCTATATTATAGCAGAGCAAATAAACAAGGTAGAAATGGAGTTGTCATAATACTGTCTGGTGAGCTGAAAAATGCGGTGATAGAGGTGCATAGAAAGAATGACCGTATCATCAGATTGAAGATGTGTTGTGGAGGAGAGATTCTGAATATCATTAGTGCATATGCCCCACAAGTTGGTTGCACATAAGATGGGAAAGGAAATTTCTGGAGAGACATGGACGGAGTAATGCAAGAACTGGAAGAACATGAGAGGGTCATAGTGGGGGCAGATTTGAATGGCCATGTTGGAAGTGAGAATGAGACAATTGGTCTGCTGCATGGGGGCCATGGAATTGGGGAGAGAAACCCAGAAGGAGAGAGTGTAGTGGACTTTCCTGTGTCATTTGACATGGCAATAGTAAACACACTCTTTAAGAAGAAAAGGGAACACCTAATAACATATAGGATTGGGGGAAGATGCTCCCAGATAGACTACTTCCTGTATAAAAGGATAGAGCTGGTGGAAGTCAAGAACTGCAAGGTTATCCCAGGTGACCATGGAGCCCCCCAACACAGACTGCTATGTATGGATTTAGGTCTAAAAAGGGAAAGAAAAGCTAAAGCTATAGGGGTAAGGAAAATTAAATGGTACAAACTAGTGAGGGAATGAGATAAGATGAGAGAGTTTAAGAGGACTATTTGGGAGGATATTGATATAGGAATTGAAGATATTCAAGAATGGTGGACACGAAATGCAGCAGTAATGAGAAGACATGGAAAGGAGCTGCTAGGAGAGACATCTGGTATCATATGGGAAGAAAAGGAGAGTTGGTGGTGGAGTGAAGAAATTGAGAAAGTTGTAAAAAATAAGAAGGAGGCAAAGAAAATATGGGAAGAATCACAGTCAAGCGAAGACAGAGAGAGGTTCAGAGAGAAAAACAAGGTGGTGAAGAAGGTAGTAGCCCAAGCTAAAGGAAAGGCATATGATGATGTGTATAATGAGCTGGGGTCAAAGGAAGAATTAAACAAGATGATCAAGCCATCAAAGACTAGAAATAAGAGCACCAAAGATATTACACACATCAAACAAATAAGAGATCAAGATGGTGTAGTACTTAGAAAGGAGGAAGACATTGCAAAGAGATGGAAAGAATATTTTGAACAGCTCTTAAATGAAGAAAATTATAGATTATTAAGAGAGGATGGGCAGGGGAACATTGGCATGGTAATAAGGTTCTCTAGGCAAGAGGTAATAAATGCACTGAGGAAGTTGAAGAATGGGAAGGCAACTGGACCAGACATGATTCCTGTGGAGGCATGAAAAGCATTAGGAGATGAAGGAGTGGATATACTGTACGATCTCATGATAAAAAATTTTGAGTAGGAAAAGATACCAAATGAGTGGCGTGGGACTATATTGATCCAACTCTTCAAAGGGAGAGGTGATGTCCAAGAGTGTGGGAATTACAGAGGTATTAAATTGATGTTCCACACTTTGAAAATAACTGGAGAGGATGATAAATGCCAGACTAGAGAAGAAGTAGAAATAGGTAAAGAGTAGATGGGATTCATGAAGGGGAGGGGAACAACAGATGGTGTATTTTGTCTGAGGCAACTAATGGAGGAATTCCAGGAAAAACTAAGAGACCTGCATGTGGTATTCATTGACCTTGAAAAGGCTTATGATCGAGCCCCAAGACAAGAGGTATGGAGGAGTCTGAGGGAGAGGAGGGTACCAGAGAAGTACGTTCGATTGATACAAGAGATGTACTGACATGTATTTACTAGAGTGAGGAGCAGTGCTAGGGAGACAGAGGGTTTTGAGGTGAGAGTAGGATTACACCAAGGGTCGGCTCTGAGGCCATTTATCTTCAACATAGTAATGGACGTTTTAATAGAAGATGTAAGGGAGGCAGTGCCATAAAACATTGTATGCAGATGATATTGTTCTGTGTGCAGAGAGCAGGGAAGATCTGGAAATGAAATTGGAAAGATGGAGGCAAGCACTGGAGGACAGGAATGAGGATAAGTAGATTTAAGACAGAATATATGTGTACCACCAGTGAGGGGGATGATAGAGAAAGTATTCAGCTTAGGGGAGAACAGATAAAGAGAGTTGATAAGATTAAGTATTTGGGATCCTTTGTTAACGCTGGAGGAGGTATGGAAGATGAAGTTAAACATCGGGTACAGGCAGGCTGGAACAACTGGAGAGCAGCCTCAGGAGTTCTTTGTGATGAAAGAATACTACTGAGATTAAAAGGAAAATTTCATAAGACGGTGGTAAGAACAGAAATGCTGTATGGAACGGAAACAACAAGCATGAGGAAGACAGAGGAGAAGATGGATGTGGCAGAAATGAGAATGCTTAGGTGGATGTCTCGAGTGACAAGATAGGATCGGATAAAAAATGACTACATAAGGGGGTCGACAAAGGTAGTGGAAATATCAAAGATAGTGCAGGAAGGGAGGCTGAGATGGAATGGATACCTCATGAGGAGAGATGAGGACCGCGTTGGGAGACATACTATGGAGATGGAGGTTCAAGGAAGAAGAAGAAGAGGGAGACCAAGAAAGAGATGGAGGGCCTGTGTAAGAGGAGGCCTACAGGAGAAGGGAATTGATGATGGAAGAAGCGCAAAATAGGAAAAGATGGAAACGGCTCTTCCGCAACGGCGACCCCATATAGTAATGGGAACCAGCTGGGAAGAAGAAGTAGATTGGCTTTTATGACCGTCATCGAAAAAATGAAAGCATGCTAATATTGAAAACAAATTGCGATATATGGTGATATTCTATGTTGTTTGGTCCTTAGCAATACATTATGCACAGTTTGGACAAATTTCAATCGAAAAAGTATTTCTGCCAAAAATCACGGTAAAGGGCTATCTGGTCAGCTAGTGGCAGCTACACTGAAACAGCTATTTATTCATTGGGTGTTAGTAATGATCAGTCGCTCAACAAAGTTGCTAAACATATGAAAGATGCTCTTGTTAGTATTTCTGCATTAGAATGGCTACCACGTTTTGAGGAATTGGAGACACCACAACCCCCAAATGACATGCTTTTAAGGTTTCTGACATGAATGAAAACATTACCGAAGCAAAACTTTAAAGAAAGTAGCAGAGATGCAGTGGTTCATGTATTTGCATCGCTGCTCTTGTCATACATCACAAGGAAAAGCTATGCATTTCAAACATAGCTGTTGATTACACTAAACGGAATCACTCGAAGTCAAGACATTCAGGATATCCTTAAAAAGTTCTCCATTTGAATTAGCTAGAAATCTGTTCTTCAACTCTATGACTTAATGGCAAAATATGACCTTGAAAAGAATGATGTATGTAAACTAGAAATTGCAGCGAATATTCTTTGTATTGGTATTCTTGACAATGGCGACTTCTATGAAGACACATTGACAAAAGCATCAGCTGCAGAGACATTTGCTCTGATGATGTTACTGAAATATCAATTCCATTAAACATCCAGAGTGAGTCTGACACAACATCTGGCTTCTATGGGTATGGGAAAAAGAGTATTTCAAAGGAACAGAAGCCCCAGAGGCAAAAAATTTTTGAAAGATGTTGGCAAAACACTTCCATTGACACAAGGGGTGCTTCAACAAATGGCCAAATTCCCTATCACACACATTTATAATGATGCAGTCAGTAAATCTTTAGCTGAAGTTAGAGCATTGAAGTGAGGTCAAATGAAAAGTAAGTCCATGTCCCGCATCGCACCAGATGTAGACTTTCACAATCAGCACGTGATGCAAGTAAACTACCAAGTTTACATTTAACTTGACTATCATAAGCCTGAGGCAACCCCAGATCCCACCAATCATGGATGGGCACTGAAAAATGGTAGATGTGTGTCAGTGAGGTATACCAAGGATGCACTCCCAAGAAGTTTGCAGGACTTGGTTGAACACAAATATATATTGTTGCCCGATGATGACTTTGAAAGCAATGATGAAGTTCGTGACTCTAGAGCAAGCGACTCGGATAGTGACTGTAGGATTACATTAATATTATAATGTAAATAAAATAAAAGATAATTTTTCTATTTAATATACAAATACAGTCATTTTATCATGACTGTCTTAGATAAAAGATGATTGCTGAAAATTCAGATAATTCATGTTTTATTTCATTTTTCTATTAAAACACTTTTGACCTATAAGCCAAATAAAACAATGTTGATAATATTTTATCACATCACTAGTTAAAGGGCAGGAGGGACAGACAATAGAATGGTATTACTTACTTGAAAGTGTAAAAATTGAGAGATCTATATTATGTAGCCTAGCTCTGTGCAGATATTCAGAAGATGAAAAAAGTGATTGCGTCGTTCTCTTCAGTCAGTTTGTTGTGCGCCCCTGCATATAAACAAATATTTAACCAAATGTAATCAAATTGATGCACGTTTTCATTAAATAGTCCTTATAGATTTTTATTCATCATCATCATAATCCTCTCCTCCTACGTATATTGACACAAAGGGCCTCGGTTAGATTTCGGCAGTCGTCTCTATCTTGAGCTTCTAATTCAATACGTCTCCACTCATCATCTTCCACCTCATACTTCAAAAGTTTTCTATCATGCATGGCTTGGTTTTCCAACTCTTTTAGTGCCTTGTAGAGCCGAGGTAAAATTTTGGTGAACTAATTTCTCTTGGGGAGTGCGAAGAGCATGCCCAAACCATATATAAAAAATAATAGATAGTAAATAGATAAATAAGAAATTCAAAAGTATTTTTATCGCTGACTGGAACCATTTTCAGATAATGGAGTAATATCCGAAATGGCGACTAAATCAAAGTGTGTTCTCTTTGTATTCGTCAACCAAAGTAAATGCATTTTTTTACATGAAGTGTGAGACTTTGTCAAACTCTATCATATACAATTCTAAACAGTTTCGTTTTCTGGCTGCAGGGAAGCATGATTGAATGCAACGTTTGACTGTATCAGTGAACGAACCTTTGCTCTTACTTTTTTTTGTTTTGGACATCTGCTGCATAGCTTACATTTATTTTATTTTCATACGAATAAATGGTACCTAGATATGTATTCATGCTTCACAACGTAAGTAGGTTATACAGAGATAGTTATGATTTAGTTTAAAGAAGT
>NC_090748.1:68003823-68006323 GCF_036898095.1 Palaemon carinicauda
CCAACACGACCGAACCCTAGGACTAACCCAGCATGGTACTTCTACCACTAACAGTTCGGCAGCGACACCAAGAAATGTAGAGCACCATGCAGTTTCCCTAGAAGACGACGCCAGAAGCATCCACCTGCCACCATCGCAGCCGCAGGTAACCAAAACAAGAATGGTTTCTATATCCTCGATACCATTTCCAACCGTAGACTCATGGTAGACACCGGCGTAATGCAGTCAACGTTCCCACCTTCCAAGTCCGACCTAGACCATGGTCCCGACAAAAACGCTCCCTCACTCATCGCCGCCAACGGATCTCCCATACGGTGTTATGGGATTAGGACCCTCAAGATATCTATCATGGGCCGTTCGTATTCTTGGCCCTTCGCCATCGCTGACATCAATCACCCCCTACTCGGTGCGGATTTCCTCGCCCACCACGGACTCCTCGTCGATGTCGCTAACAAACGTCTCATCGACACGGGAACCTGCCAGTCACGCGCCCTAGAATACGGCCCTGCAACAATGTCCGTATCCGCCGTAACGACGCACCCCTACGCCGACCTCCTACAAGAATTTCCCGAGGTTTTCAAGCCCGAGCTCCGACACTCGCCAGGTTCCCCGTCCAAGCTCGGGATCTACCACTACATCACAATGACAGGACCTCCTACTTACGCCAAATTCCGCCGCCTCCCGCCCCAGAAACTGAAGGATGCCAAACGCGCCTTCGAGGACGTGGAACGCATGGGTATCTGTAAGAAAGCATCGAGCCCCTGGGCATCGCCCCTACACATGGTAAAAAAGCCGTACGGGTCCTGGAGGCTTTGTGGCGACTACAGGCGCCTCAACTTCATCACAACGCCCGATCACTACCCGCTGCCCAACATGCAGGACCTAACGAACGCGTTGCACGGCGCGAAGCCTTTTACCAAGATGGACCTCCTTAAGTCTTACTTCCAGGTCCCCGTATTTCCGAAAGACATCCCGAAAACTGCTATTGTAACGCCGTTTGGATCCTACACCTTTGCATACTCAACCTTCGGTCTACGCAACGCCGGGGCAACCTTCCAACGACTAATGGATAGCATTCTGGGTGACCTACTTTCTGCGTCTGCTACGTCGACGACATCCTGATATTCTCGAAAACAAAGGAGGAACACCGGAGGCACGTCCGCACCGTCCTCAAACGCCTACAGGAGAACGGCCTGGTCGTACTATTCGATAAGTGCACGTTCGGTGCGGAAGGAGTGGATTTCCTTGGTCACCGCGTATCCTCGTGCGGGGTAAAACCCATGACAACCAAGGTCGACGCCATCAGAAAGTTCCCGTTACCTACGACCATCCGCCAACTTCAGGAGTTCCTGGGGATGGTCATTTACTACAGGCTCTTCATCCCCAACATCGCACAAACCCTGTCACCCCTCGACAACGTCCTGAAAGGAAAAGTGAAAAAACTCGAATGGGGTTTGCCCCAGCTACGGGCATTCGCCCGGACGAAGGATGCCCTCACGAATGCCAACACCCTGGCTCATTTCGACGACAACGCGCCCCTGTGACTAATGACCAACGCCAGCAACGTCGCCTGTGGGGCTGTGCTGGAACAACTCGTCGATGGTTCTCCTCGACCGCTGGCATTCTTCAGCAAAAAATTGAAACCCGCCGAAATGAGATACAGCACCTTCGATAGGGAACTCCTCGCCGTCTACCTCGCCGTCCGCCACTTCAGGCACATCTTAGAGGGCACTCCCTTCACAATCGCGACGGACCATCAACCTCTCGTACACGCTTTCACGAAATCGACAGATGCATGGTCTTCCCGACAACAACGTCATCTCGCAACAATCGCCGAATTCGGGTGCACCATACGTTACGTCCCAGGAAAGAAAAACCCATTCGCGGACGCCCTTTCAAGGATTGAAATTGACGCAATCCACCTGGGAATCGACTACGCAAATCTCGCAACCGAACAACGCACCGTCCGAGAAGCACAGGATCACCTGACGGGGCCATCCGCGCTCAAGATAAGTGCGATTCCCCTCAGACCAGCAGGAGTAACTATTCTTTGGGACACCAGCACCGGCCGCTCACGTCCCTGGATACCAGCCTCCGGCAGAAGGAAAATATTCGATATCATCCATGGACTTTCACACCCCTCAGGATGCACCAACGCTCGCCTTCTGTCTGAAAAGTTCGTCTGGCCAGGGATAAAAAAGGACGCCCGGGAATGGGCGAAGTCATGCATCAACTGCTAGTCAAGCAAAGTCAGCCGTCACACCGAATCGGGAGTAGGCGATTTCCCCCAGCCAAAAAGATGTTTCGGTCACATACACATCGACGTCGTGGGACCATTGCCCCCTTCTGGATCTGCTCGCTACCTGCATACGATCATCGATCGCTCCACGAGGTGGTTGGAGGCATCGCCGATGACCGAAGCTACAACTCAAGCATGCGCCGAAGCCCTCCTGTCAAGCTGGGTGAGCAGGTTTGGCGTTCCTGACAACATCACGACAGA
>NC_090748.1:68016323-68038823 GCF_036898095.1 Palaemon carinicauda
GATATATGAACTACAGTGATATTTCCAGAGAATTTTCCTTTAGGTCTCCAGAATTCTAACTCCTGGCGCAAATATCCTTAACATTTTCTGAAGGATATCGCATAATCAGGGGACGTATATCTTGATACGACACATATTGATCTTCACCTTGAATAGCATTTTCGCTTCGATTCGGAAGAGTGGCTATTTTGGAAAGGGAGCCGTTATCAAGGTTACCATACTACTACGATTGAGTATCAAGATGGCGCCATATCCAAGATGGGGGACATTCCTAATTTTGTAGCAAATTTGCATCGTGGTGTTCCCATTTGATCTAACTTTTTCGATCGATTCTGCAAGGATTATTATGAAATCTCCAGCTTCTTTTGCCTCTGGAAAGTTGAGTATTGATTCTTTACAATGTTTATATTTTAGCTCCTCTTTCACAGTGAAATTAGAGTAATTTATTGTGCTTAGGTGCTGGGCGCTGTCGTTCGTTATGCATGTGTTATTTAGTTAGTAGAACGACATTGTTGGTTGAAATAGCATTTTTTGGGCTCAAGCCATGTCGTCCTGATGGAAGTTCCTATAGGGTAGCTTCCTAGGGTATATTACAACTACGGCGATATTCCCAGAGAATTTACCTTAAGGTACCCAGAATTCTAACTCCTGTAGCGAATATCCCTAATGAAAGAACCAGGGATATCGTGAAATATCAGAGGACATATTCTTGACACGCCACATGGCAATCTGCACCCCGAACAGAGATAACACTTCAAAGGGGTCAATTGGCAAGAAAATGAAAAAGAGAAAGAAAAAGGAGAGCCGTTCGCAAGGCTCTCTCTTCTCCCGTTTCGTAAGCGTGCATTGTGCCGATCCTGGCGCCATCTGTATTCCTTTTTGCGTAGCTTAACAACTCGGTGTTTTTTCCTGTGTTTTTTGCAAAATCTTGGATTTAATCAAATTATTATGCTTTCTCCAATTTCGTCTGCCTCTGATAAGTTGAGTATTATTTCTTTTATGTATAAATGTAGGCTCTTGGTAATTTTTAAAGTGATTAATAGTAATAATCTTTGTTACAAGAGCCGTTGCCTACCGGAGGCGTCCTGGACGCTGTCGCTCGCTTGGTATGAGTTTTAGTTAGCCAGAGCGACGATCCCGGCTGTTTTGCTTTAATGATTTTACCTGTTTAGCTTTATATAGGATTTCCTTATTCGTGCTTTTAGTATTATTGTTTTGGCGAAGTATTCGCCAATTCTGGCCTACGCTAGACCATGTAGCCTAGTCGTTTAGCCCTGGTACTTTCCTGCATGATTTTTGGATTTCCGAGTGTTTTAAAAAAATTTATTGAAGCTTTAGGCAGTTTTATACATTTAAGATTATTTTGATTTTTTCCAAGATAGTATACGAGTGAGTTTCGGTGATTTAGGTAATCGATTCTCTTGGCGCCTAGGCTAGTTGCCTATGGAGCCTTAGTATACTTTCTCATACTCCCTGGTTGGTTTCTTTTCTTCGGAGAAGGTATGCAGTCCCTTTCCCTCTGTTTAAGCCTTGGGCTTAACCCTAGTGGTTTATCTGAATTAACTTTCGATACAACTATATTGGGGTATTACTGTTCCTTTCTGTTCCAGTAAGTCTGGCTTCAGAGAGGGGCAGAACATCAGAGGTTTTAGTCTGAGTCTGTGTTTGTCTGGCTTGGGGTTGAGACTCCCTCGCTAGTATGACGCAGACATAGGAGGCTTAGCCTCCTTAGGTCACTCCCGAAGGTTTCTGTACGAGATGATTCCTTCTTCTTGTGATCTAGCAGACTAGTCCTTGTTGCTGTTCTTGGTGGGAGGATAAGATCCTTTCCCTGGGAGTAGCAACACCTTCCTTGCTTTGGTTCAGTGGTGGTTGGCAAGTATTGCTGGCCTCCCTCCTTGGATCTCCCTTAGATTAAGATGAGTTTTCTTGGCTGCGGGTGATTCTTTACTAAAGCAAGGTTGGTAGGACCCTCTTTGTCCCTTCCCCCTCTTTCTCTGTAATGGCCTAGCCGTTACAGTACTGTACGTCATTCTACATCTGAACCTAGTATAGATTAGGATGTGGAATTGACTCAGTCCCTTGCCGGCCGGCAGCGTGTGCTGGCCAGCAAAGGTCTTCTGCCTTGAGTGCTGCCCGGACCTCCCTTGGTCCCTAATCCATGTCTGT
This sequence comes from Palaemon carinicauda, assembly GCF_036898095.1. Classification (NCBI taxonomy): domain Eukaryota; kingdom Metazoa; phylum Arthropoda; class Malacostraca; order Decapoda; family Palaemonidae; genus Palaemon; species Palaemon carinicauda. Next base: position 68,018,493 of record NC_090748.1, read on the forward strand.
CTGTAGAGCTAGACGGCATTGGTCAGGAAGCCTGAATTAGATTCTCCCCTTCCTTATATGCACTCTTTCGGATTGCCGGGCTTTGAGGTAGTACACTCTCTTATCCTAGCATCCATTCTATTTTCTTCTAGTGCTGTACCCAAGCCGGCCGCTGGCCTATGTGGCCGGCAGCCGGGCAGTCGGAGTTCTCTGGTTCTTTTGCTGCTGACCGGCATCGGTTGTATACCTTTGCCGACCGGCTATTGTCAAGCCTTTGTCTCCCGGTCGCTAAGAGCGGTGGCCGGCAGCCGGGTGCTACCTTGTGTAGTTGCCGGCCGGCAGTCATTGCCGGCTGACATTGGCTGTTGCCGGTCGGCAGTTACTGCCGGCCGGCACATGCATTTGAACCAGCGTTCTGCCGCCTTATAGCTGTTAAGTAGTATACTTTAAAGCTAGTTATGGTGTGTGCCGGCCGGCACATTACCTTCTCTACTGTACCAGTATTCTTCAGTATAGCATATACTGTAGGGAGAAAATTATAGTATAGTATTGGTACAACACTGTGTTTTCTAATATTTTTGTGTTGTCTTGCACAGCCCTTTGGTGTTGCCTTACAGATAAGAAAGTGAGTTCTTTCTTGTCTATTATCCGGTATTTTGAAATCATACCTTAGGTGTGAGCTACACCTGTTTCCTCTGGAAATTTTTCTTTGGTTACTCTAGGACAGATTAACCATACGATTTTATTATCTGGAAGGCTGCAACAATTGGCTGTGCGGGAAACACAAGTGTGTGTCTTTCCTTTCTGTTTTGTTATGCTAAACTGTGCATATCCAGTGATACGTAGTTCACTTGATACTCATGGAAATTTCTCCTCTTTACAGGAGGACCATCTGAAGTGCGGAAGTGTTTTCTGCAACGTCCGCAGCAAGAACTTCTGCGGACATGAGTTATGTAGGAGGCACGCAGCATGCGCTGTCTCCAAGGTTGATCTCCGGTATTGGGACCCTCAGGTATGTACCGTGTGCTCTAACCTGATTACTGAGGCTTTTGATTCCCCTAGGACGGAGGAATCAAGGGATATAGCAAGGGAGAAGCTTCGTACCTGGGTAAGGGGCTTCCAGAAGAACACCTCTGGACCTTATCTTCCAAGTGAGAAGATGAGGGCTTACCTTTTCCCCAGGGCATCAGCTGATGCAGTGATTCCCCAGCCTCATGAGGAGATCCCCCTAGTTCAGATCCCGGTGGATGCTGAAGTCGCGGTCGCCTTGCAGGACATCCAGTTGGACGACAGGATGTCAGACGTGTCCGAGCGTCTGGAGGAAGACCTTCTGGCAGAAGGCCAGGATGAAGATCAAGCCCCAGACATTGTAGAGGAAGAGGCCAACGAGGTGTCGGCTGCTCTGGTTCAGATCCCTGAACCTATTCCATCAACATCGTCCATCCTCCCAGTAGAGCTGGGACAGGCCCTCTCCTCCATTGTTGGAATGATCCAACAAATGCAGAAGGAGAATAATGAGAAGGTGGCTGCAATGGAACTGCAGATGCAGAAGCTTGCAGCATCACGTGGGCCCCAGAAAAGGCTCAACGTGAAAGACCTTCCCTTGTGCTCAGATGCTAACCCGTGGAGATATGCTGAGCACATGCCAATGACGATCGGAAAGATCATCATGTCGGATAAGTTAGGTTCAATTCCCCTAGAGGAGGTGAAATTCTGGTCCAGCAAAGGGTCATATCCGGACTGTTATGTCCGGTTGAGGAAGGAACCAGCTTCAAAGGAGGACACAGAGCCGAAGGAGGTCATAGTGATGGACCTTGCTAAGGCTCAAGCTTTGCTTTCATCTTTGATGAAAGGGAGGGGCTTCACGAACTCAAAGGTGGCTGCATTGAGTAAGAAGCTCCCTTCCTTTGTGTCCTCTCCTGCTAGAGCCTTCCCCTTTTTGCAGAAAGGGTTTGCGGCTGTGTTAAAAGCAGTCGAGGCTGGCAAGCCTTGCCCCTCCTTGGAGGAGTGTAAACCCTTGTCGCTGGCCCTACCTATGGACCACAAGGACTGGAAGGATGTCCATCTTACCTTCTCAGTCGGGAAGTTGGAGGCTGATATTGCCGGACGTCAGTTTGGTGAGAACCTCCCTAAGCTGTCTGACTTTCTTTTGCGGAGAGAGCTCGAGACGAAAGAAAGACTGGCTGCCTCAATGTCTCTTCAGACCACTCTTGAGACGATGGCAAGTGACCCCAAGGTCCATGAGATGTTCATGGTAGTGGCCAAGACTCATCTGGCCACAGTGACGAAAGATCTTTACAGCTTCGTCAGGGCGAGGAGAGCTTGTAGGGAGTTCGTGTTCGCCTCGGCTACGGTGAGGCACGAGCCAAGGAAACTAATCTCCTCCAACATTTTGGGCAAAGACCTTTTCCCTAGCGAATCGGTCAAGGAGGTTGTTGATAAGGCCGCCACGGAGAATAGGAACCTTCTCCAGAAGTGGGGCCTGTCTATCAAGAGAAAGTCTTCCCCGGATGAGGGTCCCCAACCAAAGAGGAAGACTAAGAAGACTAGGCTACCGTCTCGGCCAGCCAAGCCATTTAGACAGCAACAGCAACAGCAATTGTCGATGCCTTCAGTGCCCCAGATGGTGGCACAAACCCCGACCCCATTCCAGTGGGTACCCCAGGCCGTGTCGACACAGTCCCCGGCATTCAACCCAACGTTCGAAGGGCAGTCAACTTCCTTTCGAGCAAAGCCTAGAGGAGCAGCCAGAGGCTTGTCTAGGCGCCCCTCAAGGGGAAGGGGATTCAGGGGTGGTCGCGGTCAGGGAGGCAAGACCTCAGGACAGCAGTCCAAGTGAGATGATACCGGTAGGAGGGAGACTTCAAAGTTTTCGGGATCGGTGGACCTTCGATCCCTGGGCCCACAGCCTACTCAAGAACTGTTGGAGAAAAAAGTGATCCAAAGGGTAAAGTCCATCAAATTCCAAGGGAGGCTGTTTTGTGTTCCCAAGAAGGACTCGGAAAAACTCAGAGTCATTCTGGACTTGTCGCCACTCAACAAGTTCATAGTGAACTGTAAGTTCAAGATGCTAACACTGCAACACATAAGGACCTTACTGCCCAAGAGGGCATTTACCGTCTCCATAGACTTGTCAGACGCCTATTGGCACGTTCCAATCAGTCGTCGACTCTCCCCCTACCTAGGGTTCAAGCTACAACGAAGACTATACGCCTTCAGAGCCATGCCATTCGGGCTAAATATAGCCCCAAGGATCTTCATGAAGCTTGCGAGCGTAGCTCTCAAACAATTACGCCTAAAGGGAATTCAGGTGGTAGCCTACCTGGACGACTGGCTGGTGTGGGCAGCATCCAAGACAGAATGCTTGCAAGCTTCCCTGCAGGTGATCCAGTTCCTAGAGTATCTAGGCTTCAAGATCAACAGAAAAAAGTCTCGACTTTCTCCATCTCAAAAGTTCCAGTGGTTGGGAATCCACTGGGACCTAATGTCACACCAATTCTCCATCCCGGCGAAGAAAAGGAAAGAGATAGCTGGTTCTGTCAAGAGACTTCTAGATTCCGAAAGGATATCAAGACGCGAACAGGAGAGGGTACTGGGTTCTCTCCAGTTTGCTTCGGTAACAGACCCAGTGCTAAGAGCACAGCCAAAGGATGCAACCGGTGTTTGGAGAAGTTATGCATCAAACGCGCGAAGAGATCTGAGAAGACCAGTTCCGTTTCGTCTACGTACTCTTCTCAGGCCTTGGTCCCAAGCCAGACATCTAAAGAGTCGGTACTTCTTCAGCCACCTCCCCCGTCGGTGACGATTCCCACAGACACCTCGAAGGAGGGGTGGGGAGGTCACTCTCATCGGAAAAAGGCCCAAGGGACTTGGTCCAATCTATTCAAGACCTTTCACATAAACTTTCTAGATGCTATGGCAGTGCTCCTTACCTTGAAGAAAGTCTCCCCCCGTCACTCGATCCACATAAGGTTGGTGCTGGACAGCGAGGTAGTTGTGAGATGTTTGAATCGACAAGGATCAAGGTCGCCACCTCTCAACCAGGTGATGTTGGCCATCTTCCGATTGGCGGAAAAGAAGAAGTGGTACCTGTCGGCAGTTCACCTTCAAGGAGTCTGCAATGTGACAGCGGACGCTCTATCCAGGTTCACACCGATAGAGTCGGAATGGTCCCTAGACGCAGGATCGTTCTCCTTCATCTTGAGTCAAGTCCCAGAACTGCAGATAGACCTCTTTGCGACGAAAGACAACAAGACGATGCCCCTGTACGTGTCCCCGTACGAGGACCCCTTGGCGGAAGCAGTGGACGCGATGTCCCTCGACTGGAACAGATGGTCCAGGATTTATCTGTTCCCTCCTCACAACCTTCTGTTGAGGGTCCTCAACAAACTGAGATCCTTCAAGGGAGTAGCGGCAATAGTGGCCCACAAGTGGCCGAACAGCATGTGATTCCCCCTGGCATTGGAACTACGGTTGAAGTTTGTACCGCTACCAGATCCAGTTCTGACCCAGCGAGTCCAAAAGTCGACTGTCTGCGCTTCATTACAGAAAACCCGGACCCTGTAGCTCGTGATTTTCTCTCCCTAGCGGTGAGAAAGCGTTTCGGGATTTCGAAAGCCAGTATAGACTTCCTAGAGGAATATAAGTGCAAATCTACTAGAAGGCAATATGAATCATCTTGGAGAAAATGGGTGGCCTTTGTCAAGGCGAAGAATCCGCAGGAGATCTCAACGGACTTCTGCTTATCTTTCTTCATCCACCTCTATGGTCAAGGGTTGGCAGCTAACACGATTTCCACGTGTAAGTCTGCTTTGACAAGACCCATTCTATATGCCTTCCAGGTCGACCTCGCTAACGAGATCTTTAATAAAGTTCTGAAAGCCTGCGCTAGGCTCAGACCTTCAGCACCTCCAAAGCCCATTTCATGGTCTTTAGATAAAGTTCTTCATTTCGCTTCACTGTTGAACAATGAGGAGTGTACGTAAAAGGATTTGACCCAAAAAGTTATTTTCCTATTTGCACTCGCGTCCGGGGCCAGGGTTAGTGAGATTGTAGCCCTCTCGAGGGAGGAAGGTCGTTTTCAGTTCTTGGATGAGGGAGAGCTGAACCTGTTTCCGGATCCTACGTTTCTCGCCAAGAACGAGTTACCCACCAACAGGTGGGGTCCCTGGAGAATCTGCCCTCTGAAAGAAGATGCATCTCTATGTCATAGAATGCCTAAAGGTCTATCTTCGTAGAACTTCAGACTTCAAGGGTGGTCAACTATTCAGGGGAGAAATATAAGGCTCAAATTTATCACTGAAACAACTCAGGGCGAAAATCACATATTTTATTCGCAGAGCGGATCCTGACAGTACACCCGCAGGTCACGATCTGAAGAAAGTTGCCTCATCCTTGAATTTCTTTAATTGTATGGATTTTGAACATCTTCGTTCATACACTGGCTGGAAGTCTTCCAGAGTGTTCTTTCGTCACTATGCGAAGCAAGTGGAGCAACTAAAGAGGTCTGTGGTAGCAGTGGGTTACGTCGTTAACCCTGCTGTTTAACTCTGCGAGGAACAGTGGTTTTAATTGGGACGATTAATTCCAGGGGGAGTGTGTAGTTACATACTGTGCTACAAACTAAGTGTGAGGGCACCAGGTTGCCCACGTTGACTGTTTCACTTCCAAAGGTGAACCTAGCATAAGTGCAGACATGTGTGCCGAGCGTTTCTAACGCTAATGTGACTATTAGTAATATAGACTTTTATGACTTTGATACCTCGTTATGTTAAAAGTGGCACTAATGTTTTTCTTCTAGATAAACAAGTTTCTGTTTACTATCATACTTATGCTTAAAATTTTTGGTTATCCTCCTCTATATATATATATATATATATATATATATATATATATATATATATATATATATATATATATATATATATATATATATATATATATATATATATATATATATATATATATATAATTGCTGTTAACCTGTCTATTTATTGTCTGTCAATAAACTTGTTCTTGAGAACCTTGCGTCTCCTTCACCTGTGTCAATTTATTGGTAATAATTGAGCATTCATTCTATGTATATTTATCTGGGATAATTCTAATAGATTGTTCCTTTATGTAAGCTAATTTTGCATTGGTTTATGCTTTCCCTTAGCGGCAGGACTCCATCCCATAAGGGGACGGTGGCGGATTTACAAGTTTCCTCCTACGCGGATATAAACCTTTGTCCAATACAAGTATTGAGCGGAGAACTGGTCGATATTTCATATTGACGCAGTGGTTCTTTACAAACTATGCTTTACTTAATATAGGGTGAGACCACTATATTAGCTTGCCTGGTATTCATACATAGGTATATGTACTCTTCGAGACTTTTCCAGAGTCTAGTAGGACTCTTCCCTGTAGGGGGCAGGAGGCTCTAACATGGTTTATGGTTAGTTGAAAAGATGTATAACGGTAACATCTTAGGTCTCTAGGTCTAATCGACCGGGGAAATACCTCCGGGGAGTACGGCATGTTTTAAGAATCCACAGATACAGTAATGATCTGGTATACTTCCATCAGGAAGACATGGCTTGAGCCCAAAAAACGGATTTTGAGCGAAGCGAAAACTCTATTTTTGGGTGATATGGCCATGTCGTCCTGATGGACCCGCCCTTCCCTTTCTATGAAAGGGCTGTAGGTCCCTTCCCTACATACAGTATCTGTAGCACCTCGTGTATCGCTACAAGGAATACAGATGGCGCCAGGATCGGCGCAATGCACGCTTACGAAACGGGAGAAGAGAGAGCCTTGCGAACGGCTCTCCTTTTTCTTTCTCTTTTTCGTTTTCTTGCCAATTGACCCCTTCGAAGTGTTATCTCTGTTCGGGGTGCAGATTGCCATGTGGCGTGTCAAGAATATGTCCTCTGATATTTCGCGATATCCCTTGTTCTTTCATTAGGGATATTCGCTCCAGGAGTTAGAATTCTGGGTACCTTAAGGTAAATTCTCTGGGAATATCGCCGTAGTTGTAATATACCCTAGGAAGCTACCCTATAGGAACTTCCATCAGGACAACATGGCCATCTCCCCCAAAAATAGATTTTTCGCTTCTCTCAAAATCCGTTAATTAATTAATTATGAAAGCTATTTAGTCATTTTATACTTGTAAAAATATTCATAGTATACATAATTTTTCCTTTTATATGTCGATCGTATACGTTGGAGTTTTGGTGATTTAGGTAACCGAGATCTCGTCTTGCCTAGGTAACCTAACCTAGGCGATGTAGTATACTTTCAGACATTTCCCCGTTTACCCTAGTATATCGTTTTATCAATTCAGGCGGAGAAAGATATCTCCTAGAATTATTATATAACCGATACTCGTCTCCAGGGGAGATTTAAGGGTAATCCCTCCTTACTTCTGAGTGTAGCCTTAGGCTACAACCCTAGTGGGTCGTGCCTCGAGTTTTCATTCAGGCATGACTAGCCTAGGGTTTTCTGTCCCTTCCCTTAGCCGCAGATAGCAGATTTTGGGATTCTGTCAGAACCTCAGAGTATATAGTCTTGTGCTGGCAACCGGCTGGCAGGGTGAATAGTCAATCCCCTGCCAGCTAGGCTGCACTTGAAGTGGTTGTATGATGCCGCCACCTTCTCCCTGCGGTCTAAAAGACTAGTCCTGTGCTCGCAGACCCTAGGCTGAAGAATAGACATTCTTCTGCCGCCTAGGATGGCGCTGGCACTGCAACTCTGTTTCTCCCTTGTTGAGAGGAGGCGGCACTGCTGCCGTCCCTTCAACTGTATTGGCAGACCCTAGGCTGGAGAATAGATATTCTCCTTCCGTCTAGGATAGCGCCGATACTGAAACAGAGTTTCTTAGGGGTGTGGTAGGACCGCCAACCTTACAGGCTCCTTCCACACCTCATACAGGACCCTTTTCCCTCTCCCCTCTGTCCTTTAGTGATGGCCTTGCCATTGCAACTCTTTGGGCTGTCGTCCTGCAATCTCACCAATTGCCGGTGGGTTGCGGGGCCGGCCGGACTGACGGCGGCCATGATGGCTGCCGGCGGCCATGAGAGCTGCCGGCGGCTAGAACAACTGCCGGCGGCCATGATGGCTTCTGGCAGTTATGCCGGCTGCCAGCGACCATGACGACTGGCGCTGCCCATGGCGGCTGCCGGCGGCCATGCCGGCTGTCGGTGATCATGACAACTGCCGGCGGCTATGAAGGCTTCCGTCAGCCATGTCAACTGCCGGCGGCCATGACGGATGCTGGCAGCCATGATGGCTGTTGGAGGGAAGTCTCTTTTGTCACCAAGGTTCTTCAGTCCTCCCTTGGACTGCCGGCCACAAGTACTGCTGCCGGGGTACTAACCCGGCCGGCGGTATGGCGGCCGGGCCGGCACTGGCAGGTACTGACTCAGCCGGCGGCATGCCGACTGTAACAGTGCTGCCGGTTGTTAGCCTGCCGGCCATGTGCCAGCCGGACTTTGCCGGCGATGGTACTGGTGGTTGGATGGAATCCTGAATGATGCATTCTCCCCTTCCATTTGAGCCTCCTTTCTGAGGAAATGCAGTAAATTATATATTTACATACTTATTTAGTGTATAATACACAGTAATAAGGCAGTCCTTCACTCCATGCTTTCTCTCTCTCTCTCTCAGCTAGCATGCTGGCCGGGCTGTGCCGAAAGGGACTAGCTATGCCAGCTATATGCCGACTGGATTAGAGTATGCTTATACAATAGTCAGTATATTTGCAGTATAGTATTTACTGCAGATAAAAAACTATTGTATATATTATACTATTAGTTATCTTCCAACATATCTTGGGTATCCTTGCCCAGGTGTTTTCTGAGACCAGTCTTATATTGAAAGAATAGAACTTCTTCAGTATTCTGATAAGAAATTAGTTTACATTTTACCTTACAATATTAAATGAATTAAAGGGCCAGCGGTAGTACACTTTCTATCCTTAAAGGTTAAAACCCTTATCTTTGAGATTCCCTGATCTGGAAACTCTATGATTTTATTATTGGAAGGGAAGGCCACTGTAAATAGGCTGGGTAGGACACACAAATATGTGTCTTTTATATTTCCTAGTCCAGTCGGCGTCATGCCGGCTGGACCGTGCCACCAGATGCTAGCCATACCGGCAGCACACTGGCAGAAATACAATATATAATTATACTGTAGCCGGTATTTTGCAATATAGTATATACTGCAAACAGAAAACTATAGTATGATTATACAATAGTTAATTTCTAACATATCTTGGGTACCCTTGTGCAGGCCTCTGCTGAAACCGAACCTATGTTGAAAGTATAGAATTCCTTCAATACTCTGATTAGAAATCACTTATCTTTACCTCACAGTATTGAATAATTAGAAGGGGCAGTGGCAATGTACCCTTTTTCCACCCCTAGGGGTTAGAACCCTTTTGTTTGAGTTGCCTTGATAAAGGAAACTCTTTATATTTAATACTGAGGGGAGGTAAAAGCAATTGCTTGCAAGGGATACACAGGTATGTGTCTCCCACTATCCCTTTCTTGCTTACTATCCTAAGCTATAATAATTAAAAGATGACTATTACATATTGCTTATCAGGTGAGATAATCAATTGTATACTCATTCTGCTTTCCTTCCTTTACAGGAGGAACCCCAGATGAAATGTGTTGCAGTCTTCTGCAATATTAAGAGTAAGTACTTTTGCGGACATAATGCATGCAGGTTTCATGCCCCCTGCAATATTATTTCTGAATCCCTGCAATATTGGGACCCCCAAGTTTGCACTATCTGTCGGACATTAGTGTCCGAAGGTTTTGATAATCCCAAGTCAATGGAGTCTAGGGATGTGGCTCATAAGAAACTACGCAATTGGGTAAGAGGGTTCCACAAGATCTCTCCGTGACCATACCTACCTAACGATAGGATGCATAGCTTACTATTCCTGAAAGCAAGTAGGGAAACAGTGGTGCCCCAGGCACGATTCGCACCTCCCTGCATCCAGATAGCCTTCGGGACGGAGGGCAGGAAGGCATTGTCCTTGGGCCCACAGCCTAATCAAGAACGGACTTGGATGGAGCTGGAACGAAGTTCCACCCTCCGTCTGTGCTGGTCTGGAGCCATTAACCTTGACATCTTCACCTTCTACCCCTCTATTAGACAAAATGGACCAGTTACTGGCCCATCTTACGGGTCTAATGGAAAACCTTCGTAAACAAGGCGAAAAAGAGGAAGCGAAACTCAAGTTAGAGCTCTGTGAAGCTCCACTTGTCGCCCCCCAAGGGTCATACAAACGACCCAGAGATCAAGACCTCCCGACATGCTCCAAAACCAATCCCTGGAGGTAAGCGGAGCTTATGCCTATTTCAGACGGCAAACTCTACATCTCAGAGAATATGGGAGCTGTTCCTTAAGACGAAATCCAGTTTTGGCCAAGATTTAACGCTTTCCGTAATTGCTTCATTCGACTGAAGCATGAACCAACGTCAGAAAAAGAAACGGAACTTAAGGTAGCCATGTTTCTCGACCATGATAAGGCACCAAGTAAGATACCCTACCTTTCTTGCTCCTGTTTCAATAGCATTCCCCTTTACGTGGAAGGCATTTAAATCTTGTGCCAAGGCAGTGGAGGCAGGCAAACCATGTCCTGCACTTGAGGAGTGCAAGCCTTTGTCACTAGTCTTACCCATGATGGAGAAGGATTTAACCCTGGATAGGTACGGTCCTCGGACACCCCTTTAAGGGTATACTCGGACGCGAACGACCCCGACGCCAAATAAAATTCTTGAAAAATCAGTTTTTGCAGTAACCTCCTTTTTTCTTTTGCCAAAAAAAACTTCAATGAATGCTTAAAACAACTATATAGATAAATACTACTCATCTGCAGAAAAACTATTTATTATAAATATTTTAAAAAATTAAGTAGAAAAAAAAGACCTGACATAAAAATTCATAAAAAAAAAGTTTATACATATATACACAAATCCTTTTAGGAATTGATTCTTGAATGTTTAGGACACATCTTGATGTATTTTGGATGAAGTCAGACCCATGGAGGTGAAGATCTGAAATGAGAAAAAAAGGGTAACTTTTTTTGGCCAAAAAAATTTGTCCAAATTTCATGAATTTTTTTGGGTACCCAAATGAAATAGGAAGTGGCTAATTTTTTTAGGGAATAAACATATGTTATCCTAAAATAGAAATATGTAAAAAAAATCTTCATTATTTTGTAAATTACATTTATATCAGGGGCCATATCTAAAGGTAATTTTTTGAGTACTTAGAAATTCCGTAAAAAAATACATATATTTAATATATAATATGATATTTATGCAGGTAAAAATATACCAAAATATCACAAATTCTATAGGGAACAAGAATATATATAGATAGGGCAGCTTACGCTTCGGATATGTCCACAAAATGGCCGCCAACCACACTGACTCAGACTCCCTAATCTGCCACTTGAAATGTAGGAAGGGTATGTCAATTTCAAGGTGTTATTTACTAATCTAATTATTATTGGATATGCATAAAAATTGTATGGTGGGTTGCTGGATAATTGTCGATTATTTTACGAATATAAAATTAAAATTCTGACCCAAAAAAATTTTTTTGAAGGGAAATAAAATCGGAAAAAAAAAATGTAAAACAATATTTTAGCTAAAAAAATTTGATGATATTCAATCAAAAAAAAAGTAAACAAAATTTTCCGACAAATAAACATCTAGAGGAATCATTACTCTGTGATAGTTCCTTAGTACGTAGTAATTTTGAAAGAATTGGGAAAAAACGAAAAAATGGCAATCACCGGAAAATCGAACACATACCTATATATACGCCATATCTGGCTAAAAAAAAGATAGGCATGGGTAGCCAGATCATCTAGAAACACTTTCCAACACTATAAAAATATAAGTTTTGCGACACTACTTGCCAATTCCTTACGGTAACATGACTAAGCAAAAAAATGCAAAACAAATAAAAAGGGGCACTCGAGGAAAAATGGCTAACATTCTAATATACGGCATTTCAGAAAAAAAAAAAATTCAGCCACGTGCTAGTCAAACCATCAAGGCACATTTTCCGACAAATAAACATCTAAATGAATAATTACTCTGTGATAGTTCCTTAGTACGTAGTAATTTTGAAAGAAATGGGAAAAAACGAAAAAATGGCAATCACAGGAAAATCGAACACATACCTATATATACGCCATATCTGGCTAAAAAAAGAAGATAGGCATGGGTAGCCAGATCATCTAGAAACACTTTCCAACACTATAAAATTATAAGTTTTGCGACACTACTTGCCAATTCCTTACGGTAACATGACTAAGCAAAAAAATGCAAAACAAATAATAAGGGGCACTCGTGGAAAAATGGCCATTCTAATATACGGCATTTCAGAAAAAAAAAATTTCAGCCACGTGCTAGGCAAACCATCAAGGCATATTTTCCGACAAATAAACATATAAATGAAATATTACTCTGTGATAGTTCCTTAGTACGTAGTAATTTTGAAAGAAATGGGAAAAAACGAAAAAATGGCAATCATAGGAAAATCGAACACATACTTATATATACGCCATATCTGGCTAAAAAAAAATAGGCATGGGTAGCCAGATCATCTAAAAACACTTTCCAACACTATAAAAATATAAGTTTTGCGACACTACTTGCCAATTCCTTACGGTAACATGACTAAGCAAAAAAATGCAAAACAAATAATAAGGGGCACTCGCGGAAAAATGCCCAACATTCTAATATACGGCATCTCAGATAAAAAAAAAGACATGCACGTGTTAGCCCAACCATCAAGGCACACTTTCTAACACATAAACATGAAAAAAAAATCAATAATATACGGCAATTCCTTACTACGTAGTAAATTTTTACAAATATTGAAAAAAAACAGAAATTGGCAACCGCAGTTAAATACCCAATATACCAATAACTACGTCGTATCTGACAAAAACAAAATCACGCATGGGTAGCCAGATCATCTAGACACACTTTCCAACACTAAAAAAGCAAAAGTTTTACGACACTATTTCGCAATATCTTACGGAAAAATGACTTGGCAAAAAATGAAAAAAAAGGAAAAAGGGACACTCGCGGTAAAATGCCCGACATTCTAATATACGACATCTCAGATAAAAAAAAAGACATGCACGTGTTAGCCCAACCATCAAGGCACACTTTCTAACACATAAACATGAAAAAAAAATGAATAATATACGGCAATTCCTTACTACGTAGTAATTTTTACAAATATTGAAAAAAAACAGAAATTGGTAACCGCAGTTAAATACCCAATATACCAATAACTACGTCGTATCTGACAAAAACAAAGTCATGCATGGGTAGCCAGATCATCTAGACACACTTTCCAACACTAAACAAGCAAAAGTTTTACGACACTATTTGGCAATATCTTACGGAAAAATGACTTGGCAAAAAAATTAAAAAAAATGAAAAAGGGGCACTCGCGGTAAAATGGTCCTCGTGGTGATGAACGACATTTTAACTAAAAAAAAAAACATGCACATGGTAGCCAAACAATCCACCAAGACTTTCCACAACTGATAACCTATACAAGTTGCACCATTCTACGACAATTTCATAATACGTAATAACTTTGATAATTATGCAAACTACCCTAGAAGGGTAAACTCGGACGCGAACGACCCCGACGCGTCTCAGAAATAGGGGAAGGAGTACAGCTACAGCAATGCACATCTGGACACTACTAGAGCGTGTAGGGGAGACACCTCCTGCAGGTCGATCACCCACAAATTCAGTCACGGGGGTGAGTCACGTGAGAAAAACCTGTTTTTTTTTTACGCTCGGGGTCGCAAACGACCCACCGTACCTATCCAGGGTTAAAGGAAGTCCACTTAACCTTTTCAGTAGGGAAACTAGACACGGACGTCGCTGGGCGACAGTTTAGCGAGAATCTCCCTAAACTTTCTGAGTTTCTTTTGTGCAAGGAACAAGAGACAAAGGAGAGTCTTGTAGCCTCCCTATCCCTACAGAACTGCATAGAGTTGTGTTCAGCCCATCAAAGTACCCCAGACATACTCATGGTCTTGGCCAAAATGCATATGGCCACCTTAGTAAAAGACCTATATGCCTTTATGAAGGCTAGGAGAGCCTATAGGGAGTTCGTATTCGCTGCCACAACAGTGAAAGATGAACCCAGGAAGCTGATATCTTCCAACATCTGGGGTAGAGACCTCTCTCCAAACGAGGTAGTCAAAGAGATGATTGAGAAAGCCACCACGAAGAATACAAGCCATCTCCAGAAGTGGGGCATCTCTTCAAAGAGAAAGTCTTCCATGGAAAATTCTAGATTTTTTCCTCGGTTTGTTCAACCACATCCCACAGTTTCTATGACCGTGGTGCCTCAGGCAGGTGGTCGAGGAGGTAATCCTTCTGATCAGTCGAAGCAAAGAGACGCCTCTGGTAGGAGGGAGGTTCCTTCAGGATCGCTGGACCTTCGATCTTTGGGTCCAAGGCTTAATCAAGATTGGACTAGGATGGAAAATAGACATGCCTCTACCATCATTTCCTCAGCTCTTCCTACACTCCAACCCCGTTCTAGAAGAGTATACCTTAGAGCTCTAGAGTATACATGTGGTAAGGAAAGTAAAGTTCATCGAATTCCAGGGAAGGCTGTTTGGTTTCTCAAGAAGGACTCAAGAAAACTTAGAGTCATTCTGGACTTGTTGCCACTCAACAAGTTCAAATAAAACAGCAAGTTCAGGATGTTAATCCTTCTGAACACAAAGACCCTATTTCAAAAAGGGGCATTCACAGTCTTGATAGACCTGAAAGGTGCCTATTGGCAGCTTCCAGTCACTCGCCCCCTCTACTCCTACCTGGGATTCAAATTACAGAGGATAGCGTATGTCCTAAGAGCCATACTCGTCGGACTAAACACAGTCCTAATTTTCTTCACGGAATTGGCGGACGCAGTCATACAATAACCATGCCTAGAAACGGCTCAGGTAACAAAGTACCTGGACGAAAGGCTGGTGCAGGCAACACCTGAAGCGGCTGGTCTGCTAGCATCCAAAGAGGTAATCAAGTTCCTGGAACATCGGGGATGCAAAATAAGCTTCAAGAAGTCTCGATTCTCTCCAGCTTAAAGGCTTTAATGGTTAAAAAACCATCGGAACCGGAGGTCAAACTGGCTCTCCTTTCCCTTAGGGATGCAAAAGGAGATTGCAGGGTCGGTCAAGAGACTACGGTAATCAGTCAGGATTCCAAGACGCTAACAGGAAAGAGTTTTGAACTCTCTCCAGTTCGTAGTAGTGACAGACCCAGTGCTAACAGCACAGCTGAAAGATGGTTAAGAGTCTGGAGAAGATACGTATCAAACGCTTGAAGAGATCTAAAATGACCGATATCGATCTTTCCTTGATCGCTTCCCAACCAATGGTCAAAGGCCAAAAGTCTATTGAGGACCTTGCCCTTGCAACTACCTCGACTATCGAAGATCATCTGCATGGATGCCTAGTCGGAAGAATGGGGTGTTCACTCCCATCAGAGGAAAGTCCAAGGGGCTTGGTCATTTCTACCCAAGGCCTTGGTGGTCCTTTTGAGGTTGTGGAAACTTTCTCCACGCATATCAGGCCTCCTCAGGGTGATCTGGGACATCGAAGCGATAATGAGATATCTGAATCGGTAAGGCTCGAGATCGTCCCGTATAGTCTAGGTGATGTTAGCCATCCCTTACCTAAAAGGATGGCACCTATCAACAGTTTACGTACATTTGATCTGCAATGTGACAGCGGATGCTCTACTCAGGCTCAAGCCGATAGATTCAGAATGGCCCACAGACGCAGACCTATTTTCTCCCAGGTGGGAACAAGTCCCCGAGCTGCAGATCGACCTCTTTGTCACAAGCGTCATCAAGAAACTACCTCGATATGTAGCCCCATACGAGGATCCTCTAGAGGAGATAACTGACACCACGTCTCTAGTATGGAAGGGATGGATTCAAGAATTCCTGTTCCTTCCATCCAATCTCCGGCTGAAGGTCCTCAACATGCTGAGATCCTTCCAGGGAGGGGAAGCTCTGGTGGCTCCCAAATAGCCCAAGAGCAACTGGTTCCCTCTAGTGAAGGAACTGAGGCTGAGGCTGGCCCTTGTACTGAACCCAGCACTATCTCAGAGGGTTCAGAAGTTAATTGCCTTTGATTCATTACAGAGAGCCCAAACCCTTCATTTCATGATTTTCTAGCTCTAGCGGTTAGGAAAAGATTTGGGATCTCAGAAGGCAATATAGAATTCTTAGAAGAATACAAGTCTAAGTCAACTAGAAGACAATATGATTCATCTTGGAAAAAGTGGGTTGCTTTTGTAAAAGCAAAAGGACCGAAAGAAATTTCAATGAACTTCTGTCTGTCCTTTATCCGCCTTCATAATCAAGATCTGGCAACTAACACGATAACTATGTGCAAGTCAACCTTGACTAGACCTCTTCTATATGCCTTTCAATTGGATCTGTCGAATGAAATCTTTAATAAGATTCCGAAGGCATGCGCAAGGCTTAGGCCTGCAGCACCTCCGAAGCCCATCTCATGGTCTTTGGACGAAGTCCTACATTATGCCTCATCTGTGAACAATGAAGATTGTTCCCTCAAGGATCTAACCCAGAAGGTTATTTTCTTGTTCGCTATAGCCTCTGTGGCTAGAGTTAGTGAAATAGTAGCCCTCTCAAGAAATGAGGGCCACCTTCAGTTCACAGAAGCGGGAGAACTGAATCTCTTTCCTGATCCAACCTTTCTCGCTAAGAACGAGCTACCCACTAAAAGATGGGATGCCTAGAGAATCTGCCCTCTGAAGGGAGATGTCTCTCTATGTCCTGTAGAGTGTCTAAAGGTCTATCTTCGTAGAACTTCAGACTTCAGGGGAGGACAGCTTTTCAAAGGAGAAATCTCTGGATCAAACTTATCCCTAAAACAACTGAAGGCGAAACTCACCAACTTTATTCGCAGAGCAGATCCTGACAGTACACCCGTAGGTCATGATCCGAGGAAAATTGCTTCATCACTGAACTTTTTTCAGTATATGGACTTTGAGCATCTTCGCTCATATACTGGATGGAATTCATCCAGAGTGTTCTACAAACACTATGCTAAGCAGGTCCATGAACTGAAGCACTTTGTGGTAGCGGCAGGTAGTTTATTAAAACCTGTCGTCTAAGTACTGCGATTAACAGTTAATTGATTGGGGCTATCAATTAAAGGGAAAAGGTGTCGACACTTCTGGTGTGATACCTTTTAAGTGAGTGTTACCATGGTAACACTAAGTCTGTTCAAAATCTTAGGTGTGGAATTATACAGATAACACTTGTGCCGTGTGTACGTAGTACACAGTGTTGATAGGATACAACATTTACAGAAATTCTAAAGGAAAATTTATTAAAATTTTTCAGTCTTAGAGTGGCGCTAATCATTTCTTCACTTTCAAGGAGGGAAAAATAATTTCTGTATATGTTGCTCGTATAATTCTTTTAACATGTTACATTCGTTTCACTCGTTATCCCATTTAGTCATTTATTAAAAATAAATGTCTATTAGAATGTAGTTGCGTCCTATTTCGCCCGACAATTTGGACATTAAAGATATAAGTAAACCTCATATCATTTTATGCTTACAAACAATGGATATAGTAGACACTGATATTGTTCCGACAATATGTACAAACCATGAGACCGTTTGTATACTTGGTGGATACTTATATTTGTTCATACAATATTTGCTAACCTTGAGGCCCCTTTTCTACAGTCTAGTATGACTCTTCCCTGTAGGGGTCAGGAAGCACTAACATTGTCTATGATTAGTGGTAATGACGGATAAAGGTAACGTCATTTGTCTCAATGGTCCAGATGACCATAGAAAAATTGTCCTAAGGTTAAGGCACCGATGAAAACCAAGAGATACAGTACTTTCTAATAATTCTCTGGTAAACTTCTATCAGGACGATATAGCTTGAGCCCAAAAAACAGATTTTGAGTGAAGTGAAAAATCTATTTTTGGGTGAGATAGCCATGTCATCCTGATGGACCCACCCTCCTTTTCTATAGGAAAAGCCTTTGCAGAATCCCTCCCGAAACTACTATATCTGTAGCACCATGCTCAATGCTACAAGGAATGTCCGCCAACTTGGATATGGCGCCATCTTGATATTCAATAGTAGTATGGGAAATAGGGTAACCTTGATAACGGCTCCCCTTCCAAAATTGCCACTCTTCCCCCTCGAAGCAAAAACACTATTCAGGGTGAAGATAGCTATGTGTCGTATCAAGATATACGTCCCCTGATTTATGCGATATCCTTAAGATAATGTTAAGGATATTCGCGCCAGGAGTTAGAATTATGGAGACCTAAAGGTAAATTCTCTGGGAATATCACTGGAAGCTACTATTAGGAACCTTCCATCAGGATGACATGGCTATCTCACCCAAAAAAAAGATTTTTCGTTTCGCTCAAAATCCTTTATATATATATATATATATATATATATATATATATATATATATATATATATATATATATATATATATATATATATATATATATATATATATATATATATATATATATATATATATATATATATATATATATATAAATATATATATATATATACATATATATATATATATATATATATATATATATATATATATATATATATATATATATATATATATATATATATATATATATATATATCTGATCACAGATCCCTTGAATGTTTTATGTATAGATATAAAATAGAACCTCAAATGCAAAAGAATAATTTCACTAAAATCTTTTTATAATTCATGATTGTTGTATGAAACTGCAATGATGATTGATATGTTTAATTTCCCGTGTTATTGATTTTAATTACGGCCTATGAATAAAGCAACAATACTATAGTATATGTAAAAGACTCAATAAAAAATATTCTTAGCTGCAAAATTGTTTTTAAGATCCTGTTGAAATGCTGGAAAACCTTTTCGTGGGCAATGTCATAATTATAAATCTGTTAAAGATTTGGATAGCAACAAATACCATTGAGGACAATATGACTATCTAATTTATCTTAAATGCGAACTTATACGCAATTTATTGTCATTTTTATGGATCTTAGTCTAGCATATAATGTTTTGAAAATTTGGTCAATATTTATTGCTAAATATATTAGACCTCTTTCTATCGAAATACTACATTGTACAATCTTCTGATGTTGGCGATTCAGTCAAAACTGAAGAAATACCAACACTTTTGCTTCTATTTATTTACTAGAAAAAAGATAGATCAAATCTTAAAGGTCGTTTCACATAATTCCCTGACGGAGTTTCCAACGAATACCGCGCACAATTTTCTTGGTCTTTCTTATTCAAATTATATTCTTGTCTTAATCCATTTCAATTTCCTTTCAGGTGGAAATTACAGTATACAGTAACTCTCTGGAACATATAGAATTCCATTTTATTTATTCTATTCTGTTAATTTCATTTCACTGTTGACATTTTGTTTTATTTATATTGTGCCCATCATGATTTACAAAGAGTAGATTCATTCGTAGCTCTTCTTCTGTTTCGAAAAGTTATTATTTCTCCTTGCCTTTTTATCTAATGTTCATTTCCGTTTCTTAATCCGGAGTCTGTTTCTTCTATCAAATTCGTCTCCTAGAAAGCGGCCAGTTTTGTAAAAGACTTGTCTCTGACAAGTAATATCATCAATCCTAAATATCTTATTCTATTTTTAGCCTGCACTTCTCACAATAAAATTCATTCTTCATCATGGTATCGTTTTGAACGATATCTTAAAGCTCTAACGGAAAATATTACTTTAAAAGATTAAATCTTTATTCATTATTTGGCATAATTTGGCTAATAATTCTTTATCTAACCTGACGGTTCATATCACTTTTTCACATGTTTGCATTTAATTTCTTTAATTCACTTATTTTTCACCCGGATATTGGGAGTAGGTACTTTTTAAATAATCGGTCATTGTATTGTATCCTAATATATCAACAGTATTTGCCAGAGTCTCTATAGGATAGAATAGTCACTTGCAACGTGGATGTACCTCCGCTACTTATGCCTATCTTTCCTATCTAGTATTTCCCTGTCTTTCTTTTCCTCCGACTAGCCATTTTTAATTTGTTTCTTCTACACTTTTTGGATGATTTGAGTTTCTCTTTCTTTGTGCCAGAGGAGCATTCTCAGAAGTGTCTTCTCTTATTTCATGATGGGATTCTTTATTTTTGTGCCAGCCTTTCTGCCCCGTGATTCTGATCAACTCTACGGTTCTAATTTCCTTGTAACTATTTGAATTGATATGAGTCTCAC
>NC_090748.1:68048823-68051323 GCF_036898095.1 Palaemon carinicauda
TTAAAGTTTAACTGTTTTCTTTTTTTTTCGCCCATCCCATACATTTCTAAATTCAATATTCTGTAAAATTATCTAAGAAGCCCTTTCAGATAATTCCGTCTCATTTTAACTAAATGTTTCTATCTTTGAGATTGATGTCCTATTTATAATATTACAAATAAATGAATGGTCAACAAAGTAAATTAATGTTTAACATGACAAAGGAATTCTCCCTTCCAAATTTTTCGTCTTACCATAGAAGTAACAAATCGTTTGATTATAATAAAAAGTACTTACAGTCTTCTAATGATATTTTGAACAGTATTTGTGAAACCCTATATAGACACCCACCCACCCCCCCCCCAAAAAAAAAAAAAAAAAAAACACATTCAAACCACATAAACAAAATGACAAAAATATAAATTCTAGAATAAAATAAATCCTTGAATTTTCTAAAGTAGTGTAGAAAGATATATATAATACCGAGAGAGAGACGCGTAGCTATCCTCTATTGTTGAAAAATAAATGCTACCTAATTTTGCAAGGCTCTCTAAGGTCTCATTTTATGGCCTTTTCTTTTCAAGAAAAACACTTCTAGCTTCAACAGTGTTTAACTTTTCGAATTGTAGAGAAGCTATTATCATTAAAACTTGTACCATGAAGGTTTTGAATTTTAAATCATTGTTGAGATACTACTACTACTAGAGAGTTATAGCGTCCTTTGGTTGGCCAGACAGTACTGTACCAACCGTGTGTCACACGATCGTACATAGTAACGACATTTCATTTTGTGTATATAATATGCTTGTATCTTCACACTCCCCTCACACTGATAAGGACCTGAAATAATGTGTCTATTTTTCTCACCGTTAACTGTCGGTGCGGTGTCGGTTGAACATGAAATTTCCTGTTATGTCTTTTATGCCTTTTTTGCATGGGGTTTATGTATATATAAGCGGGGTTGTAGGCAGTTTTCTGATGTAGGGTGATGCCCAGGAGATTTGCTAATAATGTCCACAATTGAGAGGGGAAAGTGGTACCCCTGTCAGAAGTAATATGCTCAGGGATACCAAATCTTGCAATCTATCCTGAGAGTAAAGCAGATGTACACTTGTTGGCCTGAAGTCATTCCCATGGAAACTGCAATGTCCGCCTCATGTACATCTGCCTTACTCTTAGGATGGATTGCATGATTTGGTATCCCTGAGCATATTACTTCTGACAGGGGTACCACTTTCACCTCTCAATTTTGGACATCATTAGCGAATCTCCTCGGCATCACCCTACATCAGACAGCTGTCTATAACCCCGCAGCCAATGGAATGGTTGAACGTTTTCATCACACCCTCAAAGCAGCTTTGATGTCCCACTGCAAGGATTCCAACTGGTTTATTCAGCTTCCCTGGGTCCTCCTGGGACTAAGGACCGCTCCGAAAGAAGCCCTCGATGTCTCGGCAGCTGAAGTGGTGTATGGTGACACGTTGGTCGTCCCTGACAAATTTTTTCCTTCTGCAACCTCCTCCGACGATCTCCAGAGCATACGGCATGTCGTGGGAAAATTTACTCCATGCCGCCAGACATACAAGCCCCCAGCGAAGTATCACATACCGACAGACTTGCACTATGCAACGCACGTCTTCCTACACAACAACACTAGCAAGCCACTGCTAACGCCCCCTTACACGGGCCCTTTCCTTGTGATCCGACGCAGTCCGAAAGCCTTCCTACTAAACATTCGTGGCAAAGAAGACTGGGTCTCCATTGATCGTCTAAAACCTGCTTATCTCTTGCTAGATGACCCGCCTACAGTTCGCCTCTGTAGATCAGGGCATTCTATTTACCAAGTACAGTATGTCATTTTTAGGGGGGGGAGCCATGTACCAACCATGTGTCACACGATCGTACAGAGTAACGACATTTCATTTTTTGTATATATTATGCTTGTATCTTCGCTCTTCCCTCGCACTGATAAGGACCTGAAATAACATGTCTGTTTTTCTCACCGTTAACTGTTAACCGGTGCGGTGCCGGTTGAACATGAAATTTCCTGTTATGTCTTTTAGGCCTTTTTTGCATTGGGTTTATGTATATATAAACGGATGTTCTGTAATAAAGTTACTCAGTTGTTTTCATTCCGCCTTTGAGTCACAACCTTCTCTCTACTCGTCAAGTACTATATTGGATCCTTCTTTCTGGTTATGACTCATTTTCCCTTTGCCTACGCATCCATTAAATAGTCTGATCTATTCGATACATATTCTCCTCTGTCCTCATACATCTGATAACACTTAGATTACTAAACAATTTTTATTCATCCAAAGGGTTAACTACTGCACTGTAATTATTCAGTGGCCACTTTCCCCTTTCTAAGGGTAGAAGAGACTCTTTAGCTATGGTAAGCAGCTCTTCTAGGGGAAGGACACTCCCAATATCAAACCATTACTCTCTAGTCTTGGGGTAGTGCCATAGCCTCTGTACCATGGTCTTCCACTGTCTTGGGTTAAAGCTCTCTTACTTGAGG
>NC_090748.1:68056323-68076323 GCF_036898095.1 Palaemon carinicauda
TTATAATAAATATCTACTATATAAAACTATATTAAATTTAACAAAACAAGAGGAAGAGAAATTAGATAGAATTGTCTGCCCTATTGTACCCTCCAGCAATTTCAAAACAAGCACTTGATGCACATATAAATGTTTTCTCCTTATTAATACTTTTCATCTGTTTCACTTAATCAAAATTCTTCATTGCACCTTCCTTGAATTATAAAGTGAAGTCAGGGCCATATAATTCATAAACACATCTATTACATTTTACTTCTTACATTAGAGCATCTGTTACTCAGTCTCTTCACTCCAGAACCTCTGTCTTATCCATAAAATACCCAATAATCTTTGTTCGCAATTTTAGTCACACTTTCATCAATGCAAAGTGTAGCAGATTCCTAATAATCAATCTATATATTTCTCATTTATGCTCTCTGCATTCCACTTTTCTTTCTCTTTTATTTCAATTTTTTTTCCTGCTTATTTCAATTCTTTGACAGTTACATGTTACTGGACAAGGTTAGATTTTAGGATTGAGGGAGAGAGGAAAAGACAGAGTATGATGAGCATACAATGAATAATTTTGTCCACTGTCTAATAGACCGGCAGCCTAGATCAGTAAGATTACATGAACGAGGTACCAACATCTACAAATGGAAATGTATGTGAGTCATCTAACATGAGCAGAAAAGTGGAATACATGGCTCTTAAAGAATTTGCTGCATAAGAAATGTTAAGATTTTACTCATATTCATAAGTAAAACAAAGATGCAAGATTATTCTTATATGATACAGATTGACTGTCTCAAGTAATTTGTTCGAGAAACTGTTCAACAAATGGCCTCACATGACTTGTGCAGGCACCCTATGTCTCTATGTCGTTGCCATTTACATCAATTTTGGGGAACATAAGATTAATCTTGCATC
Organism: Palaemon carinicauda; assembly: GCF_036898095.1. Classification (NCBI taxonomy): domain Eukaryota; kingdom Metazoa; phylum Arthropoda; class Malacostraca; order Decapoda; family Palaemonidae; genus Palaemon; species Palaemon carinicauda. Next base: position 68,057,233 of record NC_090748.1, read on the forward strand.
TCTGTTCTAATTGTGAAAATGGGTGAAATATTAGGTTATAATATATCTTGTGGATGAAATTTTGTAGGTGTGTCATACCCATAGACACCTATATTTGCATATGTTAGATGACTCCACACATGTTTCTACTTTCAGATGTTTGCTACCACGTTCTCGTAACGAAACTGCTCCGAGTTGCTGGTCTATAAGGATTACCATGTCTACTCTTCCATATTAATTATGACATGATGGTAAATATTTGTCTTAACCCTGGATAGGTACGCTCCTCGGACACCCCTTTAAGGGTATACTCGGTCGCGCGCGACCCCGACGCAAAAAAAAATTCTTGAAAAATCTGTTTTTGCTGTAACCTTTTTTTTTTTTTTGCCAAAAAAATTCAATGAATGCTTAAAACTACTGTAAAGATAAATACTACTCATCTGCAGAAAAACTATTTGTTATAAATATTTTAAAAAATTAAGTAGAAAAAAAAGACCTTACATAAAAATTCATAAAAAAATATTTATACATATATACACAAATCCTTTTAGGAATTGATTCTTGAAGGTTTAGGACACATCTTGATGTATTTTAGATGAAGTCGGACCCATGGAGGTGAAGATCTGAAATGAGAAAAAAAGGGTAACTTTTTATGGCCAAAAACATTTGTCCAAATTTCATGAATTTTTTGGGTACCCAAATGAAATAGGAAGTGGCTAATTTTTTTAGGGAATAAACATATGTTATCCTAAAATAGAAATATGTAAAAAAATCTTCATTATTTTGTAAATTACATTTATATCAGGGGCCATATCTAAAGGTCATTTTTTTGAGTACTTAGAAATTTCGTAAAAAAAATACATATACTTAATATATAATATGATATTTATGCAGCTAAAAATATACCAAAATATCACAAATTCTATAAGGAACAAGAATATATATAGATAGGGCAACTTACGCTTCGGATATGTCCACAAAATGGCCGCCAACCACACTGACTCAGACTCCCTAATCTGCCACCTGAAATGTAGGAAGGGTATGTCAATTTCAAGGTGTTATTTACTAATCTAATTATTCTTGGAAATGCATAAAAATTGTATGGTGGATTGCTGGATGATTGTCGATTATTTTACGACTATAAAATTAGAATTCTGACCAAAAAAAAAAATTTTTAAGGGAAATAAAATCGAAAAAAAATTGTAAAACAATATAATATTTTAGCTAAAAAAATTTGATGATATTCAATCAAAAAAGAAGTAAACAAAATTTTCCGACAAATAAACATCTAAATGAATCATTACTCTATGATAGTTCCTTAGTACGTAGCCTAGTAATTTTGAAAGAAATGGGAAAAAACGAGTGGCAATCGCAGGAAAATCGAACACATACCTATATATACGCCATATCTGGCTACAAATAAAGATAGGCATGGGTAGCCAGATTATCTAGAAACACTTTCCAACACTATAAAAATATAAGTTTTGCGACAGTACTTGCCAATTCCTTACGGTAACATGACTAAGCAAAAAAATGCAAAACAAATAAAAAGGGGCACTCGCGGAAAAATGGCCAATATTCTAATATACGGCATTTCAGAAAAAAAAATTCAGCCACGTGCTAGGCAAACCATCAAGACACATTTTCCGACAAATAAACATCTAAATGAATCATATCTCTGTGATAGTTCCTTAGTACGTAGTAATTTTGAAAGAAATGGGAAAAAACGAAAAAATGGCAATCACAGGAAAATCGAACACATACCTATATATAAGCCATATCTGACTAAAAAAAAAGATAGGCATGGGTAGCCAGATCATCTAGAAACACTTTCCAACACTATAAAAATATAAGTTTTGCGACACTACTTGCCAATTCCTTACGGTAACGTGACTAAGCAAAAAAATGCAAAACAAATAAAAAGGGGCACTCACGGAAAAATGGCCAACATTCTAATATACGGCATCTCAGATAAAAAAAAAGACATGCACGTGTTAGCCCAACCCTCAAGGCACACTTTCTAACAAATAAACATGGAAAATCAATAATATATGGCAATTCCTTACTACGTATTAAATTTTTACAAATATTGAAAAAAACAGAAATTGGCAACCGCAGGAAAATACCCCACATACCAATATCTACGGCGTATCTGACAAAAACAAAGTCCCGCATGGGTAGCCAGATCATCTAGACACACTTTCCAACACTAAAAAAGCAAAAGTTTTGCGACACTATTTGGCAATTTCTTACGGAAAAATGACTTGGCCAAAAAATGAAAAAAAAAAAAAATGAAAAAGGGGCACTCGCGGTAAAATGGTCCTCGTGGTGATAAACGACATTTCAACTAAAAAAGAAAATCATGCACATAGTAGCCAAACCATCCACCAAGACTTTCCACAACTGATAACCTATACAAGTTGCACCATTCTACGACAATTTCAGGATACGTAATAACTTTGATAATTATGCAACTTACCTTAGAAGGGTAAACTCGGTCGCGCTCGACCCCGACGCGTCTCAGAAATCTGGGAAGGAGTACAGATACAGCAAGGCACAGCTGGACACTACTAGAGCGTGTAGGCGAGTTATCGACTGCAGGTCGATTACCCACAAATTCAGTCACGGGGGTGAGTCACGTGAGAAAAACGTCTTTTGTTTTGACGTTCGGGGTCGCGGAGGACCCATAGTACCATTCCAGGCTTAATCAGGTTCTTCCATCTCTTCTGCTTCTCTCTCTTTCCTGTATATTCACCCGCTATCCACAAAACTCTATTATTACCTGGTATATAATTTCAATCACGGCTAGTAAAAAGAAAATCGATATCTCTCAAGGAAATTAGACTCAAAACTTTTGGAATTAGAGCCCTTATGAAAAAAATCTTAATCCTTAGAAAAATTAACGCAATGGTAAGAAAAAGTGATTAGTGTTTTTGTTGTTGTTGTTTGTTTCACCGATAAAAATTACGAAACAAAAAACTAAAGATAAAATTTTGAATCCAATGCCAGGGATTTTCCAGTATATCAAAGTATTCGCTTTCAGTATTTTAGCTTCGGTTGACTGATGACGTATTATACCTTTCCTTCATGAAAATTTCCTGTATATATTTCCCTTTTGAAAGGTAGCATAATTTTTGCTTTCTATTTTCTTTCTGTTTTTGAGACAGTTTTCTGTTTTAAAGATACCATCGTATATCTAAATACTATTTTTGAATTTTTACAGACAAAAATAATGAAACTCTAAGTGCAGAAAGAATACGATGACAGCTAAATGTGATTGTGAAAAATTAGTTCAGAATTTTTTAGCATTGAAACACTATTTTCTACTTTTTAAATTACAAGAAAAGCAAACATGAACGTGAAGAGAAAACTCATAATTATGAGTATCATACTGAAAATAATTATGCTTTAAGGAAAGGACAAGTATAACGTGTTGCTAGCCAATGAGCAGAATTTCGCTTTGAGGTTTTTACAATATTCCAAATATACAAATAAAAAACGTAATTAAATTTTAGTAACTAATACTTTCCATGGAAAATAAATCTAGTAATCCCTTGTGAACACTAACAATAAAAAACAATTTTTCATAGAATTTCAAATGAACATTTGATAAATGAAATTAGTAATGATACATCTAATAAGCCAAGTGGATTCGTTGCTATATTTATTGCCTAGTTTTTTCTTTCCATACAATCACGATAAAGAGGGAAAACGTATTGAAAAATCAGTACGTAACGAATCAATTGCTTTACTTTTTGTCTAATACAAAGAGAGAGAGAGAGAGAGAGAGAGAGAGAGAGAGAGAGAGAGAGAGAGAGAGAGAGAGAGAGAGAGAGACAGACAGACTACATATATTTGAAGGTATATAGGTTGTATTTGTACAAGAGATTCTAGATAGACAAGGATGATAAATGGATGGTAACACGTACTGTATAATTATCTTCGCCAGAAGGTTCTGAGTTGATAGGCGTGTATTTATTTGTTTGTATGTCTGTCAGTGTGATTGTAATACGCATAACACAAAAACTATTTGACCGAATCCTCATGAAATTTGGTGGGATGATTGGCTATGTTTCAAGGACAATTTTATTGGATTTTAAGAATGATTGGGTCAAAGGTCAAGGCGAAGGAAACTAAAAAGGTAAAATTACATCTTTATACTGTATCTTAGTTAATTTTTATCCGATTTCCATGAAACTAATACCAAATGGTACACAATTCAATTGCCGATCTTATGATGTGGCTTTGGCGATGATATGCGCTCTACTGAGCGCCTGTTCTAGTTAGCGAATGTTCTGAAACTACATCAAACACCAAATATAAAGTTACATTTTAATAGGAAATCTGAACTGTCATAATAACAAATCCTAGTTTCTAAGTTCAGAGAGAGAGAGAGAGAGAGAGAGAGAGAGAGAGAGAGAGAGAGAGAGAGAGAGAGAGAGAGAGAGAGAGAGAGAGAGTAAAATTAATGATGGGCATAACTGTACGAAAAGATAATTTAACAGAATAAGTAAATCGATCGCTTACTCGATGGAAGGTAAGGAAGAGCAAACACTAAGAAAGTGGATTGCTATGAATTCATTGCTCCATTTTCTATGTTTAGACAAAGTAGACGGTCTAACCTAACGCCCTCACATGAATAAAGATGAGAATTCACAGTTTTAAGGAGCTTCTTAAACTCCCATTGGCCAGTGTTTCCAGGTTGCAGGTATCAGGAGATCGGTGCGATTAATGGTATATCTGGTATAGCAGCTACATGGGCCATTTGTGGGGAGATATGTCGTAAATAAAATGCACTTTGCAAAATTATTAAAGGGAATGGGACAGCTATCTCACCTGATGAAAAATTTAGTTTTTTATCTATGATGGAAAAAACATCGCAAAAAGAATTGTCAGTATGTTCATTCAAGTTACAATGGCATAGCATGGCATATTATGTAATTCATCCAGATATTAGATTTAAAACTACATGGATATGGGAAAATACAAATAAATTTCTTCGTAAACTAATTGTAACCCAGATAGCTATAACATTTAACATTGCTGAGAGTGAACCTATTATATTCATGTTCCACTGTAAATAACTACAACCCCAATAGAGTTTATTCTATTCATTACTTTCAATAATTTTTTCTTCTTATTCTTCTTTCAGATGGGCATGGATGCTTAAAGAATGGCCTGCTAAATCATATAAATATAACTTCTAAATGATAGACATATTTTCTCTCGTCAGGAGTAGAATGCAAGAAAACAGGAATTATAAAGGAACTTGATAATGAACATATTTGGCAAAAGAGACAAAAATCAGTTATAGAAAGTAAGCAGTTTTAAATCATAAATACTTACAATATATTCAAGCACTATTTACCAATATAATAGTAAAACCATTACAGTAATTTACTTGTTAGTTTTCGGTAACTTTGATGGTCCTTTGCTTTAATGTTGATTTGTAATCCAGTTTTTCTTGTGATGAATTTTACAAATAACATCAGAAGTTTTCTTAGCTATTCATGGGTGAAAGTCCATGTCTTAGTGTCTTAGGTGACACGCATCGAAGACGTAAGAAGTTGGATAGCTGAGTTGCAGGGGAAAAGAGAGGCGAGGTGTATAAATAAAGAGCCGAAGAATAAAGGAAATTTGAGCAACCTAAAATTAATAACCGCCGACTGTGGCATGGATGCTGGTGGGTAAAAGCATTAACTTAGGTAATGGTGTATTTTCCCTAGCTACTAATGGTTTTCTGTAATAGTGGTTGAATAATTATTTTGCACCTGTTTATACTATGGTATTCATGTAGCTTGAAGATATGGTGGATGTTGTAGTTTTGATGCAAGTTAAAAATTCAGTCTTGATGATTATGATTTGTTTAACAAGTCTTCCATTGCATCGCCTGAGAAAAGCTCATGGCTCAGAATAGTCGGAACACCGGTCATCAGATCACCTATTTTGAGTTATTTCAAATAATTTTTTGAAATTTTGGCCATTGCCACAAATGGAGTACAGAGTTTGGTTTATACAATTATGCTTGTGGTGCTCATAGCCTTGACAATGGACCAATCTGAGAGGCTCTGGTATGTATTCATCTGTGAAAAAATAGCGTCGTAATTCAAGTCCTGCTTTATTGGAAAGAAGGTGTTTGAATATTCCTCAACAGTCCTTAGAGGAACTTAAGGTCAAGATGATGCGTAATTAAAGTAGGAACACACGATAGATATGGTGAATTCTTGATTTTGACAAAGAAAATTCTATTTTGCCATTTTGGGAGTCTACAATCACTAGTCACTATAAGTTTCCCTCAAATGTTTGGTGTTACAGAAATACATAACTTGGCATTTTTCTTGACGAGGGACCCCGCAGCTGCTTATGATGTACATCATCCATATGGCAGCGATCGAAACTAGACTAGATAAAGATACTACTTCAGTCAAAGACAGATGAAAAAAGAGATGAAGAGTGAGCAGAAGGAAGCTTCAGAGATAAAGAACAATAAAAAAAACAGTAGAAGAAATATGAGCTAGGTGAGAGGATGTCTAAGGAAGAGAAAATGGGGAGAGAACTCAGATGGCAAGGAAATCCTGCTGGTTCCAATGTTATTTTCTTTGCTGGAATTCAATTGCCCTCATTAAAAAAACCCGACCGTCTCTCCTTTCTTTAACTGATCTTAGCTTCTATGGTAACTCACAACTATCATAAATGTTGTCTCGTTTTAAGTGAAAAAAGATAAGGATTGATAGCATGTGTATTATCCCAGAGCTGATGAAATCTATCTGGCAAAAAAACTGCCTATTGAAAATATATAGTCACGAACTGAAAGGCTTTAGTTTGGAGGACTATCATCTGTCAGCTCCCTTGACATTATCACAAAATCTGTTATGGTTTGGCTGTCATGACTTTACTCTGCAATAATGTTGAAGGTTTTGCTGCGGTATTCTTGCCAAATATTTTGGTGATGGGCAAGGAATATGGTTGTCATGAGAGTAAAGTTCCCGTGCGGCATCAATATTTTCCTTTCTACTAAGAAGAGCCACTTGTATGGCTCTCCTAATAATAGATGGTATGAGGAATATCTCCTATAAAACATTCAGTGAACTGTGTGAGGTGTATTATTAAAGTATTCTACAGTAATGATAAATTTTAGTCTCTGCAGCCTTACCAACCACTTTAATGCCAATGGAGTTTCATTAGTGCCATGGGGGCTCCATCTTGTATGGTATCAATGCATTTTCATTTTTTCTAGTTAATGGCATCTGCAAAGGTGTCTTGATGGAGGTAACATAGAAAGCATGCTGGGCAAATTACGTTGCAATATATGTGGAGGTCAGAGGTAAGCAAGTAGTGGCTGTCAGGTACACTCTTAATAATATGTGCCATAAAAATGAAGTCTGTTATTCATCAGAGACGAAAATACACATGAGTAATGTCACGCCTATTGTGGGAGCATCCTTCAGAAGCAATAATTATATTATGAATATAGGGAAAAATGATTCATACATAGGGATATGTTTGCAATCAATATATGTCGTTATCTTATCGTTATTATCCTTAAAATTAGTGACATTATTATCATTGATATTATCTATAATTATACATATCCTCTGTTAAAATGGAAATCTTCTTCTATCCACGTGTTTTTTTTCCCATTTGTATGGGGTAATCACGGTTGCTAACTTTTTAAAGGACTTTGCTTTGGCTTTTGGGTAGACCGTAGTCCCGATCGACTGCCCTGCCTGACATCGCTAGGCATCGTTAGTGTATCCCCATGTTTTGTACCAGTCACTATAGTCAATTCTTTTTAGTGAGGCAGATTTGCATGAACTCGCAGGGGTGTCCTTTTAGCTCGGAAAGTTTTCCGAACAGCTGATTGGTTGGAAGTATTTTTGTCCGACAATTCAGCTGTTAGGAGACTTTTCCGAGCTAAAAGTGCAACCCTGCTAGTCGGTGCAATTCTGTCTCACTAAAAAGAATTGACTGTAGCGTCCTTCCTCCCAGCAGCGAGGAATCCTAGACATACATACGACTATTTGCGCAGCAAATTTGTAATGAGTAGAATCCATATGAGAAAATATAAAGTGATATGAAAAAAAAGTAGAGAAGACTTATCTTTATTCAGCATGACAGGATCAAATATATATTCCTAGTAACATGGTTAGTAAATCAAAATTTGTTTAGGTTAGTTAACAATAGCTTCATAAATATAACAAATAATCGAAGAGAAAGAGTAGTAAAATAAATATATATAAATAAAAAATAGTCTAATTATTCCCTCAGACATAACAGGCTAAACACAACACTATGGAAACCATAGAAAGGAGGCATTACACAAATGTAAAAAGTATTGATTATGGTTCCCCATCACTTCCCGGCGTCGACCAACTAAATGTTTTATCCGAGATATCTCGGGAACCATAAACAGCTTGGCAAGTGATACCAATATTATATTAATGTGACTGGTAAGAATGCTATTCATCTTAAACTGATTTTGCATTTAAATAATACACAGTACTTATTATGGGAAGATGATTCCAGTTAGCTACACATGCCTGTGAATTCATAAATTCCACAAATAATTCAGGAAAAGTATTATCTTAGGTATGTTTGCTGACATTATTGTATGATGACATATCTCTGAATGATTATTGGATTGTTTGATATGATTAATAAAATTTATTCAACTTAACCCAAATATTTATAAGATACAGTGCAAACATAAAGATTATCAAAACGCCAGTGAAAAGGCCCAATCAACAAAAATCCAGAAAATAAGACTTTCTTCAACAAATTGTTTTTCCACTGTAAACGAGACATGACCAAAGAGTGTTAGTCAATACAGTCGTACCAAAAATAGTATATGGTTTTACCTGACCCAAATCAAATAGAAACTGGATCCAAAGGAATAAATTGGTTTACCTCACGCTTCCATGAGAGAGAGAGAGAGAGAGAGAGAGAGAGAGAGAGAGAGAGAGAGAGAGAGAGAGAGAGAGAGAGAGAGAGAGAGAGAGATCATATGCCGTCTAGTTGCACACAATTTTGTAAGAATAACATTTATGTATCTAATGACTGTTTGTAGCAAGAATACAAAAAGAAAATGATGAAACCACCAAATCAGCTGATGAATAGCAGCAATAAAATAGGTTTACTTATCACCGAAGATTGATGTCCAAATTCGAATGTTGAATGTAAAAACCAGAATTCTTCAAATAAATGCAACAATTCCTGTTTTTGTTCACGAACGTAATTTTGGAAGCTCAGGATTGCGGAGCATTGCAATATTGTCTTCTGTCCTACCTAAGTGTTGATTGGTTTCTCTTGTGGAAAGATAGTACTGTATCTAATACCTTTAGAAATAATGTTTGTTTAGTTGTTATTGATCTTATACATTTTAAGAATAGATTTCAAAATAATCTCTGTGATGGCAAAACATAGATTTTACATTTTTTCATCAATGTTAATAACCCCTTTTCTTATGTCATTTATAAACATGCTTAATACAACAAACACACCATATATGTATGTATGTATATATATATATATATATATATATATATATATATATATATATATAAATAAATATATATATATAAATATATATATATATATATATATATATATATATATATATATATATTTATTTATATAAAAATATACATATATATATCATTATTATTATTATTATTATTATTATTATTATTATTATTATTAATATTGTTATTATTATTATCATACTAGGATGGTTCCCAGGTCTTGGAACCAAAAATATATTATACTATTGCTCGTGACTGGAAACGAAACGTATAATATAATATATACTACGAATGGGAAGTTAATCAACCTCCCGAATTCCAAACTAACTTGTTTACTTTTATTACGAGCGGATTCTACTCTAAACAATGATAATTGGAGTATTACACTCATTACAAAAATAAATATATTATATATAAATTACAACACTTCAGAAAAGAATTTACACAATAACAAATACAATCACTTGAAATATTAAGTCTGAACTAAACTTAGATTAAGACAAAAATGTTACGATCTGAAAATCAAATAATAACTTGACTTTAAATGTTAAATCTGAATAAAGCTTAGACTAAGACGAAAGAAATACTATGAAAATTATACAATTACTTGTTTCACTTTAAATTAAATCTGAATACAATATTCGGGTTAAACACTTAATGAAAAATAGACAACCAGATCACAATACAAATACCTAACCTTCCTTCACGGCCAGTTACAAAACCTTTATTCAATGCTAACACTCACCCTATTACTATGAATTCAAAATCCCCATTTTTTTTAGGTACTTTTCAACACATTATTTGCTTTGGGGGCACATAGTCACTTAGGAGAGGACACACAATAGGTACTGAGCACTTTTAAAACAATACTCTAAGTTGTGTGTGAGAGAGGGAGAGGGGAAGTTAGCTGTCTTAAGGCAGCAATTCTCTATCTGTCTACCTAACACTGGGGGTTGCCTTATATATATGAAACCTAGCTATTTCCAGAAACTTCCTAGAGATTTTGGAAGCATGGGAGCTAGGAATAAGCGTCAGAGTTATCAAGTATCGCTCTTCTGAAAGTATACCCATGCCACACCACACGGCTCTCTCAGTCAGCTAGCTCTGCACACCCTTTATCCCCGAAATAAAATAAGTTAACATCCTATCACGAAGCTCTTCGCAAAAATTCTAGGCACGTGGTACACTGCGTATTCTCTCCCATACATGACGCAATACATTATAAAATAAAGAACATTACACAAAAAAATTAGGTAATACTTCGTAACAAAAATATGTGAAATAGATAAGTTAATTATTAAAAAAAACGTAAATTTACATATACTAATTTGAATAAAGAATACAATGAAAATAACGACAAAAGTATTGCGTAACTTACATAATATACTTATATATACATAAGAAGAGCTCATTTTACAGGCAGACTATTCATCTATGCGATGCACAAATAAAGTATAAAGAAAATCGTTATCATGTGGAGGATTTATTTTTGTTTTATTTTTATTTTGGTTTTTTGCCAAATCCAGAGAGAGAGAGAGAGAGAGAGAGAGAGAGAGAGAGAGAGAGAGAGAGAGAGAGAGAGAGAGAGAGAGGGGGGGGGGTAGTTAGGGTATCGATTGTTTGTTGTGAGAAAGACTGTTGGTATAAATGAGGTTCTTTGTTTACTTTTAGCTAGGTTAGGAGAATGGTAAATGTTTCAGAGCGAAGGCTTCTTTTGATTGACTGCGTCCTGAGGCAGTTGTGTGAACGCTGAATTTATATATTTTTCTTACCAGCGTGGAAGTGTTTATATATTTCAAAAGCTGTGATTACTCCTTTGGAGAACTTATTTTTTTGAATGCCGATCTTTAGTTGACGACCTGACCTGTAAGAGATTGTGTTTGGACTGCTCATTTGATTGCACAACCGTTGATGACCTGGCCTGTTTATTAAGATTCCGATTGCTGTTATTGATGATGATAATGATGATGATGATGACGACCACTAATTGACTGTTCAGTTCAATTGAGGAACTGAATATAGTTCCGTTTGCCACAGATTAGTGGGTGTGCCAAGGAGTGATCTGTTTGTGTGCGGAGACAGTTTCCGCATTAATAAATAAACAATTATAAACATATTTGGTAGTTTGCCATAAAAGACAGTTTGGCTTTGTGTTGAGGACAGTGTTGATGTCCCATAAAATATAATATACATTTTGGTTGTGGTCGAGTTTAGTTTTAAGTTTGTTAGGGTTATTTTGGTTTATTTGAACGGTGTTACAGTTATTTGAATGGTTTTTAGTATTAAGTGATTGTTTTAAGTTTTAAGAAATATAGTTTTAGGGTTATGTTATGTTTTGTTTTTATGTCCTTTTTGCCTAAGAGTCCAGTTTATGATAAAGTAAGGGGAAAGTTTGAGTTGCAGAGACAATTGTCTATTAGTGATTCAGGGTGTGGGGGTTGTTCTTGCGACATCCCGCCACATTATTTTGGCGCCCGAACAGGGACTGCCGAGGTGGGATTGAAGCTGGACTCTTGGATAAAGGACTGCATTAGGTTAAGAAATTAGATATAAGACTGAAAAATTGAAGAGCAGAACAAGTTACTGAGGGAGGAATTGCGGTTGGTTAAAGAACGGGTGCAGGAGTTGATAGTTGAGAAAGAGAGGTTGCTAGTAGAGAATGAGAGGTTGAACTGTGAGAATGAGGAGATGCATAGAAAACTGAGGGAAATTCAGGGAACTGTTGAGAGAGTGGAAGAGGGTGTTGAGATGAGGATGCGAGAGAATGAATAACGAATGGAGAAACGAATGGAAACTATAATGGGACAAGTAATGGGAATGATGAAAACTTTCATGGGTGAAGGCGCAGTCGGGGGATTGGCCTCTGCTATGGGTAATGGGTTGATAGTGGAAGAGAAGGTTAAGGTAGGTGATAATGGGAAAGGATGTGATAGTGATAGTAATAATAGTGATAGCGAGATTGAAGATAAGGGAATTAGGCATAGTAAGGATGAACAGAAATGTGATAGGAAGAATGAGAAGAAAGGTAAAAGTGATGTGAAGAAAGAGAAGAAAAAGTGTCAGGATGATAGCAAGGATGATCGTGAGTGGGTGAAAGTGGTGAGTAAGAAAAGGGCTAGGAAGAGTATAATCAAGGATAGGAGTATGAGTGTGGAATTGGATTCCTTATATTCTAGCGAGGAAGTAGGAAACAAGAAGGAAGGTAACAGTGATGATAGCAGTGAGAATGAACGTGATGTGTGTAAGACTGTGTTTAAAAGAGAGGTACCTCGGTGTGAAAGGTTCAATGAGCATAGTAGTAGGGATGTATACGAGTTTTTCAAGGAGTATGAGAGGTATTGTCAGGATAAGTATGGTGATAGTAAAAGAGTTTGGGCTAGGGAGTTAGGAGAATATTTGACAGGGTATTTGTTGACGATGTATGGAGTGATAATGAGTGTAGGTGACGTTGATTATAAAAGTGTGAAAAAGAGAATAATTGAGCAGGTGAAACGTATAAAAGGGAGTGTTAGGTATAAGCGTAAGAATGATTTTGATGAGGCACGGATGACTGCAGGAGAAGCTATATCAATGTATGTATGTAGGTTGGAAACGTTAGCTAGGAAGAAGTATAGGGATGAAGGTATAAATGAGAATAAGGAGTTAATGAGGAAGTTTTTGGCGACCATACCTGAGAATGTGAGTGAATTTATTAATTTGAAACGTAAGGAGAAGATGAGGTGGACGAAAGAAAGATTGGCATGGGATGATATCTTAGAGATAGTTGAGGATTACGAGGTAGATAGATGTATGAAAGAAAGTAAATCTGTGAGTGTAAGTAGTGGAATGGAGGAAAGTGTGCCAGAATTTGTTATCTTTAAAGATGCTGTTATGAGAGGACAGATGAGGGTAGCTGATAGTGTAGTAGAGAGGAGTGTTAGGGCGAGTAATGTGGGAATACCTGTAAGGACAAATGAAGGTTTTAGGCAAGAGAATCATGTTTGGAGGGATAGGAGTGCTAGTGCGCAGCAAGGTAGGTCAGGTAGTTGTATCCGTGAAGAGAAGGGTTATAGATGTGGGAAGGAAGGTCATAAGAAGAATGAATGTAGATGGGCTCTAGGTGCTTGTTTTGGATGTGGTGAGGTAGGGCATAGAATTAGCGAGTGCAAGAAAGAGAAAGGGGTAAAATGTTATCGGTGTGGTATGACTGGGCACATAGCGAGTAGATGTAGGAGTACTCGTACGAATGTGATTTGCGGCAATTGTGGTAAGGATGATCATTATGCTAGAATGTGCAAGGAGCCGCGGGGTAAGTGTACTGAATGTGGTGCAGATGGGCATGTAGCTAGAGTATATAGGAAGAAGGGAGTAAGTCAGCCAGGATGTTTGGGAAACTAGAGTGTCAGAGGGTTCAGCTGGGTGAGTCCTCGAGTGTGTGCGGAGTGAATGTGATGCATGTTCGTGAAGGTTTACTGCATGAAGACGTGATGGGTGAAAGAGCTTATTACTGTAAAAGTAAATTTTAATGGTATAGAGCTAGTTGGCCTGATTGATACTGGTTGTGGTGTCAATTTAATGTTTAGGAATGCGTACGATAAGGTAAGGAATGTTTGTGAATTTAGGGGGTGTAAAGGTGAAGTGAAAGGTATTGGTAATTTAAGTATGTCTGTGCAAGGAAAGTTATGTGAAAATGTTATGATTGGGGGGCTGATGATGAAAGATAAGGATTTTTATGTGGTTGAGGGAGTAAATGACAAGTATGGTGTGTTGTTAGGTTATAACTTCTTGAAAAAATGTGGTATGATTGTACATCCTAGTGTAAATATGATAGAGATGAAAGTTAATGGTAAATTTTGTGGGGAATTTTATTTGAATGAAGATGGTAGTGTATGTGCGAAGGCATGGAAAGGTGTGCCGTTAATAGCGAAAGAAGGTGTTAAATTGTCAAGGGATGTAAGTGAGGTTGTCAGTGTAAAAGTTGCATGGCCGAATAGTCTGGGAATTGCCAATTGTGACAATTGTGAATATGTAGTGGAAGGTTCGGAAGCAAGTAATTTAGTGAAAACAAGTGTGCATGTGTATGATGGTATTTTGAATTTGCAGGAGCCGAAGGTGTATGTGAGCTTGCTGCCGACTGTAAGGAGGAAGAGAATACGGGGTATACGTGAGGGTGATTGCATGGGATGTATGTATACGTTGGTCAATGTAGAGGATGAAAGGTATGTTAAATTGAGACATGTTATGACGGGTAAGATAAAGCAGGATGACGATTGGGACCGTGAAAGTTTGAAAGAAAGAATTAATGTAGATGAGAATATAAGTGAGGGAGAAATGGAATAATTGTATTAGGATGTTATGGAATAGACAGAGAGTTTTGATTCGTGGTGATGAGGATTGTGGGGGATCAAAGCTGCCTGAATTTAAGATAGTTCTTAGTAATGATACCCCCATATATCAGCGTCCCCGACATTTTTCTCCGCCTAATGCCAGAGAAATAGAAGAGCAGTGCCAGGAGTTAGAGCAAATGGGTGTAATAGAAAGGAGTGAGAGTGCCTGGAATAGCCCTATTGTACCTGTAAGAAAGCCGGATGGAAGTTTACGTATGTGTATTGATTATAGGAAGGTGAATGAAGTAACTGTTAAAGAACGTTTCCCGATGATGTAGTGTTTGACTGTGTGTATAAGATGCATGGTATGAAAGTTTTTACAAAGTTAGATTTAGTTAGGGGCTATTACCAGATGCCTCTGAAAGAAGGGAGCAGGCCCATTACGGCATTTTCGAGTAGTAACTGTCACTATCAGTTTAGAAGATTAAGTTTTGGCCTTGCTAATGTGCCTGCTGCCTTCCAGAGGGCAATGAATGTTGTTTTGGCTGGGTTTGATCGACAGAAGCTGACTGTTTTTATAGATGATATTTTGATTGCGAGTGAGACTGTTGCTGAACACATGCAGTTGCTTGAAGCAGTATTAGAACGGTTGATAGAAGTTGGTGTGAAAGTTAAGCTTGAAAAGTGTACATGGTTGGCCGGGGAGGTGGAATATCTTGGGCATGTGGTGAGTGAATCGGGTATAAGGAAGAGTGATAAGTTTGTGAGTAAGGTGAGAGAATTTCCACGTCCTCATACGGTGCGTGAGTTGAGAGGTTTTCTTAAGTTGATTGAATTTGGTCGGAAGTTTGTCAGAGATTGTTCGGGAATAGGGAAACCTTTGAATGAGTGGACAGGTAAGAGAAATAGTACAAGACTAAAATGGGATTAGCTTATGATTGAAGCATTTGAAAAGTTGAAAGAAGAGGCTGCGAGAGACGTCACTTTGGCCTTTCCCGACTATAGTGAGCATGCGAGTATGCTAGAGTTATATACGGATGCTAGTGGGATTAGTATGGGTGGTTGCTTGGTTCAAATGCAAAGAATAAATGGAGATGAACAGTTGAGAGTGATAGTGTATGTAAGTAAACCATTTTATAAGGCTGAGCGAAAGTATTCCACGATTGAAAGGGAGTTGGCTGCGATAAGGTTTTGCGTGAAAGCGTTGAAGGTGTTTTTGTATGGTGCGAAATTTATTGTGCATACTGACCATCAGCCCCTAGTGTACATGATTAGGAAAGACTCTGTGAATGCTAGGGTTGCGAGGACAATAGAGGATTTGAATGAATTTGACTTTAAGCTAGAATATGTACCTGGGAGTAAGAACGTGATAGCAGATGCGATGTCAAGAATGCATGGTAAGATAGAAGATAGTAGCGAGAATGATAGTAATTTTGAAAGGTTGCCAGAAGATTTAGTTGTGGTATAAAGTTTTGAAGGGGATGACATGGTGTATAAATGTATTTTGTGTGGGTTGAATAAGTTTAAATTGAACGGTTTGAATAAGGATATACCTGCTAGTGTAGATGAGCTTAGAATGAGTGTTAGGAATGAAGTATCGAAAGAAATGGCATATAAGGAGGAGGATAGTGTGCTTGAGGGTGAATTGTTATCAAAAGTATTGTTGGTAGTAAGTATGTTGTATGGTGTCACTGTTTATTTGTATTTTGGGTGGAGTCCTCCGATGCAATACCGGGCAAATAAGGAGACTGAAAGGAAGTATATATTGAGGTTACAATGTAATGAAAGATGTTGCAAGTTGTTGAGTGAGAAGGAGGATTGCTTGAGTGACTTGAATCTGATTAGTATGAGCATGGAAGATAGCGAAGATGAACATAGGTGTGACAAGAATGACCCTATTGATAGGGGAGTTAACATTTGTATGCATGGTGTAAAAGGAAGAATGATGACGTATGTGGGTATAAATGGGAATGAATACTGTAGTTTAATTGATACGGGCGCGCAAGTGTCATTAGTGAATATGTCTGTTATCGAGGAAATAGAGCGGTACAATTGGGAAGTGAAAAGGCAATGTACGAGTGTGAGAATTCATGGGATAGGTAAAGGAAGTTTGCTAGTTTGGGAAGAAGTGCGTTTGAAAGTAAAACTGGGAAGTATGGAGGTGGAACATAATTTCATTATAATGGGAGAGAATGAGATGCCTAGTTGTTTTTTTATAGGAATTGATTTTTTAAGATTGCATGATCTATCAGTTGATATTGGTAGTGGTTTGCTTCTGAAGAATGGATGTGAAGTAGTTGTGATAGAAAATAATAGTGTATTTACGGCGAATTTTGTTGGCGTGGTTGATATTACCAGGAGTGAGGATGATCTATTGACTAAAGAGGAGGTGGAAGAAATGCAAGATGAATGTATGGAAATTAAAAGGTTACGTGAATGTATGTTGAATAGTATTGAGGTAGAGAGAATGGCCGTCTGATTTAGAGGTGTATAAGAAAGTAAGTAAGAGACTTATTGTGTGTAAGAATATTGTTTATTTTCTACATAAGGGAATGGATGAAGATATACAGTATATGTTCCTGTGTTTCCGATGCATGCAGCTGTAAGTATGTGTATGTTAGAGCATGACAGATATGGGCATATGGGTAAGAATAAATTGTGGGAATGCATGCGTGAGAGATTGTTTACGCCTGGGTTGAGTCAGATATGCAAGGATGCAGCGACTACGTGTGAGGATTGCCAGAAAGGGAAGTATCAGAGAGTGCATGCTAATCCGCCTGTTTTGAGATTACGTATGAAAGAACCATTTGAGATGTTTGTGATTGATTGTGTTTCGTAGCCTGTGACTGCGAGAAGACATGTGGGAATGATTGTTATAGTTGATCACATGAGTAAATTTGCGTGTGCAGTACCCATCAAGGATAAACGGAGTGAGACTGTTGCAAGAATGGTTGGTTAAGTGATGCTGCCGATGTATGTGTGTAAGCCTGTGAGAATGTTAAGTGATAATGCCCCTGAGTTTGTTGCATGGGAGTTTGAGCAGATGTTAAGAGAATGGGGTATTGAACATGTGTATTCGACTCCTTATATGCCAAGTGCGAATGGGTTGGCTGAAAGGACTGTAAGAACATTAACTAAAATTTTGCGAATGATGAGTACATGTGATACTGATTGGGATTTGTATGTTGGTAGAGCGTTGTGGGCTTATAATGCAACAGTGCATAAGAGTACGGGTATGTCTCCATGTAAGTTTGTGTTAAATTTTGAAAAGATAGTAAGACCGAGGTTGGGTGTGTCGGAGGATGATAGAGATGTGTGGAGGAAAGCAAATGAGAGGTTTGAAAGCTTTACAGTTGGCGAGAGAGTGATTAAAGAAGTAATTGAAAAGAGTAGAATGAATGTAAATAAGGTGCGTGATAAGTTTGAAGGTCCATATGAGGTGTTAGAAGTTGGTTCAAGTGGATTAAGTTATGTTTTGGGCAAGTTGTGTGTGGATGGTAGTGTGGAAAGAGTTAGGGCACACCGCAACCAGTTACGTAAATGGAAGGAGGTACCTGAGTATATACAAGAGAATGGGATGAGTAAATGGTTGAAAAGGAACAAGTGTGAACCTAGTATGAGGAATTAGGTCTAGAAGGTAAACAGTTGGTGTTGGTAGAATATATGAAAAGGAAGAATATGAGAGCTTTAAGTAAGGATGAAAGAAGGGGAAATTTTATTAGTAAAAGTGGGAATAGTAATAAGTATGACAAGAGTGTAAATGTACAATTGAGTGTGGAAGATAAATGTATTAATACAGATGAATCATGGGTGAGTATGAATGATACCTATAGTGTGTGTGGTTTTTCATTAGATGATGTAAAAGGAAGTATGACGAATGAGAGAGTGAGAGATAGGAGAATGATAAGTAGTGTGAATGAATCTTTTATTAAGGTAGAAAGTGGTTTGGATGAAATGGATGAATTGCTGATGGAAATAAGTGAGATTTTAGGGCCAGATGAGAACGAGGTAAATGGGATTGTACATGATATATTAGACGATAGGGATTTAGATAAGAATAGTGTTAATGTAGCGAATGATTGTGATAAGGAAGAAGTAAATGTGAGAGTGTATGAAGGGCCAGTTACTCGGAGTAGAGGTCCCGTTCCCGACTGCGACTGGGTAATGAAAAAAATAATATAAGTGTTGTGTGAGAAGGATTTGGCAAAGTAAGGGGGGAGGAATGTGGAGGATTTATTTTTGTTTTATTTTTATTTTTGTTTTTTGCCAAATCCAGAGAGAGAGA
>NC_090748.1:68081323-68086323 GCF_036898095.1 Palaemon carinicauda
ACATAATATATATTTATTCATGCATTTCATTTGTGTATTGAAGAGGTTTATAGCTGGCTCGAAAGGTGAGCTCTTCTCATGTAGGTTTAAGAAACTGTATGTAAATTGCTTAAGATGTTAAATATATTATGCTTTACGTGAATGTTTATTTTGCGTTAAAAAAAAGATAAATGAAGTGAAGCTTACGAAATTTTAGAAGAAAAACGTGACAAGCTAAACATGTGTTAATTTCCCGTGAGGCATAATTCCCATGTAGGGTAACGGTAAGAACACGTGGCATTCCTTATTTCAATTTTTTTCTCTTGACAGTAAGGGTATGTAATTTCATTTTGTTACTTTCTCGTGGGATATTATTTTTATGTACATTTTTTAAAGGGATAATTTTCGTACGATTGTGTTAAAATTTTTAACCTAAAGGTAAAGGATTTACGATATCACATTCAATTTCATTTTTTTCTGATCATTTAGATAAAATATTTGGGAAATGTATTTTCTTAAATAAATTTTTTTTACTAAAGGGAAAATATGTAAAGGGGTTGATTTTCTTATCAAAGCATTAAGCAAACTTAGTGACATTGTTTGTTTTATCTAATTTATTATACTTTAAGTATAAATACAAATATTGCTTTAAGTCACAGAGTTGCAAGTGGTGGTGTTGCAAGAACGCACCCACACATTTTTACAAATCCATCTCTCATGTCTAGCATAGAGGATCCCTCATAAGTGGGATTCCATTACTTATTACTAGCACATCGTGGAGATTCCATTTTTTTTCTTATGACCAGCATAGAGGTTCGCACTTCGTGGAGATTCCATTTTATTTATGACTAGCATAGAAGGTCACACATCGTGGAGATTTCATTGTTTTTCACTGCTAGCATAGAGGTTCACCCATTGTTGTGATTAAATTTTTTATGACTAGCATACAGGTTCACCCATAGTTGTGATTCCATTTTTTTTATGACTAGCACAGAGGGTCACCCATGGTTGTGATTCCCTTTTTCTTATGACTAGCATAGAGGTTCACCCATGGTTGTGATTCCATTTTTCATATGACTAGCATAGAGGTTCGCCCATTCTTGTGATTCAATTTTTTTATGACTAGCATAGAGGTTCACCCATAGTTGTGATTCCATTTTTTTTATGACTAGCACAGAGGGTCACCCATGGTTGTGATTCCATTTTTCATATGACTAGCATAGAGGTTCACCCATTCTTGTGATTCCATTTTTTTATGACTAACATAGAGGAATACTCATAGTTGTGATTCCATTTTTCTTATGACTAGCATAGAGGTTCACCCATAGTTATGATTCAATTTTTTATGACTAGCATAGAGGTTCACCCATAGTTGTGATTCCATTTTTTTTATGACTAGCACAGAGGGTCACCCATGGTTGTAATTCAATTTTTCTTATGACTAGCATAGAGGTTTACCCATAGTTGTGATTCCATTTTTCATATGACTAGCATAGAGGTTCGCCCATTCTTGTGATTCAATTTTTTTATGACTAGCATAGAGGTTCACCCATAGTTGTGATACCATTTTTCTTATGACTAGCATAGAGGTTCACCCATAGATGTGATTTCATTTCTTATGACTAGCACAGAGGGTTACCCATTTTTGTGATCCCATTTTTTTATGACTAGCATAGAGGTTCATCCATTGTTGTGATTCCATTTTTTTATGACTAGCATAGAGGTTCATCCATTGTTGTGATTCCATTTTTTTCATGACTATCATAGAGGGTCACCCATAGTTGTGATTCCATTTATCTTATGACTAGCATAGAGGTTCACCCATAGTTGGGATTCCATTTATCTTATGACTATCATAGAGGTTCACCCATTGTTGTGACTCCATTTTTTTATGACTAGCATAGAGGCTCACCCATAGTTGTGATTCCATTTTTTTATGACTAGCATAGAGGTTCACCCATAGTTGTGATTCCAATTTCTTTATGACTAGCATAGAGGTTCACCCATAATTGTGATTCCATTTTTGTATGACTAGCATAGAGGAATACCCATAGTTGTGATTCCATTTTTTTTATGACTAGCATAGAGGTTTACCCATAGTTGTGATTCCATATTATTTATGACTGGCATAGAGGGTCACCCATAGATGTGATTTCATTTTATTTTGTCTAGCATAGAGGGTCACCCATAGATGTGATCCCCTTTTTTTATGACAACCATAGAGGGTCACCCATAGTTTTGATTCAAGTATTTTTATGTCTAGCATAGAGGGTCACCCATAGTTGTGATTTTATTTTTTATTGTCTAGCATAGTTTTTATATATATCATACTGTAACTTGTTTTGGACGCATTGCAACCACACAGCCTACGCACGCACCCATTGGTGTGTTACCTGTTTTCTAAGTTAGGCTCCTGTTCAATTACTTGAGAGGCTTACTACTTGGTGATAGGTCTTTCCTGAGAGGTACTCTTTACGGCCATTGTACATTTTGCTCAGCTCCATCTTTTTCCTTTCTTCCGTAAGACTCTTGCGTAGGCTCGAGCATATTTCCCCTCCATGTAATTTCTTTCACGGTCAACATCGTGTGCTGTTGAGTTTGTTTTGGTCACTGTCTCCACAGGAAATTAGCAAAATGACTGCTGCTGAGATCAGTACATTTGCGGATTTGGCCGAAGGACTAGGCTATGAGGGAGAGGCACTGCGAAAGTTTGTGCAGGAACTCATGGATGAAGCCAATGCCCGGAGAATAACGGAGCAAGAACGGATGCGGTGTGAAAGAGAGAGAGCGTATGAATTAAAGAAACAAGAAATTGACACCCGATGAGCACAGCTCCATAACTCGCCCCCCTCAACCCAATGGTGCCAAAGTCCAGCCGGACAACTGCAGGGAGGTCCAGTGCATTGAGGGAGTC
Organism: Palaemon carinicauda; assembly: GCF_036898095.1. Taxonomy (NCBI): domain Eukaryota; kingdom Metazoa; phylum Arthropoda; class Malacostraca; order Decapoda; family Palaemonidae; genus Palaemon; species Palaemon carinicauda. The sequence continues at coordinate 68,084,217 of NC_090748.1, forward strand.
ACCAGGGAAACTCCCTACAGTGAAACTGAAGACGACCACGTCCAGCTCAGCAAGTAGTGCGGACTGGGGGTAGTGAGCGATCTCGCATATGAAGGCTGCAACATTCCCTTGGGTCAAGAGCCCATGAAGGTCGTACAACGATTGCCCCTCAGGTGCAAAAAGGCTGCCAAGCCGGAGCCCAAAACTGTGAGGACGCAACCTGCAGGGGAGGATGACTGGCTAGGTAACATTGACCTTGCTAAGGTAGCCCCGCTAAGTGAGGAGGCCCAAGAGTCTTCCTCCTCCAGCAGTAAGTCTGAGCCTCATACACCAGAAGTTAATTCTGGTGAACGGTGTGCTGCTTTCCCCCACTGGGGATAGGGCTATTTCGAGCACTATGCCAGAGGTCTCAGAGGAGGCAAAAAAGGGAACCTCATATCCGCCCAGACACCCCAAGGAGCCAGACAGAGCCCATCAGATTTCAGCTGTCGAACGAGACGCTGAAAATCTATAGGGAAGCTGCCTATTCGGCCGAAGCAGAAATGATTACTCTCTCAAAGGAGAACTTCCTGCAGAAGGATGGGGGTGCTCCTCAGAATCACACGAGGCCCTCACAATCCTGCTGAGGCCCTGCGCCAGCATGTAGTTGTCCCACGTAATTCTCGTTTGTTGGTGCTACGAATGGCCCATCAGGGACTGGGAGGGCACTCTGGTGTGAAGCGCACAGACCAACTGCTCCAGCCTCATTTCTTCTGGCCGGGCTTGCAAAATAGTGTTAAGGCTTCCGTAACATCCTGCCATCCGTGCCAAGTTGCGGGGTAACCAAAACCAGGTAGTGCCGAGGGCTCCTCTCCAGCCTGTGCCATCCGCAGGTATTCCTTTTCCTGTGTTGGTGGAGTATGTGGGTTCCCTGGCCAGGAGTAAGCGCGGAAATCATTTTCGATTAACAATGATCGATCGTTTCACGCGCTGCCTCGAAGCTGTGACAACTAGGTGTGCTAATGCCAATCATGCGGACCAAGAGTTCCCACCGACAGTCCTAACTGACGATAACCCAGCAACTTACTTGACTCAGCTAGGTAAGAAAAATAAATTGCTCATTAGGTGGGGCAGAGACCCCCAGAACTACAACTGGAAGGTCAAGCGCCTAAAGAGCTCAGATGAGAGAGATGTGTTCTCCCGGGTATTAGTGCCCAATGCACAGTGCCATGTTCATAACGTAGCCATAATCAATAAGTTAATTTAGGTTGTATGAAAGAATAGTATTGGCCTTGATGTCTCCCTAGGTAGATAAACTTGAGGAGCCATCTTGGCATCATTAGTTGCATTTAATGTATTATTATGTATTTATTTCATCTTTTTGCATATGATTTGTTTTAATTTTCATAAGTCCCTCTGCACTAGGTTACTTAACTTTAACTATTATTGCCTTTTTCATTTTTTAATTGTTGCCTCACAACCGCATGCTTATTTCTATGTGGCAGCTAAAAGTTAATATACTATCAAAATAGCCTAAAATCATGACCCCAGCTTTAGCTTAGAAATTAATTCATTATCGTGGTGAGACTCACTGAGGGAGGAATCATTAAGGCTATTGGCTTCAGACCTTGCTTGCAGAGTTCTTGTCCTGTTTTAGGACAAAATCTCTGCAAAAATGGGGGTCTGTTATTATTGGCGGTCATTGCGACATCCTTTTTTTTCAAACAAAGACCCCACCAGCAAGGACTGAGTCGACAGGCCAAAAGTTTTGGGACCCTACCCAGAGTCTCACCCCCCCCCCCCCCCTCCAACCATCCTATACCAGTCTACTTCCATGAGAACTCATTCAGATATTTTTAAACACATGGCCGTTATACGCCGCCACAAAAGATCCGGGAGAAGTCAGGAGGCCTATTGATGGGGGTGTCGCGACATGTGACAAGGCCTGACCAAAAGGACAACGGTCAGGACAATTCACCCTACCTCCCCAATTGGGGGCCAAGTGCGGTTAAGTCGACCAGGAACATCTGGGTTGCCTTCTTGGCTAACAAACCTCCGTGAGAGGAACATCACCCTCGTCGCTAACCAGCATCTGTGAGAGTACTATCACCTTTCTTCGCCCTCAAGATATCAGGGAGGCAGGACCTGT
>NC_090748.1:68093823-68106323 GCF_036898095.1 Palaemon carinicauda
CTTCCACAACTTAGTGGCAAACAGTAGAACCTAAGTCAAACTCTACCACACACTCACTTCTTATACCGGGGCCAGTTAATCATAGTCATCATCATCATTGTAATCTTTATCATCAATAATCAAACGGAAACTCCTTCAGGCGGACTGGGTCATTGTGGCATCAATATCAATAAAATCGTGAAGAGCAAGCAAATCATAATCATAATTGTAGTCCAAGTCTGCAACAAATGGCCAATAATCACAAAAGATAACGTTCCAAAGGAGGAATTATAACCTGCAAATGAAAAAAGAAAACCACTCTCGAACACTCCTAGCTAACTAAACTATCGCACTATAACCAAAGTTAAATAATAAATGGTTTCTATTATTCAGAATCACTCCTAGCAGGGATAAATAAAATTGTACTTACTTTAGAAATCAATAATCCCTTCCACACTGTTAAAAATAGTAATAATCCAGCATTCAAAGCACACAACTGCCTCTAGCTGCAGTCAAATCAAAATAATCTTTGGCCAAGACATGTACTACTGTCCTAACCTAGCTAAAAACATAAATAAACAATCTCAGTTATACCAACAGTCTTTCTCACAACAAACAATCAATACACTAACTACATCTCGCTCGCTGACACACACACACACACATAATATTGTGGGAAAGATAGGAAAATGGGTAAAAGAATTCCTGCAAAACAGAAAACAGATAGTGGTTGCAAATGACGAGAAATCAGATGAAGCCCAGGTAATATCTGGTGTGCCCCAAGGTACGGTATTAGCTGCACTGCTATTTGTTATTATGATCTCAGACATAGACTGTGATGTTGAAAACTCCGTAGTGAGAAGTTTCGCCGATGACACAAGAATAAGTAGAGAAATTACTTGTGATGAAGATAGGAACTCACTACAAAGAGATCTAAACAAAATATATGAATGGGCGGAGATAAATAGGATGGTATTTAACTCCGATAAATTCGAATCAATAAATTATGGAAACAGAGAAGGAATGGTGTATGCATACAAGGGACCTAATAATGAGACAATCACAAACAAGGAAGCAATTAAAGACCTTGGTGTAATTTTAAACAGGAATATGTTATGCAACGACCAAATAGCAACACTGTTGGCTAAATGTAAAGCAAAAATGGGAATGTTATTCAGACACTTTAAAACAAGAAAAGCTGAACACATGATTATGCTTTACAAAACTTATGTGCGTAGTACACTCGAGTACTGCAATGTGATATGGTACCCACACTACCAAAAGGATATTGCGCAAATAGAGAGTGTACAAAGGTCCTATACTGCTAGAATAGAAGAAGTTAAGGACCTTGATTACTGGGAAAGACTGCAGTTTTTAAAACTATACAGTCTAGAAAGGAGAAGAGAACGCTACATGATAATACAAGCATGGAAGCAAATAGAAGGAATTGCTGAAAACATCATGGAGCTTAAAGTATCAGAAAGAGCAAGCCGAGGTAGATTAATAGTGCCAAAAAGCATTCCAGGTAAACTGAGAAAGGCGCACAGGACATTAATCCACTACGCACCAGCATCGATAATGCAGCGACTATTTAATGTGCTGCCAGCTCATCTAAGAAACATATCAGGAGTGAGCGTAGATGCGTTTAAAAATCAGCTCGATAAATACCTAAGATGCATCCCAGACCATCCAAGACTGGAAGATGCAAAATACACCGGAAGATGTATTAGCAACTCTCTGGTGGATATACGAGGTGCCTCACACTGAGGGACCTGGGGGAACCCAAACAAAAAATAAGGCAATAAGGTAAGGCTCTCGATTTGGCAAACAACAAAAAATAAATAAAAATAAAACAGAAATTAATCCATCACAGCATCAGCTACCTTGATGGCTTTACCTTCTATGTGGTGAAAACCCTTTATATTAAACTTTAACAATCTCTCAATCCATCTTGCTTGATGAGAGGTCAAATCATTTTTATAATACAAATTACATAAGGGGCAATGATCACTTTACAACTCAGTTGACTGACCAAATGAAAAGAACCGATACATCTCTAGAACCCAAAGAATAGCCAAAGCCTCTCGATCGAATGTACTATAATTCTTTTCTGCCCCTTTTAACGCCCGGGAAGCAAAACAAATGGGTTGCTCTCTGCCTTTATCATCTCGTTGAAAAACTATGCCACCAATAGCTACGCTACTCACATCTGTTGTCACTAAAAACAGGCGATCAAATCTAGGATATGCGAGTAGTTCATTGCTAGTTAAGGCTGCTTTCAAATGGTTAAAGGCCCTTTCTTCTTCCCCTCCCAAATTTATTACTTTTTGTTTCTTTTAAGCATCCAAGGGTCTCGCTATCTCTCCAAAACCTCTTATGAATACACGGTAATACCTAGCAAGCCCTAGGAACCAAGTTACTTCCTTAGAGTTACGTGACCTGGGGAAATCTCTAATAGCCGCTACTTTACTGGGGCAGGGTTGGATACCTTCTGGGGCTATAGAGTGACCTAAAAATTCGACCTGTTTACAGAAAAATTTGCACTCGACAAATTTATTTTCATACCATTACGTCGCAATGCTTCTAAAACTTTACGAATATTATTATGTTCTTCAGCGTTTTCCATGTAATTATGATATCATCTAAATAAACAAAAACATTATGGCTAATTATGGGAGACAAAACCACCATCATTACTCTAGAGAAATGACCTGGAGCATTTTTAACACTGAAAGGAAGAAAATGAAACTGAAATAATCGATCGTTAGTTATAAAAGCCATTTTACAATTACTGTCTTCCTGAATGGGTATTTGATAGTATCCAGATTTTAAATCAACAGTTGTAAGATATATACTATCCCGTACATTCACAGGTAATTGTTCGATCGAGGGCAATGGAAATGCATTATCCTTAGTGACTGCATTCAACTTCCTATAATCAACACACAATCTTACCGAGCCATCCTTTTTCCTAACAGGTACAATTGGAGAAGCCCATGGGTATTCGCTCTCCTTGATTATCCCTTGTTTCCTTAATCTTTTAAATTCTTTGTATCTCTCCCTGGGAATGAATGGGTACCATATAAGGCCTTGACCTGATTGCCTCCTCCTGCCTAGTTTCAATGCTAAAGGGAAATCGATTAATCCTCCCGGGTGGCTCACTTCCAATTGCAATTACATCGGAATAATTATTGACAATGTCACTAACTACAGGCTGATATTGGGATGGACATAGTTTTCGCGCTTGCATAATTAAATTCTTAGTGCATTCGTCTGTGCGGGCTGGAGTTTTGGTTCCCAACATCCCATTATAAGCAATTTCACATAACACTAATTTACACATGGAATCCCTTCCTAAAACAACTCTTTTATTTGACAAATTAACTATCGGTATATCAGCTGTGTTTTTTTATTTCTGTCAAGCTGTGGCGGGATGTTGCAACAACAACCCCCACACCCTTGAATCACTCTAGCTGACAAATATCTCCTCTGCAAAAACTTTCCCCTTACGTTATCAGCAGCGGGACTCTTAGACATAAAGGAGATAAAAACAAACCATAACCTTATAAGTATATTTCTTAAAACTAAGCACAACCCCAAAAAACCACAATTATCAGTAATCATACACTTAACACAAAATAGACATTAACCATACCACCATTCAATTAACCAACAAAACCCTTAACGAAACTTAAAATTACACTGCAAACCAACACTGAAATAAATTATGTGTCCATATACGTTATGGGACACCAACACTCTCGTCCACCCACAGCCAAACTGTATTTTACTGCAAACTACCACTATATGGGAAACAGAAGAGTGACTGTTTTTCTGCCACAAACGGCCTTAACTCTTCGGAGTCATGGGTGTTATCATCATCATCATCATCATCATCATCATAATTATCATCATCATACGAAATCTTAATTCACAGGTCAGGTCATCAACGGTTGAGAAATCCAAAAGAGCAGTCTTAATACAATCGATTACAGACCAGGTCAGTAACTATCAATCCCAAAAATAATCTCTCCAAAGGAGGAATTACGACCTGCAAAATAAAAAAGGAAAAACACTTACGAATACTCCTAGCTATCTAAACTATCGCACTATAATCAAAGAAAAATAATACACTTTCTATCATTCAGAATCACTCCTAGCAAAGATAAATAAAACTGTACTTACTCAAAAAATAATAAAATACTTCCACGCTGGTAAAGAAAAATAATAGTAAATCCAGCACTCAAATCTCACAACTGCCTCAAGTCGCAGTCGATCAAGAAAAGCATTCGCTCCGAAACATTTACCATTGTCCTAACGTAGCTAAAAGTAAACAAACAGTCTCATTTATACCAACAGTCTTTCTCACAATAAACAATCGATACACTTACTACCCCCCCCCCCCCTCTCTCTCTCTCTCTCTCTCTCTCTCTCTCTCTCTCTCTCTCTCTCTCTCTCTCTCTCTCTCTCTCTCTCTCTCTCTCAGGATTTGGAAAAAAAAGAAAATAAATAAAAATAAATAAAAATCCTCCATATTCCTCCTCCCTTACTTTGCCAAATCCTTCTACATTTCCACACAACCACTTACATTATTTTTTTTCATTACCCAGTCGCAGTCGGGAACGGGACCTCTACTCCAAGTAACTGGGCCTTCATACACTCACTCATTCACTTCTTCCTTATCACAATCACTCGCTACAGTAACACTATTCCTATCTAAATCCCTATCATTTAATATATAATTTACAATCCCATCTAACTCGCACTCATCTGGCCCTAAAATCTCACTTATTTCTGTCAATAATTTGTCCATTTCATCAAAACCATTTTCTACTTTAATAAAGGATTCATTCACACTACTTATCATTTTCCTATCTCTCATTCTCACATTCGTCATACTTTCTTTTACATCATCTAAGGAAAAACCACACACACTATAGATATCATTCATACTCTGCCATTATTCATCTGTACTAACACATTTATCTTCCATACTCACTTGTACACTTACACCCTTGTCATGCCTATTCTGATTCCTACCTATACCTATAAATTTCCGTTGTACTTTATCCTCACTAAATTTCAAAAGCTTCCTTTTCCTATATTCAATAACACTAACTGTTTATTTTCCAACCCTAACTTCTCATGCATACTAGGTTCATACTTACTCATTTCTAATCAATTATTTATCCCATTCTCACGAACATTGATCCTATTCCTTCCACACACACAGGAGGACTCACCCAGTTGAACCCTCTGACACTCTAGTTTCCCGAACATCCTGGCTGACTAAACCCCTTCTTCCTACATACTCTAGCTATATGTCCATCTGCACCACAATCAGTACATTTAGCACTCTGCTCTCTACACATCATCGCGTAATGCCCATTCTGACCACAATTGCCGCAAATCACATTCATACGATTACTCCTATACGATTACTCGCTATATGCCCAGTCATACCACATCGATAACACTTAACCCCTTTCTCTTTCTTACACTCACTAATACGATGTCCCATCTCTCCACATCCGAAACATGCTCCCAACGCCCATCTACACTCATTCTCTTTATGCCCTACGTTCTCACATCTATAACACTTCTTTTCACGGATACAACTACCTAACCTACCTTCCTGTGCACTAGCACTCCTATCCCTCCAAACCTGATTCCTTTGCCTATACCCTTCATTTGTCCTTACAGGTATTCCCATATTACTCGCCCTAACACTCCTATCTACTACACTATCAGCTACTCTCATTGGTCCTCTCATAACAGCATCTCTAAAACTAACCGATTCTGACACACTTTCCTCCATTCCAGTTCTTACACTCACAGATTTACTTTCTCCATATACCTATCCAACTCGTAATCCTCAACTATCTCTAAAGTGTCATCCTATGTCAATCTTTATTTCGTCCACCTCATCTTCTCCTTACGTTTCAAATTAATATACTCGGCAACATTCTCAGGTACAGTAGCCAAAAAGCTCTTCATTAATTCCTTATTCTCTTTTATGCCTTCATCCCCAAACTTCTTCCTAGCTTAATTTTCCACCCTACAAACATACATCGATATCGCTTCTCCTACATTCATCCGTGCCTCATCAAAACCATTCTTACGCTTAAACCTAACACTCCCTTTCATACGTCTTACCTGTTCAATTATTCTCTTTTTCACACTTTTGTAATCAACATCCACTACATATTATCACACCATAAATCGTCAACAAATACCCTGTCAAATATTCTCCTAACTCCCTAGGCCCAACTCTCTTACTATCACCATACTTATCCTGACAATACCTCTCATACTCCTTGAAAAACTCATATACATCCCTACTACTATGCTCATTGAACCTTTCACACCGAGGTACCGCTCTCATAAACACAGTCTTACACACATCACGTTCATTCTCACTGCTAAATCACTGTTACCTTCCTTCTTGTTTCTTTCTTCCTCTAAATATAAAGAATCCAATTCAAAATTAAAATTCGTATCCTTAACCATTCCCTTCTTACCCTTTTTCTTACTTACTACTTTCACCCATTCATGATTATCCTCACTCTCATCCCGACTCTTCTTCTTTTCCCTCTTTTCATTACTTTACCCTTTCTTCTCACTCTTTCTATTACATTTCTGTTCATCCTTACTATGCATAGTTCCCATATCTTCAATCCCACTATCACTACCTTCCCCATTATCACTTACTTTAGCCTTCTCTTTCACCATCACCCCATTACCTGAAGCAAAAGCCACTCCTCCGACTGCACCTTCACCCATGAAAGTTTTCATCATTCCAATTACTTTCCCCATCATATCTTCCATTCGCTTCTCCATTCATTCTTCATTCTCTTGCATCCTCACCTCAACACCCTCTTCCACTCTCTCCACACTTCCGTTTAGCGCTTTCAGTTCCCTTTGCATCTCCTCATTCTCACACCTTAACCCTTTATTCTCTTGCAACAACTTCTCCTCAAGCTCCTAATTCAACCGCAATTCCTCCCTTAATACCTTTAGTTGTTCTTCCATTTTTCATCAACCTTATATCTAATTTTCAATTCAAATTCCATCCTTCGTCTAACAGTCCAGCTTCCAATCCCACCTCGGCAGTCCCGGTTCGGGCGCTATAATAATGTGGGGGGATGTTGCAGCAACAACCCCCACATCCTTGAATCACTCTAACTGACAAATGCCTCATCTCCATGAACTTTCCCCTTACGTTATCAGCAGCGGGACTCTTAGACATAAAGGACATAAAAACAAACCATAATCTTATAACTGTATTTCTTAAAACTAAACACAACCCCAAAAAATCACACTTATCAGTAATCATACACTTAACACAAAATAGACATTAACCATACCACCATTCAATTAACCAAGAAAACCCTTAACAAAACTTCAAATTACACCGCCCACCAATACCAAAATAAATTATGTGTTCATATGTATTATGGAACACCAACACTGTCGTCCACCCACAGCCGAACTGTCTTTTATGGCAAACTACCACTATATGGGAAACAGAAGAGCGTTGTGATGGGATGTTGCAAAACAACCCCCACACTCTTGAATCACTCTAACTGACAATTATCTCTGCAACACAAACTTTCCCCTTACGTTTTTTAAAACCAGACTTTTAGACAAAAGGACAAAAAACAAAACAAAACAAATCCATAAAACTATATTTCTTAAACTAAAATAAATCAAACTATCCACAATCAAAATAAACACTTAAAACTAATCAAAACTTAACACTATATATATAATAACCAAATCACCATTCATATAAACCCCAAAAAACAATCAAAACTTAACATTAACCACACACCCCCAACACCAAAAATAAATATGTGTATATATAATATTACGACACCAACACTCGTTCACAGAAAGCCGAACTGTCTTTACGGCACAGTACACACTAACACAGCTCTGTGATCAACAGTCCGCTGGGTGGCAATGTGCCATAACTGCCTCGGTGATTGGGGTGGTCGTTATAATCATAATTATCATCATCATTATCATCATCATCATAAACATCATCATCATCAGCAGTCTTAATTCACAGGCCTAGGTCATCAACAGTTCAGCAGTCCAAACAAAATCGTAATACAGGCCAGGTCATCAACAATACATCCACTTTCTAAAAAAATTTATTCCCTCCAAAGGAGGAATCACGGCTTTTGAAATATATAGATACTTCCACGCTGGTCGAAAAATGATATAACATATAATCCAGCATTCACACCAGCCTCTAGCTGCAGTCAAAATCAAAATAAGCATTCACCCAAGATGTTCACCACTGTCTTAACCAAACTAAAACGTAAACAAACAATCTCATTTATAACAACAGTCTTTCTCCCAACAAACAATCGATACACTAACTACCCCCCCCCCCTCTCTCTCTCTCTCTCTCTCTCTCTCTCTCTCTCTCTCTCTCTCTCTCTCTCTCTCTCGATTTGGCAATCAAAAAATAAATAAAAATAAAACAAAAATTAATCCTCCACAGTGTCTGTTTATCTGCCACAACGGCCTTAACTCCTTGGGGTCATGGGTGTCATCATCATCATCATCATCATAATTATCATCATCATACGAAATCTTAATTCACAGGTCAGGTCATGAACGGTTGAGCAATCCAAAAGAGCAGTCTTAATACAATCGATTACAGGCCAGGTCAGCATCTATTATTAGAAAAAAAATAATTCCTAAGGTGAAATTACGACCTGCAAAATAAAAAAGGAAAAACACTTACGGACACTCCAAGCTAACTAAACTATCGCACTATAATCAAAGATGAATAATAAACTTTCTATCATTCAGAATCACTCCTAGCAAAGATAAATAAAACTACTTACTCAAAAAATAATCAAATACTTCCACACTTGTAAAGAAAATTAATAGTAAATCCAGCACTCAAATCACACAACTGCCTCAAGTCGCAATCAATCAAAAAAAAGCATCAGCCCCAAAACGTTTACCATTGTCCAAACCTAGCTAAAAGTAAACAAACAGTCTCATTTCCACCAACAGTCTTTCTCATAACAAACAATCGATACACTAACTAACCCCCCCCCCCTCTCTCTCTCTCTCTCTCTCTCTCTCTCTCTCTCTCTCTCTCTCTCTCTCTCTCTCTCCTTCAGGATTTGGCAATAAAAAACAAAATTTAAAATAGATAAAAATCCTCCACAAAGCCCTCTAATATCATATGGGCCCAATTGTCATGGGGTTTAGCAATGTCCTTGGTTCCTTCTGCAAGAAGGCGACACGTAAGGGTCTGGGGAGACAAAACTTCGCGTCTCTCAGGAACAGCTGTTACCTTAGTTACATGCCTCTCCGAGCCCGCAAATGCTCTTATTCTCTCATGACTTTCTATCGGCAAAATGTACCCTCCTTCTTTTACTGTTATTGTATCTTTTCCCCCAAAAATGTAAATTTGATTATTAGAGATAAAATCTATTCCTAAAATAGCCTCGATTCCTGGAATTCCTAAGGTGGGCAAGACAAAAAAATCATGTGTAAACTTCACAGACACCACCTTAAATTTGATGATTGTTTTATGGTTTATTTGTAGTTTATTTCCTTATGGCGTCTCAAGAACGATGGATGGTGCCGACTGCAGTGGGTTTGATGAGAATCTTTTTTCAATTAGTGAAACACTGGCTCCTGTGTCGATCAGCGGTCGAATGGATTTATCTTGCATGTCGATCCTAACTGCTAACATCCCTAGACTGCCATTACTATATATGGTGTATGGGCCAATGACCTCAGCTGCAATGCCGCTATTCTCTAGTGCTACGAGTGTGAGGTCGAGGGTACCGATGGAGGTCCCAGTGCCTGCTCTGCCACGTCTGATGTCACTGCTTCCTCGGCTACTGCTTGTGATGTCATGGGGGGAGGGGGGGCATCGAACTCCCTCATCTCCCTCTTCCTCTGTTTCCTTTTACATGGATGTTGGGCGGGGGGAGGTGTGTGTGTTCCACAGCCCACCCGCCTTGGGCATTTTTTGCTGAGCACTCTCGAGATAGATGACTGTAGGCCTGACAAGTGTAACAGGAGGGGGATCGTTGGGTGGGGCACTCCACTCGTCGGTGCCCCTCACCCCCACATTGACAACATCTGAAGGCTCTAATCAGCTGACTGCACTCTCCCCTCCCACCTTAGGGGTTTCCGAGTGCCTCTCCTGGCTGCCAACTTCTCGGAATCGGGCCAGTTATTCTCACTCATTTTTTCTTCTGGCAAACTGTCTAAAATGTTTTGTATCGCACTCACTACGTCTGCTAATGAGCGATTCTCATCGAACAAATAACCACATGTTATACGGATTTACTAATCTGCGAATATGTTTACGGGCAATTGCTTTTTCATTACCTTCTGGGAGATTGGCACTCCGGGTACCAAATGAATCTCAATCCCGTAAAATGAGTGTTACAAAACTAAGAACAGATTCACTTTCCAGTATTTTGGGTTTGTAATTTTCTTTCTCGCATCAGGCAAGGCAATTTTCTCAATTAAATATCATTTTATTTCAGTATAACTTCTTAAACTCTCTTGCGGCTAACACATTACCTCCATTGTCGGAGCATCTTTCAGCAATCTAATTACTTGAATAGCTTTTTCTCTTTCCAATCCCCCATATGTAGCTACATCAAAGTCTCTCAAAAACACTTCAATCGATTGAAGCCCTTCATTAGGACGTTGATCATCTAAAGGCCTAACACTAGCCTGGAGTTCTGGCAATTTTCGAGCTATGATTTTCGTATCTTCACTCAGCTGTGCATGTGTAGTTTCACTTGTATACGTTTGCACTTCGTTCATATACGTCAGATATGCTGTGGTTGCACGCCGCTCCTGTTCTCGTTCCATCAACATTCTGTTCATTAACTGTTGTAAGTTAGCTAACTTATTTTCCGATTCTTGCGTTCTAATTATGTATATATTCTTCATTGGGAATGCTATATCCCACTGCTCCTTCATTCTCATCTCCAGCAGCAGCAGCGTCTGCTATGTTATTCCTTGTGTATTTAGGCATTTTGAACTTTTATTTTACCGACTCAAAGAACAACTTCACTCACAGCATACACAAAATACGTATTTTTTACACATGGCACATATATGACACATGTACACGGATAATGAGACGTCGGAATATGGATTTTCTTCATTTATTACAAAATGTTCGTTCGTAAGCACACTGTACACAACTATCCTCTCAGCTGAGGGACTTGTCAACTTGAGCGCCCAAAGGAAACTAAACTCCCTTCGCCACCAAAATGCAAGCTTTGCACTAACATGCTTAGACATAGGTTTTTGTGGAATACTCATGAATATTGAGTTCATTTACCTTGATGTAAAACACACATCTATATTCATGAATTAAGACATATATATATATATATATATATATATATATATATATATATATATATATATATATATATATATATATATATATATATATATATACAGAGAGAGAGAGAGAGAGAGAGAGAGAGAGAGAGAGAGAGAGAGAGAGAGAGAGAGTTTGGTAATTTTCACAGATGAGAAAAGATGTTGGATGATTCGGCTAATGAAAGCCACTTAATTCTCCATACACTATATGACTATTCAATAGGGCTATGCTTTTATTACCAGATTCAACGTTCTGACCCCACGATATCCCTTAGTGGAGTTTTTACGAAATGAAAGAATTAAGCCTAATTATTGTCTGCACAGGAAGACTAATCATAAATAGGTCACTACTTGAAGGACTAATAATCTTTTCGAACAACTTAAGATTCATAAAAAGAAAGTATGAAAAAAAAAAAAAATTGGATAGCCTTAGTCCAATAATTTCTTCATATATTGCATAGGCTAGGTCTATTCTAATTTTTACTTCATTTTAAGAATTTAGTCCAGGCTACTTATCAACCGAAGATATGTCACTAAAACTGTACTAATGAGATTGTAAACAAATTGTTAACCCATACCGACTTTACGTTCTTAACAGGTAAATTTAAAGAGTGAACTGCTGTATTCTTTAATCTGTGATAATTTCTCTGGTAAAGTTGTGGTAGCAGTGCATGTTGAAGATTTCTTTCGTAATCTTCTGTCCGGAAATGGAGAGAACAAATCCTGGCATCATTAACATTAAATGCTATCACTTCTTTCACATGCATTAATCCATACTTGGGACACATTGTGGTCTTTAGGGAACCTGTGAAAACAAATCCCTTCTTGTCTGGAACTATCAGTGCACTCAGATATGGAATATACACCCATAATTGTGAGGTGCACCAATGCAACTAACAATGACACTGTATTAAGTACATCACTCAGGCGATGTACTCCAGTGACGTCACAGAGAGGGAAACACACCTTATGTTATTCCGTCCTGCTCTAGCCTATAGTTATAGTTCTAGACTACATTGATAACATAACATAATTATATTCGCTTAACTTTGGGTGACATAAAATGAAAGATATACAAAATGTTCCCATTTAAACTGGAGTGATACGATTATTTGGCTCTGAAA
>NC_090748.1:68111323-68121323 GCF_036898095.1 Palaemon carinicauda
AATCTAGCCCCTAAGGCTAGAGAAACAGGAATATAACTTTTTGAGTCAAATCTTTCAAAGAGCAAGTATCGTTGTACAAACTTGAAGCAAAATGTTGTACCTTATCCAAAGACCATGACATGGGCCTTAGAGGTGCTGCAGGCCTGAGCCTGGCACAGGCCTTAGGGATTTTGTTAAAAATCTCATTAGACAAATCTACTTGGAAAGCATAATACAAGGGCCTAGTCAAGGTAGATTTACACGTAGTTATCATGTTGGGTGCTAAAACTTCTTCATGAAGGTGAATAAAGAAAGACAAGCAGAAATCCATCGAGATTTCCTTTGGATTTATTGCCTTGACAAAGGCCACCCGCTTCTTCCAAGATGACTCGTATTGCCTTTTAGTAGATTTTGACTTATGTTCCTCTAAGAAGTCTATACTTTCTTTCGAGATCCCAAACCTTTTCTTTACTGCTAGGAAGAGAAAATCATGAGATGAAGGTCTTGGGTTTTCTATAATGAAGCGAAGACAGTCGACTTCTGTACTTGTTGAGGTAGAACTGGGTCCGGCAGGAGAATCAGCCTCGGCTGTAATTCCAAAATTAGGGGGAACCAGTTGCTCCGGGGCCACTTGGGAGCCACTAAGGCTGCTCTTGCTTGAAAAGATCTCAGCTTGTTGAGGACCTTCATCAGCAGGCTGGATGGAGGGAACAGATAAACCGAGGTCCATTTGATTCAGTCGAGGAACATGGCGTCCACTGCTTCCGTTAGAGGGTCCTCGTACGGGGCCACGTATCAAGGAAGTTTCTTGTTGTTGCTCATTGCGAAGAGGTCGATCTGCAGTTCCGGGACTTGATGTACAATGAAGGAGAATGATCTTGCGTCTAGGGACCATTCTGACTCTATCGGAGTTATCCTGGATAGAGCGTCTGCTGTCACATTGCTGAACCCCTGAAGGTGAACTGCTGACAAGTGCCATCTCCTCTTTTCCGCTAAGCGGAAGATGGCCAACATCACTTGGTTGAGTTGAGGCGATCTCAAGCCTTGGCGATTCAGGCATCTCATTACCACCTCGCTGTCCAAAACGAGTCTTATGAGGACTGAAGGGTGAGGGGATAATTTCCTCAGTGTGAGGAAGACTGCCATGGCCTCCAAAATGTTGATATGGAAGGTCTTGAATAGAGAGGACCAAGTTCCTTGAACTCTGCGTTGATGAGAGTGACCTCCCTATTCTTCCAATGATGCATCTGTGTGGATGACGACTGAAGGTGGAGGCGGTTACAGAGGTGTTGACCTCTTGAAATTTCTGGCCTCCAACCATGGCTTGAGAAGTGATCATAGCCAAATCGGTATTGGTCTTCTTAGATCTTTTCGAGTGTTTGATGCGTATCTTCTCCAGACCCATGACACATCTTTTACCTGTGCTCTTAGCACTGGGTCTGTCACTGATGCAAACTGAAGGGAGCCCAGCACTCTCTCCTGTTGGCGTCGTGAAATCCTGTTAGATATTAGAAATCTCTTAACAGATCCCACGATGTGACTGTAATTCCCAATGTATGCCTAGCCATTGGAATTTCTGAGCTGGAGATAGTCGAGACTTTTTGGTGTTGATCTTGAATCCTAGATGTTCCAGGAACTGGATCACTTTCTTGGATGCTTCCATGCATTTCGACTCGGATGCTGCCCACACCAGCCAATCGTCCAGATAAAATACCACCTGGACACCTTGTAGGCGTAGTTGTTGAACGACTGCTTCTGCTAGCTTCGTGAAGATCCTTGTGGCTATGTTTAGTCCGAAGGGCATGGCTCTGAAAGCATACTTTCTTTTTTGTAGCCTGAATCCTAGGTAGGAGGAGAGTTGGCGATTGATCGGAATGGGCCAATAGGCATCTTCCATGTCTATTGAGACTGTGTATGCCCTTTTGGGCAACAGGGCCCTTATGTGTTGAAGGGTCAACATCTTGAACTTGTCGTTCTCGTTAAACTTGTTGAGTGGCAACAAATCCAGAATGACTCTGAGTTTGTCTGAGTCCTTCTTGGGAACACAAAACAGCCTTCCTTGGATTTTGATGGACTTTGTCCTCTTTATCACCCATATTTTTCCTGAACGGGGGTGGAGTGTTGGAAGTATTGAGGAAATGATGGTGGAGCAGTCTTCCAGCTCCAACCTAGTCCGTTCTTAATTAGGCTGGGGGCCCAGGGATCGAAGGTCCAACGATCCCGGAAGAGTCGGAGTCTTCCTCCTACCGGAAGCATCTCATTGCTTCTGGTTTCTGGAGGGCTTGCCTCCTTGACCGCGTCCTCCCCTACACCCTCTTCCTCTCGAGGGACGTCTAGAGGACCCTCTATTGGACCCTCTACCTTTAGGGCGAAAGGTAGTGGTCTGCCTCTCATAGGCGGGAGTGAAGACTGGTGACTGAGACACCACCTGCCTGGGTACCATCTGGTAGGTGGGTTGGGGCTGTGCCACAATCTGTGGCACTGTGGTCATGGGAAGTTGTTGTTGTCTAACAGGGAGAGAAGGCAATCTTGTCTTCCTCTTCGGTTGGGGACCCTCACCCAGAGAAAACTTCCCCTTAGCCGACATGCCCCATTTCTGGAAAAGATTTCTATTCTCCGTGGCGGCCTTGTCGACTATCTCTTTGACCAATTCATTTGGGTTGTTGGAAGTATTGAGGAAATGATGGTGGAGCAGTCTTCCAGCTCCAACCTAGTCCGTTCTTAATTAGGCTGGGGGCCCAGGGATCGAAGGTCCAACGATCCCGGAAGAGTCGGAGTCTTCCTCCTACCGGAAGCATCTCATTGCTTCTGGTTTCTGGAGGGCTTGCCTCCTTGACCGCGTCCTCCCCTACACCCTCTTCCTCTCGAGGGACGTCTAGAGGACCCTCTATTGGACCCTCTACCTTTAGGGCGAAAGGTAGTGGTCTGCCTCTCATAGGCGGGAGTGAAGACTGGTGACTGAGACACCACCTGCCTGGGTACCATCTGGTAGGTGGGTTGGGGCTGTGCCACAATCTGTGGCACTGTGGTCATGGGAAGTTGTTGTTGTCTAACAGGGAGAGAAGGCAATCTTGTCTTCCTCTTCGGTTGGGGACCCTCACCCAGAGAAAACTTCCCCTTAGCCGACATGCCCCATTTCTGGAAAAGATTTCTATTCTCCGTGGCGGCCTTGTCGACTATCTCTTTGACCAATTCATTTGGGAATAGGTCTTTCCCCCAGATATTGGAAGATAACAACTGCCTCGGCTGCGGTCAAACACGAACTCTCTACAAGCCCTTCTTGGCCTAACAAAGCTGTAGAAGTCCTTCGTTAGGGTTGCATAATGTGTTTTAGCCATGACCATGAACATATCCGGGGATCTTTGTTCACTGGCCATTGCCTCCATGGACACCTGGAGGGACAGAGAGGCAGCTAGTCTCTCCTTTGTATCTTGTTCCCTGCGCAAGAGAAACTCAGACAACTTGGGGAGGTTTTCGCTGATATCAGCCTCAAACTTCCCGACTGAGAAGGTAAGCTGAATATCCTTCCAGTCTTTGTGATCCGTTGGCAAAGCTAGGGAAAGGGGCCTGCACTCCTCCAGTGTAGGGCAAGGTTTCCCAGTTTCCACTGCCTTAATCACCGCTTTAAACAACTTTTCCGCAAAGGGGAAAGCCATAGTTTCTGGAGTAAGAAAAGAGGGATGTTTCTTGCTCAGGGCCAGCACCTTCGAATTTGTGAAGCCCCTGTCCTTCAAACTGCTGGCTAACAAAGCCTGAGCCTTTGCATGGTCAAGCACTATGACCTCCTTAGGCTCTGTCTCCTCCTTGGATACCGGTTCCGCCCTTAGACGAGCGAAGCAGTCTGGATAGGACTCAAAGCTGGGCCAGAACTCCATGTCCTCAATAAGGACAGTTAACAGCTTCTCTGAAACAAAGATCTTACCGTTTGTAATCGGCATGTACTCGGCATGCCTCCATGGGTTTACCTCGGAACACGAGGGAAGATCCTTTACGTTGAGTCTCCGTTGAGTCCCACAGTCCGCTTTTATCTGAAGAATCTCTTTCCTGAATGCAACTTCCCTTTGTTTGCTCTTCTTCTGGAACATTTCCATCATACCTTTGATGGCAGACAGAGTGTTGTCCGACCTCCCAGGTTGAGAAGCAGAGGACATAGAGGGCACGGGTTCTGGTGCAGGAACCGACGAAACAGAGACTGTTTCGACTTCATCCTCTTCCGTCTCTGAAGCAAACGTTGACTCCTCATCTCGACCTTTTGCCAGAAGGTCCTTTTCGGTGTCCTTTGACATCTCTGACATTCTCTCATCATCTAGAAGGATGTCCTTCATCGCATCCGAGACATCCGTGTGGACGGCTATCTGGATGCAAGGGATCTCAGGGTAAGGCTGAGGAATAACAGCATCCACAGATGCTTTGGGGAATAGAAGGGCTCTCATACGCTCACTAGGGACGTATGGCCCCGTGTCATTCTTTTGGAAGCCACGAACCCATTTGCGCAGCTTGTCCCGAGCTGCATCCCTTGACTTCGTTCTCTTGGGATTTTCAAAAGCCTCATACATCAGGTCTTTACATACCGTACATACCTGTGGGTCCCAGTATTTGAGAGGTCCCTTGTTGATGGAGCAGCGGGAGTGGGTCCTACACTCCAAATGGCCATAAAAGCTCCTGCTACGAACGTTGCAGAAGACGCTATCGCACTTCACATGGTCCTCTGTAAAGAGAGGAAAATAAAATGAGTATAACGTAGTCTATCTCACCTAGATAAACTAATAAATATTATAATAATATTTTTCATTTTATTCTATTGCATATAGCTTAGGATAGAAAAGCTAAAAATTAAATAGGAAAGACACGTATATGTGTTTCCTGCCCAGCCAATTGCTGTGACCTCCCTCAATATTAGTTCTGGGGTTATCCTCTTTAAGAGGCCCGATGGAAGAGTCTAGAATATAAGGATAGGGTAGTGTAAACAACACTCACTTCCAAAATAGTTAATAATGAGGGTCAAAATAAATGATCATCTATCAGTATAAAGAAAGGGAATTCCTTTCCCAATCTTATAAGGTCTCAACTATAGACTGCACTTGGACACAGAGTATATTGGAAAATTTAACTACTGTATACTTTTATACCATAGTTTTCTGTCTGCAGTATACTCTATACTACAGATATACTGGCTACTGTATATACATATACTGTACCATAGTTGCTTCCGGCATACAGCCGACAAGGCTAGTACCTAAGGCTCAATTCAACTGACACAATATTGATCATTTTTATGGCCGGCGGCCCACCGCATTGCCAGCGGCTTGCCGGACACCGGAGGGTCACTGGCTGTCGGCACACTATCCCCGCCAACATTCAATGTGACAGGGTAGTGGCCGGAATGCCAGACTCGGCCGGCTCTCGCCGGCAGAATCAGATGTAACAGTGAATTAATGGCTGTCGGACCACAACTCTAGCCTGGATCTTGCCAGCAAGGTTAGTGGCCGGCAGTCGCCAGTTAGGTTAGTAGCTGGCGGCACTAGCCAATAGAGAGAGGGAAAGCAAGGAGTGAAGGGTGATGTAAGAGTGGTGGTACTAGCCACTGTATCACTTTCTTCCTCCGGAATGAGGGTACTAATGGAAGGGGAGAATATAGAATAATCAAGCTTCAACCCATCCACCTCCGTGCCGGTATCTGCCGGTCGTAGGATGTGGATGGCAGCCCAAGGAAGGACTGAAGAACACTCTAAAGCAAATGGGTATCCTGACGGTAGCTAGACCTGCCGAAACAGCTATCCCGGAGCTCATGTCCGATAGGGAAGCTATACGACTAGGCCATACAGGCAGAAGCCCAAGCTGGCCTCACAGCCTGCTGGCAATCGGCGAGATTGTAGGACAACGGCCACAGGAATGTGAAGGCTAGGCTATCACTAAAGGACAGAATGGGAAGGGGAAAAGGGTCCTGTATAAGATGTAAGAGGATTCGGTGGCATGTAGGCCCTTCCACACCTAGAGGAAGCTCTGTTTCAGTATCGGCAACATCCTAGGCGGACGGGCAATACATTCCCCAGCCTAGGGTCTGCCAATACAGTAAGGGGGGCCGGCAATCATCTAGCCGCCACCCTTGATCATACTGACACAGAGTCCCAATGCCGGCGCCATCCTAGGTAGAAAAATAAACACTATTCTTCAGCCTAGGGTTTGCGAGCACAGGACTAGTCGACTAAACCACAGGGAGAAGGGGATCACATGACCCCTTCAAGTGCAGTCTAGGGAGGCAGGGCCTCCTATGCCAACCAACAATATCCGACAGGGGAGTACATTCACCCTATCAATCAGTTGCCGGCACACGACAAGTACTCTGAGGTTCTGACCCAAACCCAAAGCTTACCATCAGTATCCTAACCTTGCCAGAATGACAATTCAAGGCAAGACCAACTAGGATTGTAGTCATAGGGTACACTTAGAGGGAAGGAGGGATTACCCTATATATAAGGTTAACCAGAGAAATGTATGAAAGTATACTAAAGCCACTAGGCTACTAGCCTAGCGACAACGAGATCGACTACCTAACTCATCGAAGCTCTCGTATACTATCTTAGAAGAGGAAATCTTATATGCAATCCATATATCTTACATGTATAAATTGCCTATTATCTTCATTTGAATTTAATAGCACTAGGAACACTTATTATATCAAGCAAGAGAGTAAACTATAACGCCTAGGCTAGGAAGCCTAGCGTAAGCAAGGTCGGCTACCTAATTCACCGAAACTAATGCGAATACTATCGGCATAATATAATTAATTTCTAGCAATGAAGACTAAATAGCTAATTATTTTTATTCGAGCTATTTTACCGGAAAAGTCGTTCTGGCTAACTAAATAAATCATGCGTTACGAACGACAGTGCCAAAGGCACCTCCAGTCTAGGCAATAGCTCTGCCAAAAAATTAGTTTAATTCAAATTAATTTTTACTTTACAGCCAGAGCTAAATTTATACAGCATAAGAATCAAATACTTAACTTTCCAGAGGCAGAAGAAGCTGGAGATTGCATAATAAATCCTGATAACGAGAGAGCACTGGGAAAACTACCGAGCGACACCGCTACAGAAAAAGAAATAAAGATGGCGGCGATTATAGCGCCATCTGGATGGACGATTGTAGCGCCATTTGGCTACTTTAGCAGTAACGAAGGAAAGGAACTTTATAACAGCTCCTCTTTTATTTTGCCACTTTTCCCCTCGAAGCGTAAACGCTATGCAGGTTGCAGATTACTATGTGGTGTGTCAAGAATACCCCCCCTGATATTATGCGATATCCTAAAAGGAAAACTTTAAGGATATTCGCGCCAGGAGTTAGAATTCTGGACACCTTAAGTTAAATTCTCTGGGAATATCACTGTAGTCAAATATACCCAAGGAAGCTACTTAAAGGAACCTTCCATCAGGACGATAGGGTCTGAGCCAAATATATATATATGTATGTATGTATATATATATATATATATATATATATATATATATATATATATATATATATATATATATAAATATGTATATATATACATATATATATATATATATATATATATATATATATATATATATATATATATATATATATATATATATATATATATATATATACATATTTATATATATATACATATATATATATATATATATATATATATATATATATATATATATATATATATATATATATATATATATATTATTGTATATATATATATATATATATATATATATATATATATATATATATATATATATATATATATATATATATATATGTACAAATATATATATATATATATATTTATATATATATATATATATATATATATATATATATATATATATATATATATATATATATATATATATATATATATATATCCATCCATATACCAAGGCACTTCCCCCAATTTTGGGGGGTAGCCGACACCAACAATGAAACAAAACAAAAAGGGGACCTCTACTCTTTATGTTCCTTCAGCCTAATCAGGGACTCAACCGAGTTCAGCTGGTACTGTTAGGGTGCCACAGCCCAACCTCCCACATTTCCACCACAGATGAAGCTTCATACTGCTGAGTCCCCTACTGCTGCTACCTCCGCGGTCATCTAAGGCACCGGACGAAGCAGCAGGGCCTACCGGAACTGCGTCACAATCGCTCGCCATTCATTCCTATTTCTAGCACGCTCTCTTGCCTCTCTCACATCTATCCTCCTATCACCCAGAGCTTTCTTCACACCATCCATCCACCCAAACCTTGGCCTTCCTCTTGTACTTCTCCCATCAACTCTTGCATTCATCACCTTCTTTAGCAGACAGCCATTTTCTATTCTCTCAACATGGCCAAACCACCTCAACACATTCATATCCACTCTAGCCGCTAACTCATTTCTTACACCCGTTCTCACCCTCACCACTTGGTTCCTAACCCTATCTACTCGAGATACACCAGCCATACTCCTTAGACACTTCATCTCAAACACATTCAATTTCTGTCTCTCCGTCACTTTCATTCCCCACAGCTCCGATCCATACATCACAGTTGGTACAATCACTTTCTTATATAGAACTCTCTTTACATTCATGCCCAACCCTCTATTTTTTACTACTCCCTTAACTGCCCCCAACACTTTGCAACCTTCATTCACTCTCTGACGTACATCTGCTTCCACTCCACCATTTTCTGCAACAACAGACCCCAAGTACTTAAACTGATCCACCTCCTCAAGTAACTCTCCATTCAACATGACATTCAACCTTGCACCACCTTCCCTTCTCGTACATCTCATAACCTTACTCTTACCCACATTAACTCTCAACTTCCTTCTCTCACACACCTTTCCAAATTCTGTCACTAGTCGGTCAAGCTTCTCTTCTGTGTCTGCTACCAGTACAGTATCATCCGCAAACAACAACTGATTTACCTCCCATTCATGGTCATTCTCTCCTACCAGTTTTAATCCTCGTCCAAGCACTCGAGCATTCACCTCTCTCACCACTCCATCAACATACAAGTTAAACAACCACGGCGACATCACACATCCCTGTCTCAGCCCCACTCTCACCGGAAACCAATCACTCACTTCATTTCCTATTCTAACACATGCTTTACTACCTTTGTAGAAACTTTTCACTGCTTGCAACAACCTTTCACCAACTCCATATAACCTCATCACATTCCACATTGCTTCCCTATCAACTCTATCATATGCTTTCTCCAGATCCATAAACGCAACAATATTTCTCGCATATCTGCCTAACTGTAAAAATCTGATTCATACAACACCTACCTCTTCTAAAACCACCCTGTACTTCCAAGATTGCATTCTCTGTTTTATCCTTAATCCTATTAATCAATACTCTACCATACACTTTTCCAACTACACTCAACAAACTAATACCTCTTGAATTACAACACTCATGCACATCTCCCTTACCCTTATATAGTGGTACAATACATGCAGAAACCCAATCTACTGGTACCATTGACAACACAAAACACATATTAAACAATCTCACCAACCATTCAAGTACAGTCACACCCCCTTCCTTCAACATCTCAGCTTT
Source organism: Palaemon carinicauda (assembly GCF_036898095.1). Lineage (NCBI taxonomy): Eukaryota > Metazoa > Arthropoda > Malacostraca > Decapoda > Palaemonidae > Palaemon > Palaemon carinicauda. Next base: position 68,120,892 of record NC_090748.1, read on the forward strand.
CACACCATCCATACCAGATGCTTTTCCTACTCTCGTTTCATCTAGTGCTCTCCTCACTTCATCTATTGTAATCTCTCTCTCATTCTCATCTCCCATCACTGGCACCTCAACACCTGGAACAGCAATTATATCTGCCTCCCTATTATCCTCAACATTCAGCAAACTTTCAAAATATTCCGCCCACCTTTTCCTTGCCTCCTCTCCTTTTAACAACCTTCCATTTCCATCTTTCACTGTCTCTTCAATTCTTGCACCAGCCTTCCTTACTCTCTTCACTTCTTTCCAAAACTTCTTCTTATTCTCTTCATATGACTGACCCAATCCCTGACCCCACCTCAGGTCAGCTGCCCTCTTTGCCTCACGTACCTTGCGCTTTACTTCCACATTTTTCTCTCTATATTTTTTATATTTCTCTATACTATTACTCTGCAG
>NC_090748.1:68126323-68141358 GCF_036898095.1 Palaemon carinicauda
AGAGAGAGAGAGAATATAACTATATCTGTTTCTGTTCACGAACCCCCACTGAAATATCATTTAAATAAAAGTTACTTTCTATTATATCTGTATTATCTCAGACACTGGGAAATCAAAATCATATTAATATCAATATGTGGGCAAATGTTGCTCATTAATTCTTCATGCGATTAACTTGCATTGATTACTTGTGCACTTGGATTCCCAGTTTGACTTCAGAAAACAAATATGCATAACCGCGAGTGAAAAATAAATGCAGATATAACAATTGCTACTAAATCATACATTCGAGTATGATTCCGTATCTTATTTTAAAACTGCCTATCCGAGTTTTGGGGCTGCAGTAGATATAATGATAAAAGGCTGGAATGCTGACGATAATTCTGTGTCGAAATTGTAATAATTTCAAAAGTGTCATTTTCACGTGATCATATTACAAGAAGTTACTCATAAAGTATTTGAATGAAACCTACTTACTTGGATTGTTCATTGTTTTTATGAGTCTTGTTTCAAATACATCACTGATTTTTCAGCTGTTAATAATCTGGCATTAGGGCTACCTACATGTACTACTTGCAAAAATATTTGCTGTTATTCCTTATATCATCACTAGAATATGAAACCAGAACTTTATATCTTTATCTAGATATGCAATACTGTATTTTCCCTTCACATTTCTAATGCCTGTTATGCATTATCGATGATGATAATTCTAGAGGGTTCCAGAAATAAAAAAGAAAGTTGATTCATAATTTCAAAATGATCATGGTATAGAGATCATTCTTTAAAGTCCCTCATATCCATTACCAATACTTCAGAGTGGATAAACCTTGAAAATAAATATCTTCATCTTCCAAGCGATACCAAGAAATGCCCCTCCCCCCCATCCCCCCCCCCCCCCGCCATTTCTACACAATCATGAGAATTATTTCTCAGCATATGACACATGATGAGCAATACTCCTTGGTTATTCATATGACTTATTTGATTACTTCCTTTAACAATTACACCAAGGTTAACCAAATAGATGATACAACTTGGGTCTCATGAGAATATGCAAACTTATAGTTGAGAATCATTAATTTCTGCTTTACAGATCGATCAAAGTCACAGATATTTTTTTCAGTATGGAACGGAATTTTTCATCAGGAAGGAAGATAATAAATAAATGTTTGAAATAATATAACCAAAATTTGTTCTTTGATAGGAGTCATGCCATTAATAATTGTAATAATTTCGAGAAAGGGATGATAAATGGCAAATGCAAATAATATATAATCTTCTTTTATAACTAAATATGCTTTATGGAGAAACGTGGCTTTTCTTTGGATATGAATATATTTTGTATTAATTTGCGTAAATATATTCTCATAACGCACTTCAACAATCTCCCATTTCTATTATTCTCAAACTAGCAAAGCACACTGAGAGTGCAGACCTCCACCACTTTGACCTTGATCTTTGACCTAGGACTTTCAAAATTCAATCACTTACAGATCTTAACTCACAATTAATCCCTGAAATTTCCAGTACTTTATGAGTACAACTGTAACCAGGATGTGGTTTACAAACAAACAAACAGATAAATGGACAAACGGAAAAACAGACAAACTGGGGCGAAAACATAACCTCATCCCAACTTCGTTGGCAGAGGTAAAATTGACATACGAACTTACTGAATCTTATAATGAAGCATTGACTATAATATGTCACTATATACTATAAATGTAATATCTACTTTGAAATAATGGTAGCCTGAAAGACTGTAACTCGGGCACTCGAATAGAATTGCAAAAATCTTTCATTTCACTTTTTGTCATTAAATAGTACATTATCAATATTCAAGTGTCATCAATAGATTAAAAGCTAAATAATTCTTAAATGTGTGAAAAAAAAGAGCGTCAAGAAAACATTATTTTACTGTGACTTCCCACAAATAAATTTTGATGGTGAACGACTTGTATGCATACGTTTAAATATCTGAATGAAAATTAAATATAACCGAAATATAAATCTTATAAAATTGGGACAACTTTCTGAGATCTCGGTATTGCGACAGGTGTCAGGTCAAGTCAGTTCACTGTCAGATAGCAAAAAATATTCCATCTATTCAAAAGAAAGCGGGAATTTTGTTAAGCAACTTTCAACTCAAATTGATCTCAGCTTCTTTAAAAAGTTTTTTGAGTTGGAACATATCCTCTTTGAGGATTCTTTACAGTTTAAGATGTGAGAATAAGAGTAAGATTCCTTACATTGTATTGAATAAGAAATGGTCGGCTTCTTCACTTTGAAATATATGGTATGATGTTACAGAAATTACGAAAGTTATAACAACTCTTGCAAAAGATCTTAAAATATGACAAAACAACTCAATAAATCTGTATTTTATTTACGTGGACGATTTTTCTTTTTTTTCCAACTTTGGGATATGACATAACGGCTCTTACTTGGGTAATGCATTTAGAAGAAAATAGTTTGATTATAAAATTAAACTAGAGGGGCACTCAGTAAAATGCAAACCTCCGCCGCGGTGGCTTATTTCTTGACCTTTTGCTGGACCTTGACCTTGGACCTTGATGCATTAATTGGCGTGGATTTTCCTACACTCAAACATGAACCAAGTTTGAAGTTTCTGTGACAACGATGTCCAAAGTTATTGTTGATTACTTGAATTGGATACTTCGCTTGACTGTAACCTTTACCTTTGACCCTGGCTTTCCAAAATTTAATAATTTCCAGCTTTTTGCATAACAGTTATTCCCTGCAAGTTTCATTACTTTACGATTAAAATTGGGGCTAGAAAACTGATCACAAACAAACACTCACACACATACACACACATATAACCAACCTTACAGATAGGGGTGAAAATATAACCTCCTTCCAACTTCGTTGGCGGAGGTAATAACCAAACTTCAGAACCCATACCCGGGTGAGAGAGATTTCTGGTGCTTGCCTTTCAATTTCTTAGCAAATTCTGCCAGTCTATCTTTTCACTCCTCTGTCTTGATACATATATATCTATATCTATATCTATATCTATATCTATATCTATATCTATATATAACATATTTCCCTAGCGAAGAGGCAACATTCCGACTTCCAGGAATTTTGTTACATTCTCCTAGTGATTAAATTGCATATGATGTTCTAAGTCTACCCATGTCAGGTAGAAAAATCTAAGACTCACAGCTGCTCTCTCTAGAGTAATTATTAATTAATTATAATTTTCTAGCATTCCCTAGCACCATCTATAGGCTTAATTTATGCTTTAGTACTCCCATCATACTTTGAATCTCATTTAGATTACCTTACAGTAAAGTTATCTGGAAATGTCTGTGATAATTACCACGACTTGTTTACTATTCGATATCATGGTTCAGCTTTCACATCTGAGATATGATATCTGGGATTTCTGGCTTAACGGTACCTTAAGTTTGAAGACGAACGCTGAGAACGAGGTTTTTAATACTGAGAATACAGCCTATATCACCTGTCATAAGTTGATGGAAAAGTTATGCACTAAATTGATTTAGATTTTCTTTGCGACAGTGAACTGCCTACTAAAATGTATTGTGTAATATGAAAATGTAAATGATAAAATTATTTGAATATAATTAATAAAATCTTTTGCCTTTTATTCAATAGTTTTTCTTTAAATTGATTTACTTAAGTTTGCATCATAAGTTTCGTTGTCTGTTATACGAAAGATTAGAGTCCCTCAGAAAATTTACTTGACATAATTTGGCGGTCATAACAGGATCGATTTGTCTTGTCTTTTTCTATCTAAGAGCAGCAGTGGTTCCAATTTACAAGTAACCTATTCTGCCAATAACACAGTATATTTCAAATTTGTTGTATAGGTATGCCATTATTTTGAGTTTTGGAGTTAATGTTATTAGCGCCGCATATTTTATGTTGTATGGTTAAATAGATGACTTCTTAAGGAAAGCATCTTCTTTTTTAGTTTAGGCAACTGTTACATCTAACTTTTACAGACTACTTACCATACTTGTATTTCACATCGGATAAGTGAAAAACTAATTGTTCGAGCTATAGTTTGAAAGGCATGGTTAATAATGGATATATCCTTCTTCAGTTAGGACCTCTTTTTTTTTGTGAATGAATGTGGCATCTAGAATAATAGTGTGATTGGTTGTTATAAATCTTGGTTTTATAGAAACATTTTGTATAAAAGGGAATATTCAGAAAAATCATTCATAAAGTTTATGTAATGGAAGCATTGAAACTGTTTTTTCAAGTAAGGGTAGCGATTAAACTTTCAGGCAAAGTTTTGGAGGGCTTACTTGATTAGAGAGTCTGAAGCAGAAATGAGGGGTGATATAGTGAGATCTATGACATAAAAAGGAGTAATTACTTATAGGTCAGCCTGAAGATAACTCAGGCGAAAACAACTTGGCTAGTAATAACTTGGCCCACATCAAGAAAACTCTCCCTTAGCTCATTGGACAAGTCGACCCAGAAATGATGCAAGTATCTTTAAACGAACAGGTATGATACGGGTCCTCGTTCACACGGAGCATCATCCACCCGTTGGTTGGGTGGCTAACGACCGTCAAACATACCGGGTTTCTTGGGAAGAAAGCTGAGCCGACTTAAGGCCGATTCACACGACCCGTTTTCTTTCCGACAGGCCGGCTGTCGGTTAACCGGCGTCTAGCTTTCTTGCGTGTATTCAAATGCAACTGTTCACACGACCCATTAGGCTGACGGCGGCCCTCGGACGTCAGCCGTCCGAGTCGGCCCGGCTTTCTTTCCAAGAAACCTCGTCCGGTTTGACGGACGTTAGCCATCCGTCCCAACCAACGGGTGGATGATGTTTTGTGTGAACGAGGACCTGTATCGTACCTGTTCGTTTCGTGGTCTACAACCCCGACTTTTCCTCATAGTATAGAGTCATAGAAATTAGTTTGTTTGTTGTTGACACCATGTATTACAGGTTAATTGAACTTTTTCAAAGGTATGAGGAGATGTTTGACATGGAAAAGAAGATGTATAGAAATAATTTACATAAATAAAAGATATTGAAAATGACTTGAGAGGCATCAAATAAAACAGGTGAGTTTATCATAATTTTAATATTATTGGCATGGTGTATAGAGTAGGATGAAGTTGCATAACTTATTTTATCAACACAATTATCAACCAACATCTTATAGTTTCAAAATTATCATAATTTACTCTGTGTTCACGTGACAGATTTTAAGTATACAATGAAAACCGCGCGCTGGTAAACGGATACAGAACGCCTTGTGTGAATGTACAACATTTCGACGGAGGTTAGCCACCACCCAGCCTGTCGGAAAGAAAACGGGTCGTGTGAATCGGCCTTTAGACGGCTGACGGCCGTGGGCCACCGTCAAACTGACGGGTCATGTGAACAGTTGCATTTGAATACACGTAAGAAAGCTAGACGCCGCTCAAACGACGGCCTGCCTGTCGGAAAGAAAATAGGTCATGTGAAATCGGCCTTTACCTTGTAGTGTTGCCCAGATGGTGATCCTCACATTCCAGTGAAAATGTCCGTGAGTGTTCCCAGTGGTTCCCTAGTAACAAAACCCCATTATAGTGGTTTGTATTGCGGAGGAGAAACTTTACATACTTCTTCTTTGTCTACATCTTTTCCCACTTCTATGTGGGGTCGATGTTTCTGGTCAGCTTTCTCCATCTACCTCTGTCCCACACTTCATGACCGGTTAATCTCCCTTAGGCGACGCGCTTTGACCTCGCCCGATTTTTCGGAGGCATCAGGCCTAAGGGGAACGCCCTAGCATTAATTTCATTGTGATTATACTTAATGACCATAGTTGTTTTGGCTAATTTTTCATAGCCAGATGCCTTTCCTGCCGCCAACCCTCCCCATTTACCCGGGCTTGGGACCAGCACCAAGTTGAGGCTTGCTTGCACCCCCTCAGTGGCTGGGTTGGGAGAAACTTTACATACATTAAAGGAAAAACATCAGAAACTCTAAGCAGACACAAAGCAATAAAATTATTTGCACTCATTACAAAGCATTCTATTTTTCTGTAAATATTCTACCTGTACAATAAATGACGATAATGATCAATCCTATCAGAAAACGCTAGAATAGACCATAGAGTACAATTTAAAGTCATTTATACAAACTTAAAGGTATCTCGATGAAAATAAGTTGCTCTAACTTAAAGAGAGAGAGAGAGAGAGAGAGAGAGAGAGAGAGAGAGAGAGAGAGAGAGAGAGAGAGAGAGAGAGAAAGAGAGAGAGAGTGAGAGAGAGAGAGAGGAAGGTACTGTACAAATTTTGTTTGGAACAAAATATCTGAGTAATAGTCTGCACAATACTAAATATTTATTCAAACATGCACAAGAGAAAATGGATAATGTAACTTCTGCATGTTTCATAGGGTAAATAAAGATAAGTCTGTTGCATGCATAGAATAATCAAAAGAGGAATATTAAGTACTACTTACTGGATTTCGAAAACTCAGAACTTCATCAAAGCTCGAATAACTTTTACTGGCTGACTTTTAGAAGAAGAAAAATTAATTTTTTTTTTACTACTCGTTCGCTTCATTTTGCTTTGTTTGGAATTTTTCATCCTTAGAATGATTCTCCTACATTTTCTAGTTTGTTACTGAAATATATAGTTATTTATCTTCATTGAATACTTTCATTTAAAAGATTTGCTCGATGGAACATTGATTTCTAACTTGTGAATTTGTTGTAAATTATTATTATTATTATTTTTTTTTTTTTTTGCTGGGTTGTGAATTTTTCTGACCTGATTTGTGTCAGTAAGATATTCCTAGATTGGAAGAGATAACTTCCTTTTTGATACCGTGGACGAGATATGCAATTTTTCAGGCTTTCCTTAAATGAGTTTACAATAGAAAATAAAATGAATTCAGATCTTCATGTCTGTTTCATTGAAGAATCTAAAGAAATTATTAGTAATTGATTAAAATTAAAAGGCGTTACACAGGATATCTTCAATGAAAGGACATTGACGTCCAGAGAGAGAGAGAGAGAGAGAGAGAGAGAGAGAGAGAGAGAGAGAGAGAGAGGGGGGGGGGGGCTAAGGTGAACAAGAAAAAAATGCAAATGTATTGTCATGAACGATCTATATAGATATGCAACATCACGGAAGATAAGAAGAGGGATTCTTTTAAGCCCAAACACACAAGAAACCGCCTTTTCCAAAACACTCAAGAAATCGCGTTCTAAAAAAAATCAAGATTTCACATGGAAAAGAATCAGAAACGAGAGCTGTCTATATTTGAAATTGGGTGAAAAATTTTTCTTTTTACTGTTTTTTTTTTTCAATGTTATTTGTTTGGTGAAACTTAAGTTACTTGAATACATTTGATAAGCTATAGTCATATAATTTATTTTGTAAGCTTCTTGCTTAAGGGTTCCCTTGGGCACACTATTCTATCTTATTTTTCTTCCTTGGTTTTTTTTTGGGGGGTGGAGTTTTTATAGCTTACATATGGAAGACCTCTTATGATATTGTTATTGTTCTTAAAATATTTTATATTTATTTTTCATTGGTTTTCTTGTAGTTTATTATTTTCCATATTTCCTTTCCTCACTAATCTATTTTTTCCTTTTGGGGCCCTTGGGCTTATTGCATTCTACTTTTCCAACTGCGGTTGTCGCTTGGGTAATAATAATAATAATAATAATAATAATAATAATAATAATAATAATAATAATAATAATAATAATAATAATAATAATAATAATATCAGTTAAGAACAATGAGAAAGATTTTGAAAAAAATGCTGTTCTGGATAAATATCTAAACAGAAAAAATAAAACAATTGAGAATTATGAAATGTGGTTTATGTATCCTTGGTGAACATTTCTGTGAATAGTCAACCATGTTGCAGTTTTCAAAATAAAACACCGTTGAAAAGATAACTAAATAAGGGACAGGTTATGTTAATCAAAATGACACCAAGTTTCCTTAGGAGCAAATGTGTCTGGCATTATTCGTTCACAAGACGTATCTAGAGTATTATACCCTTCCAATATCTAATCAGATAACACCATTAAAGCAATATGCTGCAACACTGACCTATGTCTGACTTGGAGATTCACGCTTCTAGATTGTTAGAGCCTTCTTTACTAGATTACATGTTATATACTGTATATTTGACGATTATGGAAATTTACATATCTATAAAGCATTTTTATCCCAGTTCAAAACACACTTTATTGTAAAATTGATAACAAAACACTGTAGTAGTAGAATTAGTTTACTAATCATGAAGTATCTGAAAAATTCTTTTGCACTTAAAAACCTACTGTCCAGATATAAACTATATAGTAATTATTCCCAAAAGATAAGAATAAGGCATCTCAGTAATTCACATTTTCAAATGTTACAATCACCAGTTACTGGTTTAGTGAATCCAGATTGGCATGAATCTAGTCTTTTTTGCGTGAGTGTGTATGTGGGTTTGGTAATGAATCCCTTATCAATCTCGAAAACCAGAGAGAAGTAGTTTTTATTGAGGGTCTCATTTCTAACTTATTTCTTTCTTATTGAAATGTAGGGCGTCGACAATGTAATTTCTAGTAATCTAGATACCAATCATGTGTGCTTTTTCTTAAAGTCTTTTTTCATTTTATAATAAACAGAAGCTCCTAATAGATAAGAAATAAAATAAAGTGATCGCCAGAGGAGTTATTTACTCTAAAGCCAACGACCGGGAGGGAATATGTTTCATCATTTCACTTAAATTTGCTAATCTGAAAAATAGATGTATTATATCAAATATTTGGTCATAAAGCGTGTAACACAAATGCTTGTCTCCCAGGTAAATAATCTCGACGTGTATTATACAAGTAAGGTACCTTCTGGTACGCCTTATAATCGTAACGCTGGACACATTAGAAAGGAATAATTCACCAATCAGGATGAACTGATAGACATATTAGCAAATGCTATTATAAAAAGGAAATTCTGGTGAATGTGCATGCTGCAAGATATTTTTCAATAATTCTGGATCGTACACTTGATGTAAGTAGCAAATGACAATCATAATCCCGTTTGTTCCAGTTGATCTAGATAGTTCTGTGATATCTGTGACAGAACATTTCTTGAGCTAGGTGCCGCTACAAGAGACCAATGGTGCATTCATGGCTGAAACTATTCTGGAAGAGTTTAAGAATATGGAACTGTGCCTTGACAACATGCTAGGTTAAGATTACGATAATGTCATGTAAACACATAGAAATTTCACTCAGGGAAATTTCACGCAGGGAAATCTCACTTTTCCCTGCTCGACTGTAAATAACTGTTCTTGGCGCAGTTAAAAAAAGCTATTTTCGTGGTAAATTAAAAATTTTGTAATTACATTTCGGGTCACCTAATAGAAGCTTATGCTTTGGCAAATCATAAGAAAATTACAAAGGAGCAAGTTTCCCTCAGGGACAATAATTATGTGGGATGCTTTATATGTTTTCGTTCTCTTTGAAACGAACAAAAAGAACCATCGGTTCGTTTTCCCACCGCCCTATCAAGTCAAGTGCATGGGAGAGAAAGGTGGGTCTTTCTAATAGGAATTGTCGTAGTGAGTGGACGTGCTTAGGAAAGTCCACATTGATGCCCTTTAGATGGAATTATAAGGTAAGCATCACAGTATACTGAGATTTGTAGACTTAAAAGGGTTGTCAGGGTTACTATTTAAATAACAATAGCTCAATAGAGCTGTTAATATGATGAAATATAGACATGTTTGACAATATTGTGAGGGGTTGTGTGCTTGTTTTATCGCCGGCGTTCCCCCGGTAGGAACTTGCCGGTGGTCCATGAGGGGACAGAGCCGGACGGTCCTTACAGTGGGAAAGCAAACAGTTCGGTAAGTAAAGGATATAATCAAGAGGTCTTTAAAATTTAATGAGGGAAACTAGAGGTCGTAAGGGGTTAGGCTAGATAAAACATGCCACAGACCGAATAACTATTTAGTGGAATTCTCTGATGACATTTGATGCCTATTAATGCTTAGTGCATATTTCTTAAAGATTCGATGTATAGCAGAACCCGCCTAGTGTTATGAAGTTTTTTAATCAAGTTATCATACCAGAGGTCTTTATTGGGAATGTTTTTCCAATAAAACATTGTTGATTTGAATGTAAATGATAATTTTCTTTAGATATGTTTTTTTTTTCTGATTAATTAAAGAATTGTCGCTATGAAATTCTTATGTTACGTAATTTTCCAGTGACAATCGACTAAGAATAGATATGAAAAGGTCGACGTGTTTCACTCCCAAACCCACTCAGGGACCGCGCCTCAGTCATTAATATGAAAGGCAATCACAATTTATTTGCAAAAGAGAATTCTTCAAAAAAATCCCAGGGCACTGTTTGTACGGTTTTCTGCACAAGCATTAAATCTTGAGGTGAATGATGCAGAAAGTTTCTGTTTAGAAGCAAGTAATATTTTTGGTATGGTAAAAATTTTTTTATGTATTCTTCTTAGCCTCAATCATCGTATTGAAGCCTCATTTAACAAGCCTAACAGTAAAACTACTGAGTGAAACCCGATGGGAAAGTTAGGATGACGCACTAATACCCATCCGTTACCAAATTGGTGTTATACATGGTGCACTTACTAAAACAGCAACAGAAAAAGAAAAGGCGGTTCAATTATGAAGGAGAAGATACACCAATCCACGTTGCAAAAGTGGATTTTAAAGTCGACTTCTATTTTGCTGTACTTGATGATGCAATAAATTCTGTACAAGAATGTTTTAAGCAACTGGGGCAGATGAATTCTGTTTTTGGTTCACTGTTTTATGTTGCTTAATAGGGTAACAGACAAACAACTTATGAACTATTGCACAAAGCTGGAAATAGGACCGCAAGATGGAAAAAGCAAGCCAATAAACGTCACTGGTCTGTGTCATGAACTTCAGGCATAAATTGAAATGTTTGCCTAGGCGCAAGAGGCCCTAGAGCCGTTCTTGATTCTGAAATTATTTGGTTATAAAATATTTCACAAAATATAAAACAAAAAGTTGTGGATTAAAAAGTATAGAATAAAACAATGGTATTTGGATGAATTTTTATTCAGTAGTTTCAAGAAAATATACTTGTTGAACCGAATTGTTTTTTTTTCGTATTAAAGAATAAATTGAGAAAAAACGACATAATAAATGTCATATAACTAAATAATTTTCCTTTTGAATAATAATCTATTCGTTCCTTATACTGGAGGCGCCATGGAGCCGACGTTCGTTAGGCATGTGTTATTCAGATAGCAGAATGACTTCCAGTTTTTAATAGCTTTATTTAGTTAATCTAATTATTTAGCTATTTAGCAATTACTCTTGTAAAGTTTTGATAATGTGCATAATTTTTGTTTCCCTTTTCTCTGTCGATCGTATAGTTAGAGTTTCGGTGATTTAGGTAACCGAGATCTCGTATAGCCTAGTTAACCTTACCTAGACGTTTTACTATACGTTCGACTTTCCCCGGTTACCCTCATGTTTTGTTTACATTCAGTGGAGACTGATACCTCCTATAATGCTATGAAACATTACACGTCTCTTCGGAGACTTAAGGGTAATCTCTTTCCCTCTGAGTGTACCCTCAGGCTACAACCCTAATAGCCGTGCCTTGAATTTTATTCAGACAGGGCTAACTTAGGGTTTGTCCAGCCTCTTCCCTTAACCGTTGGTTGTGGTATTTAGTCAGAATCTCAGAGTATTTAGTCTTATGTCGGCGACCTGCCGGCAGGGCGTATGGGTTGTAGGATACCATCATTCCCCTGCCGGCCAGGTGGCCGGCAATGGAGGTTAACCCTCATTAGCCGCACTTGAAGTTATGGTAGGATACCATCTTCTCCTTGCGACTAAAAGACTAGTCCTATGCCACAGTACTCTTGGCTGAAGAGTAATTTTCTTTAGCCTAGGATACGGGGCACTGGAACTCTGTTTCTTCTTTGTTGAGAGGAGGGGGCAGTGCCGGCAATCTCTGGGTTGGAGAACTGAGTCTCTCCTGTTCCCTGGGATTCTGCCGATACCAAAACAGAGTTTCTTTTACAGGTGGTAGGATTGACAATTTTTGCCAGTTCCTTTCACACTCGTTACAGGACCCTGTTCCCTACCCCACTGTCCTCTTTTGATGGCTTAGCCATTGTCTTCTTTAGGCTGGCATCTTGCAACCTTCCTTTGCTGGTAGGTTGCCGGAGCCAGCCAGACTCCCTCTCAAGCCATGTCTTTGGCTGACGGCAGAGCATACTGCCGCCAACCACATCATCTGTCGGCAATTACCGGCCTAGATGGCCATGAGAGGGAAGTCCCTTCTGTTCTCAAGGTTCTTCAGTCCTCCCTTGGACTGCTGCTACAGGTCCTGTTGCCGGGGTACTGCTGGTCAGGCCGGCACAGATAGTGGTGACTCAGTTGGCAGCACGCCGACTGTACTGGTACTGCTGGACTTGCCGGCCGGCAGTGTATCGGCGGTACCTTGTCGGCAATAGTACTGTAGCTGCATGGAAGCCTGAATGGTACATTCTCCCCTTCCATTAGAACCTTCTCTCTGGAAAAGGCAGTCAAATTAGACTTTTACATCCTTAATTACTGTATACATTCACAGTAAGGAGTAGCCTTTTTTCCATGCTATCTCTCTCTCTCTAGCTAGCATGCCGGGTATGCCGGCAAGACCTAGCTATGCCGGCTACATGCCAGCTGAACTACTGTATATTTTATACAGGTAGCCAGTATATCTGCATTATAGAATATACTGCAGATAGAAAACTACTATATAGTTTATACTAGTAGTTATTTCCAATATATTTTGGATATCCAACACAGGCATTTGCTGAGCCCAATCCTATATTGAATGCATATGATTTCTTCAATATCCTGATTAGAAATCAGTATTAGGATTACCCTACAATATTAAACACTTCAAGGCAGGAGTAGTACACTCCTAACCCTTAAAGGGTGCAGCCTTTTTCCTTGAGTCTCCCTGATCAGGAAACTATATTTTAATATAGTAGGAAGACTACAGCAAATAGGCTGAGTGGGATATACAAATATATGTCTTTATTTTCCTAGTCCAGCTGGCTTCATGCTAGATGGAACATACTTTCATATGCTACTATGAAGGCAGCATAATGACTAGACTACAATACATGATGTACAGTAGCCAGTAAATTGCAATATATACTTACTGCAATTAGAAAACTACAGTACCATGATACAGTAGTATTTTCCGACATACCTTTGGTACCCTTGTACGAGCATTTTGCTGGTACCATTCATATATTGAATGAATAAGTTTTCTTCAATATTCTGATCGAGAATCAGTCTTCCTGACCCCACAGTATTAACATTATTTTGGGACAGTGATTTGATACTTCTCTACCCCTACGGGTAAGAGTCCTTTTACTTGGAGTTACTCTATAGAGAAATATCTATGTAGTTAATACTGAGGGGAGGCAACAGCATTTGCTCACAGGGGTACACAAGTATGTATCTCCTACTATCCCTTTATAGCTTACTATCCTAAGCTACTCTATTGTAAAGGACAGTTGCATGTTGATTGTCAAGGAGATAATCCATGGTATACTCATTTGGTTTTCCTTTCTTTACAGAAGGAACACCAGATACCTTGTGCTGCAGTCCTCGGCAAGGCCAAGAGTAAGTATTTTTACGGTCATAATACTTGCAGGTTTCATGCCCCCTGCAACATTATTTCCGGATCCCTACATTATTGGAACCCACAGGTTTGCAATATATGTCGGACATTAATGTCCAAAGGTTTTGAAAATCCCAAGTCTACGGAGATTAGGGATACAGCTCAATATAAATTACGCAACTGGGTGAGAGGCTTTCAAAAGATCTCTCTGGGACCTTTCCTACCTAATGATAGGATGCGTAAGCTACTATATCCGGAAGCAAGTGAGGAAACAGTAGTGCCTCAGAAGCCAACTATATCCCCTGACGGCCAGAAAACCTTTGGGATTAAGGGCAAGAAGTGCCCCAGGGTAGAAGAGGAAAATGTTGTGTCGGAATTTCCTCCGCCTATGCCGGCTATAGAGCCATCAATGTCGACATCTTCGTCTTCTACCCCTCTATTGGATAATGTGGTACAATTATGTATCCAGCTGAAGAATCAAATAGAGAGCTTTCGTAAACAAAACGAAAAGCAGGAAATAAAATGCAAGATAGAGCCTCATAAAGCTTCTCTTGTCGCTTCCCAGGGGTCAGTCAAACGACCCTTGAATCAAGACCTACCAACATGCTCCATAACCAATCCCTGGAGGTTTGCGGAGTAGATGCCGATTTCAAATGGCAATCTCTACATCTCAGAGAAAATAGATGCTGTTCCTTTGGACAAAATTCAATTTTGGCCAAGCTTTGATGCTTTTCCTACTAATTTTTGGGTTCGACTGAAGTACGAACCAAAGTCAAGAAAAGGAGCGGAACCAAAGGAGATCTTGATTCTCGACCATGATAAGGCACAGAGTATCCTTTCAGGTAGTCTGAGAAAGGCGGGTTATTCAGAGTCGAAGGTATTCTCACTGAATAACAGACACCCTTCCTTTCTTGCTCCTACTTCACTCTCATTCCCCTTCATGGGGAAGGCATTTACTTCTGTTGCCAAAGCGGTAGAGGCGGGTAAGCCATGTCCCACACTCGATGAGTGCAAGCCTTTGTCACCAGCTCTTCCCGGTCAGGAAAAGGATTGGAAGGAAGTCCATTTGACATTTTCAGTAGGAAAATTAGACAAGGACATCGCAAGTCGACAATTCAAGGTATGTCTCCCTAAATTGTCTGAGTTGCTCTTGTGTAATGAACATGAGTCAAAGGAGAGACTTGCGACATCCCTTTCTCTACAAAACTACATAGAGTTGTGTTCAACCTACGAAAGTACCTCAGGCATGCTCATGGTCATAGCCAAAATGCATATGGCTATCTTAGTGAAGGACCTTTATGCCTTTATGAAGACCAGGAGAGCATGTAGAGAGTTTGTGTTCGCTGACGCAACAGTGGAACACGAAACAAGGAATCTAAT
>NC_090748.1:68141858-68149358 GCF_036898095.1 Palaemon carinicauda
TTGTTTTTCTCGCAAATCTTGGATTTATTCAACTTTTCATGGCTTCTCCGTCTTCGTTGGCCTCGGATAAGTTGAGTATAGTGTCTGTTATGTATAAATGTAGGCTCTTGGTAAAATTTTGAGTGATTAATAGGATTAATCTTTGATTCAAGAGCCGTAGCCTACCAGAGGTGTCCTGGACACTGTCACTCGCTAGGTATAAATTAGTTAGTCAGAGTGACATTCCTGGTTGTTTTGCTTAATAAATTTTAGCTATTTAGCTTTACATAGGATTTCCTTTCGTGCTTAGTATTATTTGGCGAAGTATTCGCCATTCTGGCCTACGCTAGGCCATGTAGCCTAGTCGTTTGGTCCTAGTACTTAATGTATGATTTTGGTTTTTCCGAGTGTAATTAAAAGTTTATTAAAGCTTTAGGCTATTTTTTTTATACATTTTAGACTGTGTGGAATATTTCCAAGATTGTATACGTGAGAGTTTCGGTGAATTAGGTAATCGATTCTCTTGGTGCCTAGGTTAATTGCTTATGGAGCCTTAGTATACTTTATTATTCTCCCCGGTTGCTTTCTTTTCTTCGGAGAAGGTATGCAATCCCTTTCCCTCTGTTTAAGCCTTGGGCTTATCCCTAAGTGGTTTTTTCCGAATTTATTTTCGATAAAACTATACTAGGGTGTTACTGTACCTTCCTGTTCCAGCAGAGTCTGGTTCAAAGAGGGACAGAACAACAGAGTTTTTTAGTCTGAGTCCGTGTTGTCTGGCTTGGGGCAGAGTTCCCCTCGCTGACCTAACACTTATAAAGGGAGCTTAGCTCCCTTAGGTCACTATCGAAGGTTTCTGTAGTATGATTCCTCCTTTTGTGATCGACCAGACTAAGTCCTGTTGCTGTTCTTGGGGAGGATAAAATCTTCCCTTGGGAATAGCAACGCCTTCCTTGCTTTGGTGCTTTGGGAAGCTGGCAAGTATTGCTGGCCCTTTCCCTTAGATCTCCCTTAGGCTAAGACAGAGTTCTTGGCTGCGGGTGATCTGTCACTAAAGCAAGGTTGGCAGGACCCTTTTGTCCCTTCCCCCTCTATCTCCGTAATGGCCTTGCCATTACTGTACTGTACCTTGCCGGCCGGCAGAGCTGGCTGGCAGGGGTATTACTGTACTGTACGTCATTCTACTTCTGGACCTAGTATAGGTTGGGATATGGAATTGACTAAGGCCATTGCCGGCCGGCTGAGATGCTGGCCGGCAAGGGTCTTATGTTTTCGAGTGCTGCCCGGACCTCTCTTGGTCCCTCATCCATGCCTGCCGACAGAGCCGGACGGCATTGCTCAAGGAAGCCTGAATTAAGTTTCTCCCCTTCCTTATATGCACTCTTTCGGTTGCCGGGCTTTGGGGGTCGTGTACACTCTTATCCCGGCATCCATTCCTTTTTCTTCTAGTGCTGTACCTGTCCCGGCAGCCGGCCTATGAGGCCGGCTGCCGGCCTATGAGGCCGGCAGCCGGGCAGGGGTAGTCTTCTGGTTCTTTTGCTGCCGGCTGGCATCGGTCTCGTACCTTTGCCGGCCGGCTTATGTCAGTCCTTGTCTGCCGGTCACCAAGAGTGTGGCCGGCAGCTGGGTACTACCTTGTGTAGTTGCTGGCCGGCAATCATTGCCGGCCAACACTGGCTGTTGCTGGCCGGCAGCTGCTGCCGCCGGCACAGGCATTTGAACCAGAGGGCTGCCGCCCTATAGCTGTTAAGTAGTATACTTTAAAGCTAATTGTGGTGTGTGCCGGCCGGCAAAGGCAGGCCGGCACACATCCTCCTATACTGTACTAGTATTCTTCTGTATAGCATATACAGTAAGAAGAAAACTATAGTAAAAGTTTAGGTACAGCACTGTATCTTCTAACACTATTGTGTTTTCTTACACAGCCCTTTGCTGTTGCCCTCAGACAGGAAGCAGAGTTCTTCCCCGTCTATTATCCAGGATTTTAAAATCATTGCCTAGGTGTGAGCTCCACCTGTTTCCTATGGAAACCTTGCATTGGTTACTCTAGTAGAGATAAACCAATTTTTTTGATTTTATTATCTGGAAGGCTGCAACAATGGGTTGTGAGGGAAACACAAGTGTGTGTTTTTCATTTATGAATTGTTATGCTATACTATGCATATCCAGTGATACATAGTTCACTTGATACTCATGGAAATTTCTTCTCTTTACAGAAGGACACTCCGAAGTGGGGAAGTGCTTTCTGCAATGTCAGCAGCAAGAACCTCTGCGGACATGAGTTTTGTAAGAGACACGCAGCATACGCTGTCTCCAAGGATGATCTCCGGTATTGGGACCCTCAGGTATGTACTGTGTGCACTAACCTGATTAATGAGACATTTAAATAGCTAGGAAGAAGCTTCGTACCTGGGTAAGGGGCTTCCAAAAGTACACTTCTGGCCCTTATCTTCCAAGTGAGAAGATGAGGGCGTATCTTTTCCCTAAGGCATCAGCTGAGGCAGTGATTCCCCAGCCTCAAGAGGAGATCCCCTATGTTCAGATCCAGGTGGATGCTGAAGTCGCGGTCGCGATGCAAGACATCTAGCTAAATGACAGGATATCTGATGTGGACGGGTGTCAGGAGGAAGACCTCCTTGCAGAAGCCCAGGATGAAGTTCAAGTCCCTCTACATCGGCCGGTCTCCCAGTAGAGCTGGGACAGGCCCTCTCTTCTATTGTTGGAATTATCCAACAAATGCAGAAGGAGAATCAGGAGAAGGCGGCTGCAATGGAACTGCGAAGGCAGTGCCTTGCAGAATCACATGGGCCCCAGAAAAGCTCAATGTGAAAGACCTTCTTTTGTGCTCGGATGCTAACCCATGGAGGTATGCTGAGCACATGTCGATGACGACTGGAAAGATCGTCATCTCGGATATGCTGGGCTCAGTTCCCCTGGAGGGTGGAATTCTGGCCCAGCAAGGCACCATATCCGGACTGTTATGTCCGGCTGAGGAAGGAACCAGCTTCAAAGGAGGAGGCAGAGCCGAAGGAGGTCATAGTGATGACCATGCTAAGGCTCAAGCTCTACTTTCATCTTCGATGAAAGAGAGGGGCTTCTCTAACTCAAAGGTAGCTGCATTGAATAGGAAGCTCCCTTCCTTTGTGTCCTCGCCTACTAGAGCCTTCCCCCTTTTTACAGAAAGGGTTTCTGGCTGTACTAAAAGCAATCGAGGCCGGCAAGTCTTGCCCCTCCCTAGAGGAGTGTAAACCCTTGTCGCTGGCCCTGCCTATGGACCACAAAGATTGGAAGGACGTCCATCTTACGTTCTAAGTGGAAAGTTGGAGGCTGATATTGCCGGACGTCAGTTCGGCAAGGACCCCCCTAAGCTGTCTGACTTTCTTTTGCGAAGTGAGCTCGATACAAAAGAAAGACTGACTGCCTCAATGTCTCTTCAGACTACTCTCGAGACGATGGCAAGTGACCCCAAGGTCCATGAAATGTTCATGGTAGTGGCCAAGCCTCATCTGGCCACAGTGACGAAGGACCTTTATGGCTTCGTCAAGGCAAGGAGAGCTGGTAGGGAGTTCGTGTTTACCTCGGCTACAGTAAGGCACGAGCTAAAGAAACTAATCTCCTCCAACATTTGGGGAAAAGACCTTTTTCCCTACCGACTTGGTCAAAGAAGTTTTTGATAAAGCCACCTTGGAGAATAGAAACCTTCTCCAGAAGTGGGACCTGGCTATCAAAAGAAAGTCTTCCCCGGATGAGGGTCCTCAACCAAAGAGGAAGACTATGAGGACTAGGCTACCGTCTCGGCCAGCCAAGCCTCTTAGACAGCAACAGCAACTGCAATTGCCATTGCCCCCAGTGCCCCAGATCGTGGCACAAACCCCGACCACCTTTCAGTGGGTACCCCAGGCCGTGTCGACACAGTCCACGGCATTCACCCCAGCGTTCGAAGGGCAGTCTACTTCCTTCCGAGCAAAGCCTAGAGGAGCAGCCAGAGGCTCGTCTAGACGCTCCTCAAGGGGAAGGGGATTTAGGGGTGGTCGTGGTCAGGAAGGCAAGACCTCAGGACAACAGTCCAAGTGAGGTGATACCGGTAGGAGGGAGACTTCTGAAATTTCGGGATCGGTGGACCTTCGATCCCTGGGCCCACAGCCTACTCAAGAATGGATTGGGCGGGAGCTGGTACAGCACTCCACCCCCGTACCTTCGGTTTTTTCCAACACTCCACCCCCGTTATGGAGGACTACGTTCAAGAACGGTTGGAGAAAAAGGGTGAAGCCCATCAATTTCTAAGGGAGGCTGTTTTGTGTTCCCAAGAAAGACTCGGAAAAGCTCAGAGTCATTCTGGACTTGTCGCCACTTAACAAGTTCAAAGTGAATTACAAATTCAAAATGCTAACACTGCAACACATAAGGACCTTACTGCCCAAGAGGGCATATTCCGTCTCTATAGACTTGTCAGATGCCTACTGGCACATTCCAATTAGCCATCGACTCTCCCCCTACCTAGGGTTCAGGCTACAGCGAAGACTACACGCCTTCGGAGCCATGCCATTCGGGCTAAACATAGCCCCAAGGATTTTTACGAAGCTTGCGAGCGTAGCTCTCAAACAATTTCGCCTAAAGGGAATTCAGGTAGTAGCCTACCTGGACGACTGGTTGGTGTGGGCAGCATCCGAGACAGAATGCTTGCAAGCTTCCAGTCAGTGATCCAGTTCCTAGAGTACCTAGGCTTCAAGATCAACAGAAAAAGTCTCGACTTTCTCCATCTCAAAAGTTCCAGTGGCTAAGATCCACTGGGACCTTTTGTCACACCGTTTCTCCACCCCAGCGAAGAAAAGGAAGGAGATAGCGGGTTCTGTCAAGAGACTTCAAGATTCCGAAAGGATATCAAGACACGAGCAGGAGAGAGTACTGCGCTCTCTCCAGTTTGCTTCGGTGACAGACCCAGTGCTAGAGCACAGCTAAAGGATGCAATCGGAGTTTGGAGAAGTTATGCATCAAACGCGTGAAGAGATCTGAGAAGACCAGCCGCTTCGGCTAAGTACTCTTCTCAGGCCTTGGTCCCAAGCCAGACATCTAAAGATGTCAGGTTCTTCTTCAGCCACCTCCTCCGTCGGTGACGATTCACTCAGACGCCTCAAAGGAGGGATGGGGAGGTCACTCTCATCGGAAAAAAGTCCAGGGGACTTGGTCCAGGCTATTCAAGACCTTTCTCATAAAACTTTCTAGAAGCTAGGGCAGTGCTCCTTACCTTAAAGAAAGTCTCCCCGTGTCATTCGTTCCACAGAAAGTGGTAATAGACAGCGAGGTAGTTGTAAGATACTTGAATCGACAAGGATCGAGGTCACCACCTCTCAACCAGGTGATGTTGGCCGTCTTCCGATTGGCGGAAAAGAAGAAGTGGTACCTGTCGGCAGTTCACCTTCAAGGAGTCCGCAATGTGACAGCGGACGCTCTATCCAGGTTCACACCGATAGAGTCGGAATGGTCCTTAGACGCAGGATCATTCTCCTTCATTCTGAATCAGTCCCAGAACTGCAGATAGACCTCTTTGCGACGAAAGACAACAAGAAGTTGCCCCTGTACGTGCCCCGTACGAGGACCCCTTAGCGGAAGCAGTGGACGCGATGTCCCTCGACTGGAACAGATGGTCCAAGATTTATCTGTTCCCTCCTCACAACCTTCTGTTGAGGGTCCTCAACAAACTGAGATCCTTCAAAGGGTAGCGGCAATAGTGGCCCACAAGTGGCCGAACAGCGTGTGGTTCCTCCTGGCATTGGAACTGTAGCTGAAGTTTGTACCACTACCAGATCCAGTTCTGACCCAGCGAGTCCAGAAGTCAACTGTCTGCGCTTCATTACAGAAAACCCGGACCCTGCAGGTCATGTTTTTCTCTCCCTAGCGGTGAGAAAGCGTTTCGGGATTTCGAAAGCCAGTATAGACTTCCTTGAGGAATATAAATGCAAATCTACTAGAAGGCAATATGAGTCATCTTGGAGAAAATGGGTGGCCTTTTGTCAAGGCGAAGATTCCGCAGGAGATCTTGACAGACTTCTGCTTATCCTTTTTCCCCACCTCCATGGTCAAGGGTTGGCAGCGAACACGATTTCAGCGTGTAAGTCTGCTTTGACAAGACCCATTCTATATGCCTTCCAGGTCGACCTAGGTAACGAGATCTTTAATAAAGTCCCGAAAGCCTGTGCTAGGCTCAGACCTTCAGCACCTCCAAAGCCCATTTCATGGTCTTTAGACAAGTTCTTCATTTCGCTTCTCTGTTGAGCAATGAAGAATGTGCGTTAAAGGATTTGACACAAAAAGTTATTTTCCTAATTTGCACTCGCGTCCGGGGCCAGGGTTAGTGAAATTGTAGCCTCTCGAGAGAGGCAGGTCGTGTTCAGTTCCTGGATGGGGAAGAACTGAACCTGTTTCCGGATCCTACGTTTCTCGCCAAGAATGAGTTACCCACCAACAGGTGGGGTCCCTGGAGAATCTGCCCTCTGAAAGAAGATGCATCTCTATGTCCAGTAGAATGCCTAAAGGTCTATCTTCATAGAACTTCAGACTTCAAGGGTGGTCAACTATTCAGGGGAGAAACATCAGGCTCAAATTTATCTCTGAATCAACTCAGAGCAAAAATCACATATTTTATTCGCAGAGCGGATCCTGACAATACACCCGCAGGTCACGATCCGAGGAAAGTTGCCTCATTCTTAAATTTCTTTAATTGCATGGATTTTGAACATCTCCGTTCATACACTGGCTGGAAGTCTTCCAGAGTGTTCTTTCGCCACTATGCGAAGCAAGTAGAGGAACTAAAAGAGATCTGTGGTAGCAGTGGGTCGCGGTGTTAACCCTACTGTTTAACTCTGCGAGGAACAGTGGTCTTAATTAGGACGATTAATTCCAGGGTGAGTGTGTAGTTACATACTGTACTACAAACTAAGTGAGGGCACTGTGTTGCCCATCCAGACTGTTCCACTTCCGAAGGTGAACCTAGCATAAGTGCAGACATGTGTGCCGAGCGTTTCTAACGCTAATGTCATTGATTTGTAATACAGGCTTTTATGACTTTGATACCTCGGTATCTTAAAAGTGGCATCTAATGTTTTTCTTTCAGACAAACAAGCCCTGTTTACTATCATACTTATGCTTAAAGTTTTGGGTTATCCTCTTCTTATACATATATGTATAATTGTGGTTAACCTGTCTGTTTATTGTCTGTCAATAAGCTTGTTCTTGAGAACCTTGCGTCTCCTTCACCTGTGTCAATTTATTGGTATAATTGAGCATTCATTCTATGTACCTTATCTGGGATAATTCTAATAGAATTGTTCCTTTATGCAAGCTAGGTTGCATTGGTTTTCCTCCTATGCGGATATAAAACCTTTGGCCAATACAAGTATTGTGCGGAAAACTGGTCGATATTTCATATTGACGCAGTGGTCCTTTACAAACTATGCTTTACTTAATATAGGGCGAGACCACTATATTAGCTTGCCTGATATTCATACATAGATATATGTACTCTTC
>NC_090748.1:68151858-68162087 GCF_036898095.1 Palaemon carinicauda
TATATATATACAGTATATATATATATATATATACAGTATATATTTATATATATATATATATATATACATGTATGTGTGTATGTGTGTATATACACATATATATATGTATATATACATAAATATGTACAAATATAATTATATATATGAAAAACATACATACATACATACATACATACATACATACAATGAAGAATAGATAGAAAATGCTTAAGTATGTTCTCTACATCTTCTAACCACTGGACTGACTACAAGATGACACAAATCAACAGTAGCAGACTACTGTAGTTTCGAAACGATCTTCATCGTCTAGACAATTTGTCCTGCGAGGAATGAAACCGAACACAACAATGTCCCGGAATTACACCCACGCCCACGCCCTCTCCCACACCTCTAAACTCGAGTTACGTGCATGGGCGCAGGCGAGTCAGAATGACAGGCAGGAATATTGAAACCTCATCGAAACAATTGCGTCACTTTTGTATTTAGCTCATAAATCCCAACTTAAGGTATTGATATGTAGATTTTCTATTTTCACACCAATTCTGGAGATATTTCCATTAGGGAAAGAAACAGCTGTCTACGATAATTAGAAAGTAATTGAAATATCCAATTTCCTAAGATGTTTACCAGACAGACAGAAGTTTCAGACAGAAATTGTTTCCGAGAAATAACAAGTCTTGTTACACTAGCGGATCCAAGGGGGGTCGTGGGGTGGGTTTCAAGAAAAGAGTTTGACTGTTAAACTTGAGGTTTTCAAGCAAAAAAAATTGACTGTTAATCTTGGGTCTTTCAATAAAGTTTGACTATTAAACTTGGCGTCTTAAAAAAAAAAAAAAAAAAAGTTTGACTATTAAACTTGGGATTTTCAAAAAAAAAAAAAAAAGTTTGACTACTAAACTTGGGATTTTCAAAAAAAAAAAAAAAAAAGTTTGACTACTAAACTTGGGATTTTCAAAAAAAAAAAAAGTTTGACTACTAAACTTGGGATTTTCAAAAAAAAAAAAAGTTTGACTACTAAACTTGGGATTTAAAAAAAAAAAAAAAAGTTTGACTATTAAACTTGGGATTTTCAAAAAAAAAAAAGTTTGACTACTAAACTTGGGATTTAAAAAAAAAAAAAAAAAGTTTGACTATTAAACTTGGGATTTTCAAAAAAAAAAAAAAAGTTTGACTACTAAACTTGGGATTTTCAAAAAAAAAAAAAGTTTGACTACTAAACTTGGGATTTTCAAAAAAAAAAAAAAGTTTGACTACTAAACTTGGGATTTTCAAAAAAAAAAAAAAGTTTGACTATTAAACTTGGGATTTTCAAAAAAAAAAAAAAAAAGTTTGACTACTAAACTTGGGATTTTCAAAAAAAAAAAAAAGTTTGACTATTAAACTTGGGATTTTCAAAAAAAAAAAAAAAGTTTGACTATTAAACTTGGGATTTAAAAAAAGAAAAAAAAAGTTTGACTATTAAACTTGGGATTTTCAAAAATAAAATAGTTTGACTATCAAACTTGGGATTTTCAAAAAGAAAAAAAAAGTTTGACTATTAAACTTGGGATTTTCAAAAAAAAATAGTTTGACTATTAAACTTGGGATTTTCAAAAAAATAAAAAAATAAAAAAATAAATTTGACTATTAAACTTGGGATTTTCAAAAAAATAAAAAAATAAAAAAATAAATTTGACTATTACTTGGGATTTTCAAAAAAAAAATTTGACTATCAAACTTGGGTTTTTCAAAAAAAATAGTTTGACTATTAAACTTGGGATTTTCAAAAAAAAAAAAAAATTTTGACTATCAAACTTGGGATTTTCAAAAAAAATAGTTTGACTATTAAACTTGGGATTTTCAAAAAAAAAAAAAAATTTTGACTATCAAACTTGGGATTTTCAAAAAAAAATAGTTTGACTATTAAACTTGGGATTTTCAAAAAAAAAAAATTTTTTGACTATCAAACTTGGGATTTTCAAAAAAAATAGTTTGACTATTAAACTTGGGATTTTCAAAAAAAATAGTTTGACTATTAAACTTGGGATTTTCAAAAAAAATAGTTTGACTATTAAACTTGGGATTTTCAAAAAAAATAGTTTGACTATTAAACTTGGGATTTTCAAAAAAAATAGTTTGACTATTAAACTTGGGATTTTCAAAAAAAATAGTTTGACTATTAAACTTGGGATTTTCAAAAAAAAAATTTGACTATCAAACTTGGGATTTTCAAAAAAAAAAAAAATTTTTGACTATCAAACTTGGGATTTTCAAAAAAAATAGTTTGACTATTAAACTTGGGATTTTCAAAAAAAAAAAAAATTTTTGACTATCAAACTTGGGATTTTCAAAAAAAATAGTTTGACTATTAAACTTGGGATTTTCAAAAAAAAAAAAAATTTTTGACTATCAAACTTGGGATTTTCAAAAAAAATAGTTTGACTATTAAACTTGGGATTTTCAAAAAAAAAAAAAATTTTTGACTATCAAACTTGGGATTTTCAAAAAAAATAGTTTGACTATTAAACTTGGGATTTTCAAAAAAAATAGTTTGACTATTAAACTTGGGATTTTCAAAAAAAATAGTTTGACTATTAAACTTGGGATTTTCAAAAAAAATAGTTTGACTATTAAACTTGGGATTTTCATAAAAAATAGTTTGACTATTAAACTTGGGATTTTCAAAAAAAATAGTTTGACTATTAAACTTGGGATTTTCAAAAAAAAAATTTGACTATCAAACTTGGGATTTTCAAAAAAAATAGTTTGACTATTAAACTTGGGATTTTCAAAAAAAAAAAAAAATTTTTGACTATCAAACTTGGGATTTTCAAAAAAATAGTTTGACTATTAAACTTGGGATTTTCAAAAAAAATAGTTTGACTATTAAACTTGGGATTTTCAAGAATGAATGTTTGACTGTTAAACTCGACATATTCGAGGAAAATATTCATTTTGTCATTTACCTTTATTTTCAGGTTTCATTCTAGAATTAAAACATTTTGTTTTTCACTGTTTTTCCTACGACGATGTTTTTGCTCACAAGTCAAAAACTATTTATAATGAACATTTGAAATTAAATCTATGATAGTCACGAGCATTGGTGTCAAATCTATTTTAATCACAAGTATGTAGAGTAGAGTCAATATGAACTCTTACCGCCTTGAATGGACAAGTGGGTTAACTTTATTTTATTATTTACTCATACACAGCCAAAAAGAAATCCCCTTTTGTCTTTCTTCTCGACCCATATTTAATTTCAAATCATAAATTATTTGTGCCTGAATGCATGAAAGTCGCGTATTTAATGATAGTCTACTAAATAGTCCTTCGTTGAAATTCTCTGAATTGTTTATCATACTCAATAGACAAGGGTAAGTGCAAAAGCATTACACACACACACACACACACACACACACACACACACACACACACATATATATATATATATATATATATATATATATATATATATATATATATATATATATATATATATATATATACATAGATATATATATATATATATATATATATATATATACATATATATATATATATATATATATATATATATATATATATATATATATATATATATATATACCTGTATACAGATAAGCTTCAGCCGTTGAAAGTCCTCTGTACGGCAAAGGCCTCAGCTATATCCCTCAACTCTGATCTGTTTATGGTATTTCCATGCCAGACAATACCTGCAAATTTTCTCAGGTCGTCAGTCCATCGTCTTTTCTTCCTTCCCCTATTTCTTTGGCAATACCTATGGACCCAGTCTGTTACTCTTAATGCTCAACTATTATCTGTCATTCTCATATGCCCTGCCCATGTCTATTTCTTTTTTTTTTTTTTTTTTTTTTTACATATTTTTAAAATATCCTCTACGTTAGTTTGCTCTCGTATCCTTGTTTCTCTTTTTCTGTCAATTTTTGTTAATACTACCATTATTCTTTCCATAGATTTTTGAGTCGTAATTAGCTTGTGCTCTGAGTCTTTAATAAGGCTCCAAGTTATTACTGCGAGGATCATCTGATGAAATATTTTTGTTATTAGAGAATGTGGCATTTTACTTTTCATAACCTCATCTTGTTTACCAAAAGCTCTCTCTAGAGTTTCTTCCATAACCTTTATTTGTTGTGTTTCAGAATTTTCATTGAACACTATCACAGTTTTACTCATATTCATTTTCCGTACTACATTTCTTCATTTTCTATTCAAATCTTTCTATCCTCTTTTGCAATTCCTCCCATGATTCACTAAATAGAACCACGTCATCTGAAAAAAGTTGTAATGTTGATTCCTACATTTTCCCTATCTAAATTCTTAAAAATTTCTTCTAGAAACGCTTTGTATAATCCAAGAGAAGGAGAGATGCGGTCTCCCTATTTCACTTCTTTCTCAATAAGAATTTCTACTATCTTCATGTAGATTTAGGGTGGTTGTACTTCCCGTATAGATATCTTAAAGATTTCTACCATGAAGATTCTTCTATCCCTTGTCTTTGAAGAGTTTTCATAACTGCTGACGTTTTTGAAAGAATCAAAAGCTTTCTCATAGTCTAAAACAATCATACATGTTGGTTTGTCAAACTGTTGATTTTTCCATTAACTGGTTAACTACATGGATATGGTCAGTCTTTGAATACCCACTTCTAAGCTTGCCTGCTCTCTTGGTTGATTAAAGCCTAGCTATCTGCGTCTTTCTATTCGGCCTGATATGATCTTTGTGAATATTTGACATTTTACTGAGAGTAAACTCGTGGCCAGTAACTTTTCAGATCTTTTGTGGCTCCCTTTTGTGGATAGGGCAAGATAAGTTTTTCTAAGATCTAGGTACAGATTATTCTTGCAGATATTTTGCGAAAAGTTCGAGTTTGATTACTATGTATATATATATATATATATATATATATATATATATATATATATATATATATATATATATATATATATATATATATATTATGTCCAATAATCTAATATAATCAATAAAGACAAATAATTTTTTATTTAATACTGCAGTAAATTTCAGTCGGCCCCTCTCACTCCCCTGGTATAAAGTATGTATGTATCAACGTCAGATGTAAATATAAGTACCATTCGGTTTTTTTAAGTTTATTCATGATCTTTTGTTGTGCATATATATGTTGCTTTCCTGTTATTTACTTTGCTGAATTTATCTCATTATGACCATTTTAGTGAGATTAAACAATGTGTTGGAATACATGTCAAGTCCCAATAAATTTTCGAGAGAGTGAGATCAATTCTCAGAAAACTCTGATATGGCTGTTTTATCGGTTAGCTTTTTCTGTTTAGTATCTGAGGCAAAACTCCTATTTATTGAAACTGAAAATTTAAATTGGATTACAATCCAATTTGGTTACTATTCAATATTATTTGTAATATTGAAATGTGGCATGATTAACAAATATACGTGGCATGAAAACTCCATAATTCTATAATTGTTCAATAAGTTTACAGGTTCTAGATGTAATATATGTTGCAAACAAAGCTGAGGTTTTAATTGGCAAGGTATATTGTTTTTATAAAATAATAGTACACTAGATACAATGGAAACGATACAAAGGAAGTTCTTCAAAGAAATAAAAACCAGCCATTTCTTCATAGAAATGTCTAATATGAAGAAATTAAAAAGTTTTCATGATATAAAGCTTGGAATTTACGAAAACATTGAAACTTTAATAAAACTAAAACAATAATCAACATCTTACATTCAATAGTTGCTACAAGAAGAATGTAGTAAAAGAGATGTGTAAGATTTTCTCTCTCTCTCTCTCTCTCTCTCTCTCTCTCTCTCTCTCTCTCTCTCTCTCTCTCTCTCTCTCTCTCTCTCTCAAGTGGTAAACATTCATTATATATGAGCAGGAAATAGAGATTGTGTTTCTGATATGAATCAACTCGGAGGAAAAAGTTGAGAGACTAACGCCAATGTTTATTGATATAACTCAAGAGGCAGTCAGTTGAGGTTTCCCGGGAATGTGTAGTCAAATATTAAAAGTAATTGTAGAGATTACTGCGGAAATGTTTTATACATATTATCGGGATGGTGTTATTGCATAATACGTATTCACCTAAAAGTTGCAATTATAAGGAGAAAGGGGTTGCAGATAGATGAAAGATATCTATAAAATAGCTTAAAATTGCGTCAACTGACGGGGAGCTTACAGCGCCACCCCCCCCCCCACCCCCTCACACTCCCCCACCCCCTCACAAACCCCCCCCCCCCCCAGCCCCGGACCTCCAGCTGCTTTGGTTAGGGTTTTTTAACTTCCTGGATCCGCGCTAATATTATATATATATTTATATATATATATATATATATATATATATATATATATATATATATATATATATATATATATATATATATATATATATATATATATATATATTATATACATATATATATATATACATATATACACACACACATATATATATATATATACATATATACACACACACACACACATATATATATATATATATATATATATATATATATATATATATATATATATATATATATATATATATATATATTATATAATTTTACTAAACATATGTGCGTGTTAGACAATTATGTCACCAAACACGTGTCTTTCAAACTTTCTATTACTAAGCTTAAATAGTTCTTAAAATCTTTATATATATATTTTTACACAAACACATTAGAGTGTATACATACAAAATACTTACATGCATTATATATGTGTGTTTGTGTATGCGTATCCGTTGACAGGAAATAGCATCACCTTGAGTTAACGGTCTCAGATAAGAATCATGAGGTCATGGATTTAAAAAGACTATGCAAGTGTTCCTAGGAATTGGCTTAGGTAAAGAAGTGTACAAACAAGCAGAAACATGACTTATAAATTGACGCATGCGTGGTGTAACTATTTGCGTGGAATAAGGTACTGAAATACAATACTAAAATAGTAGTTAAGATAGTAAAAAAAAAAAAATCTATTTTGTCATTAGCATCATCGCTTGTAAAAGAATTATCACAATGATTATTTTACTGATACAGATTGTAAGGTATATATACAAAGTTTTAAGCTGATTGGAATTACACTGAGCGATATTTTATCCTGATATTGTTCACAGTTTTCTAGTCATGATTTTTTTTTCACTGAATATATATAAGCAATTTTCATAGGCGTATTTTTTTCGGATTACCAACGATGATAGAAGCACTTATTTGGCAAAAAAAAAAAAATCGTTTCAAGATGAAGAGTTAATCAGATTTGACTTGAAATAACTAAGCTAGGATTCTCGGAGAATTTGTGAATACAATTGACCTATCGAAGAAACTATTTTTGGTGTAAATCAAGAGCATAAATGGTAAGCTCCCCTAAAATCTGTACGGCTTAGCATGTTCTCGATAGTTCCTGCATTGCTTATAACAGGAGGCTCTATCAATCAATATCCAATTGAAAAGATAGTCCCTATCTCTCTTTTCCTAAAGCTAAAATAGCAAGTTTAAGCCTTTCGGTCCAGCGAAAATAAGAATATTTTGCTTTATCGTCGTTAGCTTTGTAGACACAAACGGTATTTTCCTTAGTTTTGTTTTTAATAAAAAAGAAACAAGAAGAAAAAAAACCGCCGATGAAGTAACTCCTAAGTGTCTGCTATTTTCACAAGTTTCTAGTAGAGGTTTATTCTTGCACTTCGTAGGGGATTGGTTATTTGTACTCCGTAGGTAAAAACGGTTGGGTAGTGATCCTCTTCTTGACAATATCTACGGCTCCAACATTGGAAGTTGTGATCCTCTTCTTGACAATATCTACGGCTCCAACATTGGAAGTTTCTAACAAAATATCTGCATTCATACGCTTAAAGCAATCATCTGCTCCTGAATTTGCAGATTAAATTTATCAAAAGCCTTGGCTATTGTAATTTTCTTACAATTTGCAGTGTTTTTAAAAAGTCCATAAATTCTGGTTATGAACGCATGATTTCTTTTGAATTTAGCGTTGTCTGTGGCCTCGTTAATCTGAGACCATTTCATTCAAGCTTCAAAAGATAAGAGTGGATTAAATTTACTGATTCATGGAATTATGGCTATATAGCCCAACAATTGAGCCGGGTGACCAATCAGAGAATTTGGTGTAGCTATTCGGGCTGCCTTAGTGCAAGAGCCCGTGGCCTGCATCTAGTGCATGGTCGTTCTTGAACGAACGAACCACGGCGTAGCTAGTATCTGAAGAGACACTATAGTTGCTTTACTAATCCCTATAGTTCACCATGTGAGGTGCACTGACAGCAATAAATTCTTACTAGGAAAGGAGTTGGTGGATTATTTCTTTAGGTTATAATTGAATTTTCAATTATTAAATTGCCATAGTGGCTACGAACATTTTGAGTCTGGTGTTCTTTAAGGCACTGTTCTAGACCCTTTACTTTTTAAATAATATACTGATGATATGTAGTTTGCCTTTGGATATAACCCAGCTGTTTATGCCAATGATGCTACTCTCTGCATTGATCCCATCTCCTGAGTATAGACCTGAGAATGATGAATCTCTTAACAAAAAACTAGTTAAAACATATAGAGAGCAACTCCTTTACACAACTCGGTTAGAATTCTATATTTCACTCTCAATTGCAAGCTCCTTTTTTAGATACATATACAGTCTGTTTATTTCTCATATGCCCAAAGTCTCTTAATAATGGGAAAATTTTTCTATCTTTTGAAGGATCTGTTTATCCTGAGGAAATATTTGAATTTTATTACTTCATATTTTGATCCTTTTTCTCCTGTCTAGTCCTCTGCAGATAAATCTCATTTTAAGGCAGTGGACAAAATCTTGAAGGTTTTGACAATTCTTTATTCTTGATCTGACGATTAATCTTGGAAACCTGTTTATTTTAATGTTGTTACTCTCCTTGAAAATTTAATTTTTCCTTGTTTTCTTTCCTTACTGGACTATTTTCCCTGTTGGAGCCCCTTGGCTTACAACATCCTGCTTTTCCAACTAGTGTTGTAACTTAGCATGTAATAATAATAATGTCTGCGCATGTTTCAAACCAGCCTGGCTTGTCATTCATAAGGCTTAATCCTACACATTAATTAAGTGTAGAAGTTTTGTTTTGGCTGGGGACAAAATGTGGAAAGATCTGCATAATCAAATGGTTGAATCGTGTGCACCTCTGAGGTTCAATTGTAATGCAAATGCTTTTTTTTTTTTTTTTTTTTTTTTTTTTTTTTTTTTTTTTGAGCGGGTTGACATGAATCTTGTTTCATATATCATCTGCTAGTTAATTAATGCTCTTAGCTATCTAAATTTATTTAATAAAGTTTCATTTTTCTTTCACATATTGTTGTTCACTTCACATTTTCTTTTCCATATTTTCTGCTTTCGTCACTATGGTGGCAACATGGCTTGTAATAATAATAATAATAATAATAATAATAATAATAATAATAATAATAATAATAATATCTGTACTAAGAGACACATAAATAATGATAAGAAGGTTAATGGTAACTCAATAAGATACTAAAATATTAAAGAACATGTTACAGATTCATACTCAAACGTTTGCGAATTATTCTTTAGGAAAATCACAGTCTAATGAATAAGATAGAAACGTTTAATAAATATAATACATAAAAGGAATAGAGCTAAAAATTTGATAAATAGAAAAATAAACCTTATTTAGTGAAACTGTGCTTTTTAAAAAAACGTTAAAATCATAAAAATAGAGAAGCTTCCAGAATCCGATTAAGTGTTTGAAGACATTTTCATAGAAGAAACATTATCTTTCTTTTTTTTAAATACAGTCGCAAAATACGTTATTATTACTATTATTATTATTATTATTATTATTATTATTATTATCATTATTATTATTATTATTATCATTATTATTTTTGTTGTTGTTGTTGTTTTAGTAGTAGTAGTAGTAGTAGTAGTAGTAGTAGTAGTAGTAGTAGTAGTAGTAGTAGTACAGATGCTAAATATTTTATTTAGTATTATTATTATTATTATTATTATTATTATTATTATTATTATTATTACAGACGCAAAATATTTTATTTAGTATTATTATTATTATTATTATTATTATTATTACTATTATTATTATTATTATTATTATTATTGTTGTTGTTGTTGTTGTTGTTGTTGTTGTAGTAGTAGTAGTAGTAGTAGTATTATTATTACAGACGCAAAATATTTTATTTAGTATTATTACTATTATTATTATTAT
>NC_090748.1:68162587-68205087 GCF_036898095.1 Palaemon carinicauda
AAGCCTAGAGCAGTGGTTCCCAACCTTCTTCCAGTGGTGACCCCATTTCAGATTGACCATACTTTTTGCGACCCCACTCAAATATCAAGGCTACCCGTATATTCTTTTTTAGATAAAAGAATATAATTGATTAAAGTACACTATTTATCATTGGATTGCAAAAACCCAAAAATGTACCTATATATAATATATAATTTCTTTATATAAGACACACTGCATAGTAGAATGTTATTGATATGAGTAACACAAGCATTATCTCGATAATAAACAATGATGCGATTCATGTGATGGTTAGAACTGCTTTTCCATCGCCAGTATCTCAATCCACAGTGATGTTTTCGATAAAGCAGAACGTAGTTCATCTTCAGCATGGAGATTAGTTCTCAGCTTCGACTTTATCAAAAATACAAATGAAAAGGGTACTTCACACATACGTCGAAGAAGAGGACATAACATTTTAAGCATACCTTCAGCCAAATTTGGATATCGACGTAACTGCTTTATCCAAAACTGAATCACTGATAGGGAATCAAAGTCAGCTTTGGTAATGTCTGACCTAATAAGATCAGTAAATTCCTCTGCATATCTTTCAGGAACATTTTCAAATGGTTTATTTGAGGTAACGTGTGGGATAACTGAGGCTTTTCTGGAAAATATTCGCTAAAGTCCTCTTTTAAGGTCTCTAAGAAGAAGAATGAGTTAACTTTGAAAACTGGTTGAATGGAATATCAGTGTCATTTTATTCAACAGATGCATTTAATATGGGAAAGATACAAAAAATTTCATTTTCTTCATTTACTCCAAAAGATCCCGCTTCTTTTGGAAGGCATTTAGTTCTTCTTTCTGAAGGGGATGATTAAGGGAATTAAAAATTGTGAAAATATATTGAGTATGCAATTTTTGCCCAATTACTCATACCACCTAATAAACTGGAAAGTTCTGTTCTTCCTTGCCGAAATAAGAATTCTCTCACCTCACTAGTCAACTAAAAGGGGATTACCTTTTGGTAGCAACCTTACTCAAGTTTGTAAAATAACTTCATACTTAGAATCCATTTTTTATGACACACTTTAGCAAACAAGTGGTTGTTCAATGCATTTGACTTTATAAAGTAAAGTGCCTTAACAACTGATTGCATAACTTTTCAAATCTTTGGCAATGTTTCTGCAGAAAATACTTAACGATGCATCATGCAATGAATTCTACCAACTTCTGGAGAAATATTCTTTACCTTCTGTTAAAACCCTTATCCACAACCTAGCATAGAAAGTGCACCACCAGTACACATACCACCGACATTTTCCCACATCAATCCTCTTTTTTAAGAAATTATCCTTTTTTTGTTTTTAAATATACCACAGCTTTAGTAGTTGCTAATGGTCTGCAAGAAAGAAATTCATCCTTAAAATCACCATAAACTAATAACCGAGGAATATTACCTATATATGTTGATTCATAAACTTTTAATGTGATGACATCAAGTGGAGATGTAGTTTAATTAGAAAGGATTTAACTCCCTTATCTTAAATTATGTCATGAACGATATCTTTTGCAAAAGGTGAAATGAACTCTTCATCAATGACATTTTTTTTTCTGTCAAGAAGAGATCCACATGCTTATTCTTGAATGAAAAATGGGCTTTCTTTACTGGACTTTTCATTTTTCGACTCGAAATGATGTCTTAACTTATCTTGAGTCATTGATTCTTCTGAGAGCACTTCACTGCACATCAAAAATTGCGTTCTTTCTTTTCCTGCTGAGATAAAGCAATTATAACCGTTGTTAGTGTAATCCTCTATATATTTTTGCTTTCCTTTGGTGTTTGCCATTGCCATAATTGCAACAACCTATTATAAAATCAAATGAGAGAGAGAGAGAGAGAGAGAGAGAGAGAGAGAGAGAGAGAGAGAGAGAGAGAGAGAGAGAGAGAGAGATTGAAATCAGTTAATTAAAACTTGATAATACTAACTATGATGATAACAGGGAAATGCTATGAAAACTTAACATATAACTATAAACACACACATGACTATACACAGATACATATACATACACATTTCTCTCGTCCTCTCTTTCATTCACAATTTTTTTTAAGGAATTTTAGACTAATCTACGTATCTGCATTTTAAGTAATCATCAACAACTCATTTGTCATTTCTGTCTTATATATACATGTCTTACTGCAGCTTTGGTTTATAAACAACAATATTTTCGGCATATATGACTATTTTCAGTGTCCTAATTTGTAATTAAAATATATTTTTTAATAAATATCATAATTAAAAGATAATTCAAATATCTAAAACTTTTTATTACACGAATACAAACAAAAACCTCAGATATAAACTTGAATAATGAAATTTATAACAATCTTAAACAAAACAATGCTCCATACCTATAAATTTCCAAAAACAAATCTCATTCTTTGTTCAAGCCAACTGGTAGCACAGTGACACAGACATACCAGATGCAATCTCTTTAATTAGCAAAAATGATCAGAAATAGGCATATATATATATATATATATATATATATATATATATATATATATATATACACACACACATATATATATATATATATATATATATATATATATATGTGTGTGTGTGTGTGGGTATATAAGTGTATATATACATATATATACACAGTATATATATATATATATATATATATATATATATATATATATATATAAATATATATATATACATATATATATATATATATATATATATATATATATATGTATGTATACAAAACACAGGATGGGACCAGATATAAAATACAGATTTGTTAAATCTATGGATAAACCCTATAAGTAATTTCCACAGAGATAATCGTTCTTATTAAATCTTCTCTGTACAAAATGATCTGAGAAAAGCCAATAAACAGCAATGTAATGTATGTACATGTGAACGATCGGCATAGTTGATCGTCAGATTAAGGTATATGCAAAAAAAGGGAAGCAACTCAGTTTTAGTATGGTCATTCTATCCTTTCTTTTTTTATATTTGTATATACCACCTTAGGAAAGAATGGGGAAAAATTTTGGTAAAGCCTACTGAATCCTCTTCATTCAATGCTATCAGCCAACACCCTTTATATTATCATCATGCCTTCACGACCCCAAGAAAATGGCTTGCCGACCCCAATTGGGGTCGCGACCCCAGGGTTGGGAACCACTGGCCTAGAGGATATAAAAGGGATAACACCAGTCTGTAACTGTGAAGAAAATCACACCCTCGTAGAGACACAATCCTGTATAAACTGCATTACTGATAGAAGTAAAACTATACTTGCAACTAATTATAATAATAGGTGCCCGGAAATAACAAAAATAATCACAATTAAAGAAAAATCGAACTGGTTTGATAATGAAAGAGAAAAAAAGAAAAAGAAAAATGGAGGATAAATGGAAAAGAAATAAAAATGATGAAAACTGGCAACATTACAAAGCAGCTAGAAATCGCTACAAGTACCTTTTCTTAGTTAAAAAAAAGGCCTATTATAAAAAAAGTGTGCAATGAAAATGACTCACGGAAAATACATAAGAACCTAAAGAAACTAGGTCTAAAGACAGAAATAGTGTTGCCTGACATAACTAATGATCCTAAATGCCTAGCAAATGATTTTATTGATTATTTTGAGCAAAACATAAATCAAATCTGCTCCAGTTTTCATAACATCAGCACAAGAGAGCGAAGGAATACATCAGCAACAGGTGTAAATAAGCTAAGGGTATTCAAAGAGTTAAGTCAGAGTGATTATATGAGAATAATAAAGGTAAAAAAAACCTACTGCAGAAATGATCCATTTCCAATTAATGATGTAAAAGATGCAGAAAATTTCACCAGACTACAAGAGACCTACCGAAACATGGTAAATATGAGTTTAACACAGGCAGTTTTCCCTGATTGTGAAAAAGTTGCGTGTATCAAGCCTGTGTATAAAGGAAAAGGTGATGCAGACAATTTAAGTTCATATAGACCAATATCAAATCTGTCATATTTTTCGAAAATTATTGAAACTGCTGTACACGAACAAACCTGGAAATAACTGAAAAAATCTAATGCCATACCTGATCAATCTGCTTACAGAGAAAATTACTCCACAGAAACAACAATGTTAGTGATAAAAAATGACATAACAGAAATTATAACAAATGGCAAGTGTTGCATTCTTGTAATGCTTGATCTAAGTGCAGCATTTGATACTGTAGAACATACATATCTGATGGAAGACCTTAAAGCTGTGGGCATCGTAGAACGAGCACACGAGTGGTTTGTGAATTATCTTGAAAACCGCAAAGTTAAAGTAGTAATATCAAATGTTGAATCTAAGACAAGAAAACTAACCAAAGGGGTGCCTCAAGGCAGTGTACTAGGTCCTCTCCTGTTTGAAATTTACACGATTGAACTGGCAAATATACTTGAAACTCACAGAGTTAAGTTTAAAATATACGCTGATGATACACAATTCTATTTCCCAATAGAATCAGTTGATGAAGCCAAAAGAAAGATACATGAAATAATGAATGACATTAAGGCTTGGATGTTAACAAAAAAGCTCAAGCTCAATGAAGACAAAAGTGAATGTATTATTTTTGGAAATGAAAAAGATATAAAAAGAATCGAATGCTTCCAAAGAATTGAAATAGGTCAATCGATCATTGACCTAAAGAAATCTGTCAGGAATCTTGGAGTTATCATGGATGATAGACTGACAATGAACGAACATATAAATAACATGGTAAGAAATTGTAACTATCATATAAGAAAAATAGCATTTATTAGTAAATACTTATATGAAAAATCTATGGCCATACTCATTTATCACCACATATTTTCAAGAATTGATTACTGCAACTCACTGCTCTATGGCTTACCAAATTATCAGCTAAAGAAAATTCAGAGAGTACAAAACAGAGCCGCTAG
This sequence comes from Palaemon carinicauda, assembly GCF_036898095.1. NCBI lineage: Eukaryota > Metazoa > Arthropoda > Malacostraca > Decapoda > Palaemonidae > Palaemon > Palaemon carinicauda. Next base: position 68,167,525 of record NC_090748.1, read on the forward strand.
ATTAATAAAAGGACTACACAATAGGGAAAGAATTACCCATGCACTAATTAAATTACACTGGCTACCGGTAAAAGCGAGAATTGAATACAAGCTACTCTTACTAACGTTTAAGATACTGAACCAAAATATCTAAAAGAATGCCTGAATAAACTAGAACTAGAAACAAATGTTAACACAAGACACATGAGTGACAAACATAGGCTATCTGAACCAAGAACAAATAGCAAATTTGGTGAAAGGGCTTTTAGCTACTGTGCGCCTAGACACTATAATAAACTGCCAACTGAAATGAAGGACCTAAAGGGAGCAATTGAATTTAAGAAGAAACTAAAGACATTACTTTTCACAAGATCACATGATTTGGAAGATGCTACAATCAAAGAATTGTATAAGTTATAATGAAAATGTTTCGTTAGATGATTAATATGGACCCGCCCGAGAAGTAGTTCACTCGACTTCAGTGGAGGGTTGGATTTAAACCCAAAACAAGAGAACAAGAGAATAAACCACTGCGGTTTATCTATTCCTCGTGGAATTTCTACAAACAGAAAACTTCAATTAGATTTTTAGCAATGGTATTGTATCTATAGTATATAATGGTATGGGCTTATGCAAGGTCTGTGGGCTTATGGTACTGTGTTGCCAAATTAAAGAGTTAAAAGTAAATTCGATCATGACGTGGTATATATTAAAAATATGATCTGCATATTTGACATGGGTACCTTATCAACACAGTTTTCTGGCAAGAGTGACTGTAGCAGCTAACGTATCTGATCCATTATTTTGAAAAAAAAGGATCAAGTAGGATTCCATTTATTCTTGATGAATAAGGACCGAACAATGAAGACTCATGGGCAAGTTTCATTATGGCATCAATATACTTTAAAGGAACCAGTAACTTCATCTAAATTTTCCAGGTTTTCCCTTTTGGCACACGATATATCACACCATTCATTTCATTCTATCTTACAAGTCTATACTGTACCTGAAAGCTATTTCTTTCTTGTATCAACACTTTCTATCGAAACACTGGCACTAGCAAATTCTTTTCTATTTATCGACTTATGGGGGACACCAATTGCTAAAGGTAAAACAGGTTTAGTTAATCTGTTGGACACTAGTTGCAACTAACAACCGGATGGGTCATTGCAGATATCGATCAAGGCCTTCTGAAATTTTAATTTTACACTTGGAATTAAACCAACTGACACCATTGCGTACTGGTTCTACTACTGCATTAACGTTTCCATTGAAGAACTTGGATTTAATGTTACACATAAGAGTTATAGATATAAATGCCAAGGAAACTATGAAATTCTTTTAGGCTTCACCCGTTTATAAAGTTTTGTTAGAGTCTTTAACAAGTACTGTATTACAGTCTGTATAAAAAGTTGTCAAAGGGAAAGTAAAGCCTTCACAAAATAAAATGCAAAGGTTTCTCCTCCCTATCTAAAGCAACATTAAATTTTGGAAACGACAGTTTCATACCTTTATCTTTGAAAAATTTCTAGGATTATCTGGACAACTGGGTTTATCAAGATAACTTCCAGCAAAAAATGACACCAACCGAGGTGGATTCTAGATTTTTGTAATCTAGAATCTAATTTGACATTAGTATTTTTTCATCAAGTTGATAATACCATGCGCAAACAAATTGTCAGCTGCCATTGCCACTTCGTGAGTAAATTTTTTCTCAAGAAATTCCCTAAACACACAATGAGAGTATCCTACCGGATAAAGTTTGATCAACTCTTAGTCGAGAGCATCTTTACTTTGAAAGGTTGCTAAGCTAAGCATTAACTACTTTCTATAGTACTTTCCTTAATATTTTCTCCATATGCATTAGGATTAACTTTATAGGATTTTTAAATTTCTTTTTCAACTCTTAGCAATTGTTAACTAATTCAGGAGTTATGGCAACAAGATTACAAGGCCCTGCTACGCAATAGGGTGCCTAAACCTTATGACACAAGCCAAGCTCTCAAAAAAACCTAGTGCAAATAACCAAGCTCTCAAAAAAAAACTCTAAAAAAAACAAGCTAAAAAAAACCTCGCACTAAAAACCAAGCTCTCAAAAAAAACCTCGCTCAAAAAACCGAGCTCTCCAAAAAAACTTTGCACAATAAACCGAGGTAAAAAAAACCAAGCTCTAAAAAAAACCTCAAAAAACCAAGCTCTAAAAAAAAACTCACAAAAAACCAAGCTCTAAAAAAAAACCTCACAAAAAACCAAGCTCTCAAAAAACCCCCGCACAGGAAACCAAGCTCTCAAAAAACCCCCGCACAGGAAACCAAGCTCTCAAAAAAACCCCCGCACAGGAAACCAAGCTCTCAAAAAAACCCCCGCACAGGAAACCAAGCTCTCAAAAAAACCCCCGCACAGGAAACCAAGCTCTCAAAAAAACCCCCGCACAGGAAACCAATCTCTCAAAAAAACCCCGCACAAGAAACCAAGCTCTCAAAAAACCTTGCACAAAAAACCAAGCTCGAAAAAAATTTGCACAAAAAACCAAGCTCGAAAAAAAAATCACAAGAACCAAGCTCGAAAAAAAACCTCGCACAAAAACCAAAGCTCTCATAAAAAACTCACTCAAAAAACCAAAGCTCTCATAAAAACCTTTCAAAAAACCAAGGCTCTCAAAAAAACCTCGCACAAAAAACCAAGGCTCTCCAAAAAAACATCGCACTAAAAACCGAAGTCTCAAAAAAAACCTCGCACAAATAAACAAGCTCAAAAAAAAACACTCGCACAAAACGCCAAGCTCTCAAAAAAAACCTCGCACAAAATACCAAGCTCTCAAAAAAACCTCGCACAAAATACCAAGCTCTCAAACAAACCTCGCACAAAATACCAAGCTCTCAAACAAACCTCGCACAAAATACCAAGCTCTCAAAAAAAACCTCGCACGAAAAAGCAAGCTCTCAAAAAAAACCTCGCACGAAACAGCAAGCTCTCAAAAAAAACCTATCACAAAAAAACCAAGCTCTCAAAAAAACCTCGCACAAGAAAACCAAGCTCTCAAGAAACCTAGCACAAAAAACCAAGCTCTAAAAAAAAAACTCACTCAAAAAACCAAGCTCTAAAAAAAACCCTGCACAAGAAACCAAGCTCTAAAAAAACCCCCACACAAGGAACCAAGCTCTCAAGAAACCTTGCACAAAAAACCAAGCTCTCAAAAAAACCTCGCACAAAAAACCAAGCTTTCAAGAAAAACCTTGCACGAAAAACCAAGCTCTCAAAAAAAACCTCGCACAAAAAACAAAGCTCTCAAAAAAACCTATCACAAACAACCAAGCTCTTAAAAAAAACCTCGCATAAGAAACCAAGCTCTAAAAAAAAACCCGCACAAAATACCAAGCTCTCAAAAAAACCTCGCACAAAAAACCAAGCTCTCAAAAAAACCTATCACAAAAAACCAAGCTCTCAAAAAACCTATCACAAAAAACCAAGCTCTCAAAAAAACCTCGCACAAAAAACCAAGCTCTCAAAAAAAACCTCGCACAATAAAACCAAGCTCTCAAGAAACCTTGCACAAAAAACCAAGCTCTCAAGAAAATCTCACACAAAAAACCAAGCTCTCAAGAAACCTTGCACAAAAAACTAAGCTCTCAAAAAACCTATCACAAAAAACCAAGCTCTCAAAAAACCTATCACAATAAACCAAGCTCTCAAAAAAACCCGCACAAAATACCAAGCTCCCAAAAAAACCTCGCACAAAAAACCAAGCTCTCAAAAAAACCTATCACAAAAAACCAAGCTCTCAAAAAACCTATCACAAAAAACCAAGCTCTCAAAAAACCTATCACAAAAAACCAAGCTCTCAAAAAACCTATCACAATAAACCAAGCTCTCAAAAAAACCTCGCACAAAAAACCAAGCTCTCAAAAAAAACCTCGCACAATAAAACCAAGCTCTCAAGAAACCTTGCACAAAAAACCAAGCTCTCAAGAAAATCTCACACAAAAAACCAAGCTCTCAAGAAACCTTGCACAAAAAACTAAGCTCTCAAAAAAACCTCGCACAAAATACCAAGCTCTCAAAAAAACCTCGCACAAAATACCAAGCTCTCAAAAAAACCTCGCACAAAATACCAAGCTCTCAAAAAAACCTCGCACGAAAAACCAAGCTCTCAAAGAAAACCTCGCACTAAAAACGAAGCTCTCAAAAAAAACCTCGCACTAAAAACCAAGCTCTCAAAAAAACCTATCACAAAAAACCAAGCTCTTAAAAAAAACCTCGCATAAGAAACCAAGCTCTTAAAAAAAACCTCGCATAAGAAACCAAGCTCCAAAAAAAAACCCCGCACAAGAAACCAAGCTATCAAGAAACCTCGCACAAAAAACCAAGCTCTCAAAAAAACCTCTCACAAAAAATTAGCTCTCAAAAAATCTCGCACAAATAACCAAGCTCTCAAAAAAAACCTCGCTCATCAACCTCTCCAAAAAAACCCGCACAAAAAATCAAGCTCTAAAAAAACCCGCACAAAAACTAAACTCTCAAAAGAACCTCGCACAAATAACCAAGATCTCAAAAAAACATCACACAGAAAAGCATGCTCTCAAAAGAAAACCTTGCACAAAAAAACATGCTCTCAAAAAACCTCGCACAAAAAACCAAGCTTAAAAAAAAGCTCACCAAAAACCAAGCTCCGGATAAAAACTCACCAAAAACCAAGCTCTCAAAAAAATCTCAAAAAACCAAGCTCTCAAAAACCTCACAAAATACCAAGCTTTCAAAAGAAACTCAAAAATAAAGCTAGAAAAACTAAAAAAAACAAGCGCTCAAAAAAACCTCACAAAAAACCAAGCTCTCAAAAAACCTCGCCAAAAAAAAACCAAGCTTTATAAAAAACCTCGCACAAAAAACCAAGCTCTAGAAAAAAACCTCGCACAAAAAACTAAGCTCTAGAAAAAAAACCTCGCACAAAAAACCAAGCTCTAGAAAAAAACCTCGCACAAAAAACAAAGCTCTAAAAAAGCCCGCACAAAAACCAAACTCTCAAAAAAATCCTCGCACAAAAGACCAAGCTCTCAAAGAAAACATGGCACAAAAAACCAAGCTCCCAAAAAAAAACATCGCACAAAAAACCAAGCTCTCAAAAAAAAAAAACATCGCACCAAAAAAACCTCGCACATGCTCTCAAAAAAAACCTTGCACAAAAAACCATGCTCTCAAAAAGACCCTTGCACATATAACCATGCTCTCAAAAAGACCCTTGCACATATAACCATGCTCTCAAAAAAAAACCTCCCACAATAAACCATGCTCTAAAAAAAACCTCGCACAAGAAACCATGCTCTCAAAATAAACAACTCGCACAAAAAACCAAGCTAAAAAAAAAATCACAAAAAATCAAGCTCTCAAAAATATCACAAAAAACCAAGCTCTCAAAAAAACCTTTCACAAGAAAAAAAGCTAAAAAAACCTCGTACAAAAAACCAAGCTCTGAAAAACAAAACCCCGCACCAAAAACCAAGCTCTCAAAAAATACAAACATTGCACAAAAAACCAAGCTCTCCAAAAAAAAAAAAATCCAAGCTCTTAAAAACAACATCGCACAAAAAACCAAGCTCTCAAAAAACCTCTCACAAAAAACCACGCTCTCAAATCAATCCCGTACAAAAAACTAAGCTCTCAAAAAAACATCTTACATAAAACCAAGCTATCAAAAAAAACCTCATACAAAAAACCAAGGTATCGAAAAAAAACTAAAACCAAGCTGAAAAAAAACCTAGCACATAAAATCAAGCTAAAAAAAACCTTGTGCAAACAACCAAGCTCTAAAAAAACCTTGCACAATAAACTAAGCTCTTAAAGAAACCTAAAAAAACCATGCTCTCAAAAAACCCTAAAAACCAAGCTGAAAAAAGCTAAAAAAAACAAGCTTTCAAATATAACCTCGCACAATAAACTAAGCACTCAAAAAAGAGCCTCACAATAAACCAAGCTCTCAAAAAAAACCTCGCACAAAAAGCCAAGTTCTCAAAAATAAAACAACTCACATCAAACCAAGCTAAAAAAAACCTCGCACAAAAAAACAAAGCTCAAAAAAACCTTGCATAAAAACCAAGCTCAAAAAAATTTGCACAAAAAAACAAGCTCTCAAAAATAATCACAAAAAAACAAGATCAAAGGAAAAAACTCAACAAAAACCAAGCTCTCAAAAACCTCACAAAATACCAAGCTCTTGAAAAAACTAAAAAAACTAGCTAAAAAAACCTAAAAACCAAGCACTCAAAAAAAAAAAACTAAAATAAACCAGATAGTCAAAAACACCCCACAAAAACCAAGCTCTCAAAAAAAAAGCAGCTCTCAAAAAACCTCGCACAAAAAAAACAAGCTCTAAAAAAACCTTGCACAAAACCAAGCTCTAAAAATCCTCGAACATAAAACCAAGCTCTAAAAACAAACCTCGCACGAAAAGCAAAGCTCTACAAAAAACCTCGCAAAAAAAACCAAGCTTGAAAAAAAACTCGCACAAATAACCAAGCTCAAAAAAAAAAAAATTCGCACAAGAAACCAAGCTCTCAAAAAACCTCACAGAAAACCAAGCTCTCAAAAAAACCTCACAGAAAACCAAGCTCTCAAAAAAACCTCACAGAAAACCAAGCTCTCAAAAAAACCTCACAGAAAACCAAGCTCTCAAAAAAACCTCGCATAAAAAACAAGCTCCAAAAAGAAAAACCTCGCACAAAAAACCAGGCTCTCAAAAAAAACCGCACACAAATAACCAAGCTCTCCAAAAAACCTTGCTCTGAAAACCAAGCTCTCAAAAAAAAATCACAAAAACCAAGCTCAAAAAAATCACAAAAAACAAGGCTAAAAAAAACCTCACCAAAAACCAAGCTCCAAAACAAACCCACACCAAAAACCAAGCTCTCAACAAAATATCACAAAACCAAGCTCTCAAAAACCTCGCCAAATAGCAAGGTCTCAAAAAAACTAAAAAACAAGCTCAAACAACATAAAAAAACCAAGCGCTCAAAAAAAAAACCTCACAATGTCTCAAAAAACCTCGCCAAAAATAAAACTAGCTTTAAAAAAACCTCATATGAAAAACCAAGCTCTCAAAAAAAACTTCGCTCAAAAAACTAAGTTCTCAAAAAATCTCGCACAAAAAATCAAGCTCAAAAAAAAATCCTAAAAAAACCAAGCTCTCAAAAAAAAAAAAAAAAAAAAAAACCAAGCATTCAAATCAATAAACCTCGCACAAAAAACCAAGCTCTCATATAAAAGACCATCGCACATAACACTAAAAAAAAACCACTCGCACAAAAAACCAAGCTCTCAAAAAAAAGACCATCGCACAAAACACGCTCTCAATAAAACCCTCGCACAAAAATCTAAAAAAAAAAACCTCGCACAAAAACCAAGGTCTCAAAAAAACCTTGCACATAAACCAAGCTCTCAAAAAAAAACCTTGCACAAAAACCAAGTTCTCAAAAAAACCTCGCACAAAAACCAAGCTCTCAAAAATACTCACAAAAAACCAAGCTTACAAAAAAACCTAATAAAGAAAGCTCTAAAAAAAAACTCACCATAAACAAAGCTCTCAATAAAATCCTCACCAAACACCAAGCTCTCAAAAGAGAAAAAAAAAAGACCTCGCACCAAAAACCAAGCTTTCAAAAAAAAAAAAAAAACACAAAAACACAAGCTCTAACAATAAACTGAAAAAATCAAGCTCAAAAAAAAAACTCACTAAAAACCAAGCTATAAAAAAACTATCGCACAAATAACCAAGCTCTCAAATAAAACCCTGGCACAAAAAAACCAAGCTCTCAAAATAAAACCTTGTACAAAAAACCAAGTTATCAAAAAAACCTCGCTCAAAAAAGCAAGCTAAGAAAAACCTCAAACACCAAGCTAAAAAAACCTCGCACAAAAAACTAAGCTCTCAAAAAAGACCTTGCACTAAAAATTAAGCTCTCAAAAAAGACCTTGCACAAAACACCAAGCTCTAAAAAAAACCACATTAAAAACCAAGATCTCAAAAAAACCACAAAAAAACCAAGCTCTCAAAAAAGCCTCACAAAAAACTCAAAAAACCAAGCTCTTAAAAAACCTCGCACAAAAACCAAGCTCTCAAAAAAAAATCCTCGCAAAAACCTAAAAAGACCAAGCTCAAAAAAACCCTCGCACAAAACCAAGCTCTAAAAAAAATCACAAAAAACAAGCTAAAAAAAAACTACAAAAAACAAGCTCAAAAAAAACCTTAAAAAAACTAAGCTCTCAAAAAAACCTAAAAAACCCAAGCTTTCAAATAAACCTCGCACAAAAAACCAAGTCTAAAAAAAACGATCGCGCAACAACCAAGCTCTCAAAAAAAACTCTCGCCCATTAAACCAAGCTCTCAAAAAAAAACCAACATGCGCACAAAAAAACCAAGCTCTCAAAAAAACTTTGCAAAAAAAAAAAAAACAATCTTTATAAAAATTTACACAAAAGACCAAAACTTCGCATAAAAAACCAAGCTCTTAGAAAAACTCACAAAAAAAACCAAGCTATAAAAAAAAACCCTCGTACAAACTACCAAGCTAAAAAAAAACCTCTCATAAAATACCAAGCTCTAAAAAAAAAATCTTACAAAAAACTAAGCTCTCAAAAAAAAAAATCAAGCTCCCAAAAATCCTCGCACAATAATACCAAGCTCTTAAAAAACTTAAAACAAAAATATGCTCCTCAAAACAAAAATATGCTCTTAAAAACGAACAAAAAACAAGCTCTTGAAAACAATTTGCACACAAAAGTTCTGAAAAACTTTTACACAGAACAAGCACTGAACTCTTACATTAAACAAGCTCTAAAAAAAACAAGTTCTGAACAACTATCATCAACATACTAATAAGAAATTAGAATCTAAGATAGAAAGTATTTCTTATAGAACGGATTCTTTGTATAAAAAAATATTCCTTTTTTAACATATTCCTTCTGTTTCCTTTATCTGGTTACGAAGCATTTCTAAAACATCCATTTTGACTGTTCATTCTCTTTCAGCCTCATATTTTTCCATGATCTTTCTTGAGCATGTATCCCCGATAACCTTGTTTATTTTTTTTCTATCCTGATAGCTTGTAGCTGCTTCTCTCCTTTAATTGTTTAGTTTCTTCAGCTCTTAAACCTAGCTAAATATCCTTACCAAATAAGGCTTATAAAACCATGGCCAATCAAAAGATTTATAGTGGCCATAAAAGAAAGTCAGACATTAGCCAAGAGTTTAGTAAACTTATGCTTAATCGCAAGAAATAAAAAATAAACAACTTATTACCTTTGACTAGCCTGGGTACTTTGAACAACTACTACCTACAACCCTATAGTATTCAAGTACTAATAGATTATAATCAAGGAAATCTCAGGCTATGTTCACCATCAAGACATGCCTAAAAAGTTTTTAGATACTGACTAAGTTAACATGTACCGTAGGAAGTTTTAAATTCCTGTATGAAACACCAGTTCCTTAAATAACCAACTACCGATCCAAAGAATAAATCTGCTCTTAGAGAACTTTTAAACAACCACTAATCACTATATCAACAATGAACATAGATATCTCCTCTTAAATACTAAATTTTCAACCGGGTAATTAGAGTGAAAACTCTTAATTTCCTTAAAGTATTTTAAGGTCTCAACACAAGCAGCCACCAGACCTTACCGTAAGGTCTTCGTTTATAAGACATCTTACAAAGAGATCCTAGTCTAGGACGACAAAATTTTATAGTTTAATATTTCTCCAACATAACCCTATTTTGAAACCTAGGTAAAAATAAAATGATCGAAATTCACAAATTAACGAAACTCAGAAAATGACAAGTGCAGAATTAGGTTGGCAACAAGTTCCATTTGCGTCAACACCAAGCAGTGAATTAAAAGTCAGATGTAGGAGACTATTTTTAAACCCCTTGCCTAATTGCTTGGACAATAATCCCTATCAGAACCCAATAACAGAATCTTGCATTTAAAAGTCAGATTAGATATGATAATCAATACAATTGAATTTACAAGTCCGTAAGGGACGAGCTACTTTGTAGTCATTAGTTGGGATTTTACAATTTAACTTTACTCCGGAGGCTATAGAAGACAAACAATCCAACGATACAATACCCGAGGTTAAACTCGCACCGCACGGCACTTCCCCTCTATTGACAAGTTTGTTAAAAGATTTTGAAATTAAACAATACTTCGCTAATATAACATAATAATGAATACTAAAGAGAAAAACAACAATTCGCAATATTTTCCGATATACTGTACATTGAAAAAAAGCTTTGCAAACTCCATTCTGTAATCTATTTTTTCTTATGGTATTTCAGATTAGAAAATGGATTTTGAGCGAAGCGAAAAATCTGTTTTTGGGCGAGATAGCCATGACATCCTGATGGAAGGTTCCTTCAGTAGCTTCCTAGGGTATATTTAACTACAGTGGATATTCCCAGAGAATTAAACTAAAGGTTATCACAGAATTCTAACTTCTGGTGCGAGTACCCTAAAGGTTTCCCTCTAGGATATCGTATATCAACAGGGGACGCATGTATTAACACGCCACATAGCTATCTACACCCCATATAGAGTTAACACTTCGATATGGAAAGGTGGCCGAGTAACTGAGGAGCCGTTCCACAGTTACACTCGTCCGTGGCTGCTTTTGGTACTCGAGACGTAAACAAACGGGCGCCATTGCTAAATGACATCACGTCCGTCCTCATCCTGAGCTCAGCTTCTGCTAATCTCCATGATACAGCAGGTCAGGGAGGGGCCTGAAAGGCTGAACTAGAATAGATGGGAGGGTCCATCAGGACGTCATGGCTATCTCGCCCAAAAATAGATTTTTCGCTTCGCTCAAAATCCGTTTTTTGGGCTCAAGCCATGACGTCCGATGGAAGTGTACCAGAGAATTAATGTATCGTGGAATTTTTCCCCTTTTTTAATCCAAGTGCCAAGGGCTTCGAGCAGTATTATAGAACATGTCCTTACCAGAGATTCGATGATGAACTAGCTTCCTGCCCCCCTGGCAGGGAAGTCCTGGTGGACAATAGGAACATCTCGAAGCAATCATTGAAGAGCTACTCACCCTGCGGAGAGTTCACGCTGGACTCTGAGACAAGATGAAGGTTAATATTTGGGTAGGAATATTATAAAGCATAGGTAAGTAAATAACATTTACTACTCCCCCGGGAGGAGAGATCGATCTGGTCTCGGAGACAGGACGAAGGTTAATATTCGAATAGGAATATTATCAAGGCATGAGTGAGCATATAACATAATTACTTATATTATTCTTCTCGTTTCTCAGGGAAAAAGGGGTAAATGAAACTATGACAATCTTATATTTCTTGATAAAGAATAGGAGTGGAGAGAGACGCACATGGAATAAAATAGACATTTTATTTCTAAGATTACAGATCATTATGGTATTAATTACAATAATGAATATAGAGTTTATTTACAATGATAAAAGAATAATGTACTTAGAAAATAAAGACTTTAATCTTGATTCTGAAAAGAAAATTTACTTTTGTAGAAAAAAGTTCCAGAGGAACGCCAGTCTTTTTCAAAGAAAACACTTCATGCCCTAGGGCATGTGGTACTCATGTAAAGTCTATGACATTTCACCTTGGTAAGAACAGTCTATTAGAAACACTAAGTGTCCATTAAATCACTATGTATCACAAAAGGGTCAACCCAGCACCCGTAGAGTTAAAGTCCCAAGTAACTCACTGTTCTATGCAGAGTTAAACAGCAGGTTTCATAACACTACCTGCAGCTACCATGAAATGCTTTACTTCGTGCACTTGTTTTGCGTAGTGCTTGAAAAAAACGCGCGATGATTTCCAGCCTGTAAAGCTCTTGAGGCTTTCGAAAACCATACTCTGGAAGAAGTTCAGAGAATAAGCGACTTTTCTAGGATCGTGACCTGCGGGTGTACTGTCAGGATCCGCTCTTCGAATGAAGTAGGTGATTTTCGCTCTTGGTTGTTTGTGACAGGTCGCTACCCGATGTTTCTCCTTTGAAGAGTTGTCCTCCACAGAAGTCTGAAGTTCTTCGAAGATAGACCTTAAGACTCTCCACTGGGCATAGAGAGACATCTTCCTTCAGGGGGCAGATTCTTCAAGGGCCCCATCTCTTGCTGGGTAGTTCATTCTTAGCGAGAAACATTGGATGGGGGAAGAGGGTAAGCTCTCCTGTCTCTGCGAACAGGATATGACCCTTTTCTCTTGATAATGCCACTATTTCACCGACTCGGGCTCCCGAGGCGAGAGCAAAAAGGAAGATAACTTTTTGAGTCAAGTCTTTCAGAGGGCCCGAATCGTTGTCCAGGCTAGAAGCAAAATGGAGCACCTTATCCAGGGACCAGGAGATAGGTTTTGGTGGGGGTGCTGGGCGTAGTCTAGTGCATGCCTTTGGCAGTTTATTGAAGATATCACTGGACAGATCAATCTGGAAGGCAAGGCGTATAGGAGTGGTCTAGTCAAGGCCGATTTGCAGGTGGAAATCGTGTTGGCCGCTAAGCCTTGTCCACGAAGGTGAATGAAGAAGGACATACAAAAAACAATGGTGATTTCCGTAAGATTTTTTGCCTTGACGAAAGAGACCCACTTTCTCCAGGAAGATTCGTATTGCCGTCTGGTAGATTCAGTCTTGTATTACTCGAGGAAGTCTAAGCTTTTCTTCGAGATTCCAAACCTTTTCTTTGCGGCTAAGGAGAGAAAGTTATGAGATGAAGGTCCCTGACTTTCAGTGATGAAGCGAAGACAGTTGACTTCTGTACTTGTTGAGAGAGAACTGGACCCGGTAGGGGAATCAGCGTGGGCTGCAGCTCCAGGACCAGGGGGTACCAATTGCTCCGGGGCCACTTGGGAGCCACTAGGGCCGCTGTCCCTTTGAAGGTTCTCAGTTTGGAGAGGACTTTCAGCAGAATGTTGGGAGGGGGGAACAGGTATATCCTGGACCATCTGTTCCAATCCAGTGACATGGCATCCACTGCTTCTGCCTTGGGGTCCTCGTACAGGGCCACATATCGAGGAAGTCGATTGTTGTCGCTCGTCGTGAAGAGATCGATCTGAAGTTCCGGGACTTGGTGAGAGATGAAGGAGAATGACCTTGCGTCTAGAGACCATTCCGACTATTGGGCTTGTCCTCGATAGAGCATCCGCCGTCACGTTGCGGAATCCTTGTAGGTGAACTGCAGACAGGTGCCATTTCTTCCTTTCTGCCAAACGAAAGATGGGAAGAAGTACCTGATTTATCTGGGGCGATCTCGAGCCCTGACGATTGAGACATCCGACTACCACCGAGTTGTCCAGAGTCAGACGAATGTGGATCGAGGGAGGCGGGGAGAGTTTCTTCAGGGTGAGAAGAACCGCCATGGCCTCCAAGATGTTGATGTGGAACGTCTTGAATAGGGGAGACCATGTTCCTTGAACCTGTTGTTGGTGGGAGTGACCTCCCCAACCCTTCAGTGAAGTGTCCATGTGGATCTTGATCGATGGAGGCGGGTGTTGAAGAGGGATGGACCTTTTCAGGGCCTTTGCTTCTGACCACGGCTTTAAGAGTAAGCGAAGTCTGTTTGGAAGCCGTCTCTTGAGGTCTCTTCGAGCGATGGATGCGATAAGTCTCCAGACTCCTGCGGCATCCTTTACCTGTGCACGAAGCACTGGGTTTGTCACAGAGGCGAACTGTAGAGAGCCGAGGACTTGTTCCTGCTGTCGTCTTGAGATCCGTTTGGATTTTAGAAGCCTTCTGACAGACCCTGCTATTTCCTTCCTTTTCTTCTGTGGGATGGAAAGGCGGTGTGACTGAAGATCCCAATGGATTCCCAACCATTGGAACTTCTGAGCTTGAGAGAGGCGAGATTTCTCGGCGTTTATCTTGAAGCCCAGATGCTCTAGGAACTGGGTGACTTTGTTGCAGGCTCTCACACAATCTTCGGGCGATGTCGACCAGACTAACCAGTCATCTAAGTAGGCCATCACTTGGACGCCCTGAAGACGTAGCTGTTGGACGATTGCGTCTGCCAGCTTGGTGAAGATCCATGGAGCCACATTGGGATGTGCCAGTAGGCATCCGCCCGGTCTATGGAGACCGTGTAGGCCCTTTGAGGCAGAAGGGTCCTTATTTGTTGCAGAGTCAGCATCTTGAATTTGTTGTTCGCAATGAACTTGTTGAGAGGGGATAAGTCTAGAATGACTGAGTTTGTCGGAGTCTTTCTTGGGAACATATTCTTCCAGGAGGGGGGTTGACTGTTGGAAGAATTGCTGGAAGGCTGGGGGTGGTCGAGTCCAGCTCCATCCCAGTCCCTTCTTGATGATGCTGTGTGCCCAGGGATCGAAGGTCCAACGATCCTGGAATTGGCGGAGTCTTCCTCCCACCGGAAGCACATCATTGCTTCTGGTGTCCCGAGGGTTTGCCACCTCGGCCGCTAGCTCCCCTTCCTCCTCTGCCTCTGGAGGGACGGCGAGAAGAATCTCTGCCGGAACCTCTGCCTCAGCCCCTACCTCTTGGACGAAAGGTAGTCTAGTGTTGCTCGTATGCAGGGGTGAAGACCGGCGACTGCGACACCACCGGTTGGGGGACCAACTGAAAGGTCTGTTGCGGCTGCGTAGCCACTTTGGGAGTAGCGGGACCCAGAAACTGTCGTCTCTGTTGACGTTGCTGGGGTTTGGGCTTTGAAGCTTTCCTCTTAGGCTGAGGGCCATCATCCTGAGAGGACTTCCTCTTGCGGGACATGCCCCACCTATGGAGAAGATTCCTATTCTCCGTGGCAGCTTTGTCCACTATCTCTTTCACCAAGGTAGATGGGAAGAGATACTTGCCCCAGATGTTGGAGGAAATCAGCCTCCGGGGTTCGTGTTTCACCGTCGCGTTAGCAAACACGAATTCACGACAGGCTCTGCGAGCCCTAGTGAAGCTATATAGGTCCTTGGTTACAGTCGCCAGGTGCGACTTAGCGAGGACCATATAAAAGTCCGGGACTCTAGTATCTCCGGCCATGAGTTCGAGCTGCACCTGATGGGACAGCGAAGCGGCGAGTCTCTCTTTCATATCCTGTTCCCTACGAAGGAGGTGATCGTTCAGCCTTGGGAGGTCCTCATTGAATTGACGACCGGCTACATCAGGCTCCAGTTTCCCTACTGTGAAGGTCGACTGGATGTCTTTCCAGTGCCTATCATCGGGGGGAAGAGTAATGGAGAAGGGTCTGCACTCGTCCAGTGCAGTACAAGGTTTCCCTTCCTCCACTGCCTTTATGACCGCTGTGAAGGCCTTTTCGATGAAGGGGAAGGTCGCAGAATTTGGCGCAACGAAGGTTGGATGCTTTATGCTAAGCGCCGGCATCTTGGAGTTAGTGAAACCCCTACTCTTCACCGGCCGAGCTAACATGGCTTGGGCCTTCGCGAGATTGAACACAATAACTTCTTTTGGTTCGGTCTCCTCCTTTGAGGCTGGTTCGGACCTGAGCCGGACGTAACAGTCCGGATAAGCCTCGAAATTTGGGAAGAACTCCACTTCTTCCAGCAAAATAGAGCCAACCCTTTCACTGATGTAAATCTCGCCAGTTGTAATTGGCATATGCTTGGCGTATCTCCAAGGGTTAGCTTCCGAGCAGGTGGGGAGGTCCTTAACCGAAATCCTTTTCGGTTGTTTGAAGCCGACGAGAGTCGTCCGGAATTGCTCCCGAGTCTCTCGCAGCTTCTTTTCCATGAGGGCTTCAAGCATCTTTAAGACCTCTTGAGTGGCCAATGGAAGAGGGTCCGGGGTGGCAGAAGTCGAAGGAACAGGTTCCTCGGACGGTGCAGGAGTTGCTGGGGGAGCAGGAGCGACCTCGGTCTCCGAATCAGGGTATTCCACCTGATCTTCCTCATAGTCGAGTTCCTCGCCCATGAGGTTCTTCTCCGTCTCTTCCGACATACGTTCCACGTTGTCGGAATCAAGATGGCACTCACGCATGGACTGTGCCATGACTACATCAGGTTCCACCACGATCTGGACGGTGGGGATCTGATCACGGGGGACCACTGAATCTTTGGATGCTTTTGGGAAAAGCAAGGCCCTCAAGTCTTCGTTGGGTAGATACGGTCCAATGGCGTTCTTCTGGAAGCCACGCACCCATTTGCGTAGCTTCTCCCTAGTATGTCCCTTGCCTCCGCGGGAGGAGGATCGTCAAACGCCTCGACAAGAAGACTTTTGCAGACTGTATAGTTCTGCGGGTCCTAATACTTCAAGTCGCCTTTCTTGGTGGCGCAGGGGGCGTGGGTCCGGCATGCCTTGTGCCCGTAGAAGTCCAGGCGCTTCACCCCGCAGGAGTTACTCTCACACTTCAAATACTCCTCCTGTAAAAGAAAGATCATGAGTACATGGAAGGCATAAGAATGACTTACATTACTCTAAAATTAAGGAAAACTTAATCTAAAATTAAGAATAACTTAATTATAAGAACATATTAATGCTTAAGATTAATGAGCGGGAAAGGAAGTAGATAGACACATGCTTGTGAATCCCGCCCAGTCGGTTACCGTAACCTTATCTGTAGACAATTCCTTTGTGCCCGAAGGTCACAATGAGGGGAATCCGTATGGATGAGCCAAGCTAGGCTTTTAACAGGAATTGTCCACAGAGTGTAATAGGGTCTGAGACCACTCAGATCCCTGGGGGAGAGGGGAAATAGGATAACCCCTTATTAAATGTAGGTTCCGGCAATCGACTGCACTAAGATACACAGAGTATGCTGGAATTATTGTAATGTGCAATCAAACAGCATAGCCACAATCTTGGATGGTAAGACAATACCTATATGGAAGTGGCCAAGCCATCTGGCTGCAGCATATTGACTGTCGGCATGTTGCCGGCAGCCAGGGAAGGGGTACATGTCCCTTAACGTCTCAAGAGGGTGCCGGCAGACCGACGGTACACCGGAGGCCGGTCCTGCAGGGTGGAAGGCATCAAGGCAGACACACTGAGTATCTATAAGGATAATACCATAGTGGCGACCGCCGGCACAGCGGCGGGTCGTCGGCAGGGGACGGCAGCTTCGGCAGCCGAAGGCTGACGGCATGGTGAGCCTTGGATCAATTCATAAGATAGATATGTATATGGTTGTATACCTAGATTGCCGGCAATCAATGCCGGCATGCGGGTGGCCGACACCGAAAGTCGGCCGGCTGTTACTAGGTAAAATAAGGGGTGGAACGTCGGCGGTATGTCGATGGAAGGCAGCAGCCTCCGGCACACGGAAGGCCGACGTCTTAGAGGGGGAAGGCATCTTATGAAAGAATGTCACCTGAGGTAGTGGAGGTTATCGCCGGCAGTAGAGACGGCAAGGGACCGGCACCAGGATAGAAAGAGAGAAAGGTAAGGAGGGATGGAAGGGGTAAGATCCTATACCCCTCCGGCATCCCTCCGGAGAGAGTGCACTCATGATAGGAGTGGATACAGTACTCCTAACATCCGGCGGCAGGGAGCCGGCAGGTGGCCGGGTGCCTGTGGTAACCCAAGGGAGGGATAGAGGGCACTCAAAGAGGGGGGAATCCCCCGCCGGCAGGACCGCCGCCGGCAACCACCCCCATAGAACGCTATGAAGGGTAAGTGTACCAGAGCAGCCAGCTAGCAGGAGAACAAGTTAGCCCTACCACTCCACCCAAGGGAGGAGTTGTAGGACTAAGGACAGAGGTGTGTAGGCAAGCCTACACCAAAGGGATAGGTGGGGAGGGAGAAGAATGGGTCTTTCTAAAGAGGAGACTGCATGAGAACGGCCACCAAGGTAAAGGAGAACGCTCCCTAACCTAGGATAGGTAGCCCAGATCAAGAACGGTACTAATGTACCGTCCCAAACTATAAGACAGAGTCTACCCCCAGAGCTTAACCTAGAGTAGGAGGACAAACTCCTAGGCTAGGAAAGCCTGAAAGACACATCGCTAGTTGCAGGGAGGAAGGAGTAACCCAACCAAGTGTAACTGAGGAAGGGCAGGGCCCTTCCTAATATCCCTTAGGGTAGGCAGAGAAGCAATAAATACTCTCGTGAGATTCCCCTATATATAGAAGGGAAAGCAAGTCTACCCAGAGGGAATGCCCACAGGCAGGGGGAATAGGGAGCATATAAGGGTTCCTACATTAGGTTAGGAGGGGTTGATACACAATCAACACGGTCCCTTATATGGTCCCCGAAGGCAAAAACACTTACATACACAGTAAATAGTATGTTTAATAATGCCACAATCTTCATAACTTAACTTAGGAACACTGGTATATATCATGCATGAAAATAAGCACTAGGCTGTCCAGCCTAGGGGCTAAGCTAGCGATCTAGTATGGGGTCGAACAGCGACCGAGTCTGATGAGCGCTAAAACACGATATAAAGATTCCCTAGCTATGAAGACTAAATAACTAATAATATTAATTAGTTAAATAACCGGAGAAGGCTGTTCTGGCTAACTAAATAAAGCATGTAACATGAACAGCGGCGCCATAAAATGGCGCGTCCGGTATCGGCACAGCTCTGCCACAAAACACAATATTTTATGAAAAGTAGAAGTTACTTTACGGCTAGAGCTTATTTAAACAATACTGGGACCTGGTACTCAACTTTCCAGAAGAAGGCGAGGCTGAAGGTAGCGACATAACGGCGATGTAAGCTGATAAAGTAAGCACTTGGGAAAAATCCGACTTAGCAAAGAAGCTACAGACGAAAGGATGAGGACGGACGTGACGTCATTTAGCAATGGCGCCCGTTTGTTTACGTCTCGAGTACCAAAAGCAGCCACGGATGAGTGTAACTGTGGAACGGCTCCTCAGTTACTCAGCCACCTTTCCATATCGAAGTGTTAACTCTATACGGGGTGTAGATAGCTATGTGGCGTGTTAATACATGCGTCCCCTGTTGATATACGATATCCTAGAGGGAAACCTTTAGGGTACTCGCACCAGAAGTTAGAATTCTGTGATAACCTTTAGTATAATTCTCTGGGAATATCCACTGTAGTTAAATATACCCTAGGAAGCTACTGAAGGAACCTTCCATCAGGACGTCATGGCTTGAGCCCAAAAAGGTAAATTGTGAAGAAACACTTACATTCAACACTTCCTTTTGCCCAAACTTATACAAGGCATTCTTATTCTATGGAAGAAATTAAAAGTTTCTTTCGGTAATTTTAGCAAATTTCTTCTAACATAACAGCCTGGCTTTAAGGTAAAAAATTTCTTATAACACTGCTACACCCATTCCACCATTTGATGCATTTATCGCACAAAAATTGCAAGTTTTTAATGAAGAGGCATTATCCTGGAATGCAGTAAATTTTGTAGCAAGAGCAGATTTATTGGAATCTAAAAGCCATTTGGATTTGCAAATATCCTTTACATAAATTATGCTACTAAGAAATTTCACCGCAAATTCATGCCAGCATTGTTATACCTAGCATCGGATCAGCATCTAATACAGTTACTGAATTTAGTTCTCTTAAATCTATGCAGAGAAGCCAGGAGTAAACAATGAGATGTTGAGAGTTCAATTACAAAAATAGCTATTTTTATCGACCTCCTTCAAAGTTTCTACAAGTTCATCGACATTTGATAGTTCTTACACCGAATTGAATTTCTAAACTTACGGTAATACCGTGTTAAAATGTTTTGGAACGCCTGGTTGGTCACATGCTCATCATGAGTAATAAATTTACATCAGCAACTTTGATATTGTGGTTTACTGACAGTGGTACACAATTTTCCCCAGAATACTAATATTCCCCATCCAAGAATTGTCTTCTGGAACATTACATTCACCACTATAAAATCCAACCAAAAAATCTTTAAATTTTCCTTAAGTATATAAACTTGATTTTATCCTATGATTGCGCTTACTCATATTGGCACGGTTTAGATTAGGTTTCTCTACTTTCACCAAATAGTCTACACCCATTTCGGGGCATCAGATTTATTAACATTTTACTGCAGCATTTATGTGAAGCATAAAATGTAACTTTTTCGCAATTTCTCAGGTTAATCCTTCTTATGAAAGTACTTTATCTAACTGAAGTTAAATCTGCGCGATAGTTACTTTACTTTACTTTGATGGCTGCTTTTCCGGTCACATACAGCAGGGGAATCCCTCTCTCTACAGGACCTCCACTGTCGCTTTACCTTGTTCGTTCAGAGTATTTAAAGTTTCATATGGCGTTTTGTTCATTTACTGTTAAATCGTCACTGTCAAAAGACTCATTAAATTCTTTACATTTCCTGCAATTTAGTTCCTTCAACATTATCCTCAACCATAATAGTAACATTAATTTAAAATTCTCAAGTTCAAATGGGCTAAATTTCAAACTATCGTTAGGTTTGTCACAAACTTTTTTATCTATCCCATTCATATCAGTTTTCCATACAATCCTTCCTATGCATAGGCATGAGCATACCATTAAATCTTGTTTATTGCAGGCTTCGTGGTAAGGACTGTGTACAAAGCTTTAATAGGATGTGGCCTATGAACTTGAGTAGTCAGATTAAAATTAGCTACTATTCAATTTCTCGTGGACTATTTACAGAATATTTAAAACTAAACTTTCAGCAATGGTAGAAATATCAATACTGCGTAATGTTAAGGTCTCAGGATAACCGATTGCCAGTTGATTATTAGTAAAATATATCTGACCACGACTAGTGATGAGAGCAATAGGCTAACAGATGACTATACGTGGAAAGTTTCACTAATAATCTACATCTTAAACTTGGGTACTTTAACTTTCGGACCAGTTTACTGACTAGTGTGAAAGTAGCAACAAAGCCTAAAGTACCTGCCCCAGCAATTGGCCATAGAATTACGCAAGATTTGATCAAAGTTTTCAATATGAAAATGACGGGACAGTAAAGATTCAGGGTCAAGTTTCATTTTGGTCTCAATACTTAATTATCTTCTAAAAGATTAGCATAAACTTTTACTATTTGCAAAGTCTTAGCTATTATGACATAACAGGCTTAGTGTAATTAGTCTTTTTAATCATGACTGTTGCACCCTAGTTGCAACATCGACAGTTAGAGGGCTCATTCCATAATACCAATCGTCATATCAAGACCCGACATATCCCTTTAACCTTTGAATTAAAAATAATACATCTGCAGATTTTATTGGTTCCACTACTGCAAATCCTGGCGAATACCAGATTTAATGTTAAGTAGATGGGAATGGCAAGAAAATTTAATAGTTTTCCCAAGTTTAAGATAACTATTTTGAAAGCAACCCTTATTTTGGAAAAAAAGTAACTATTACCGTATTGCAACTTGTCGAATATAATTTCATCAGGGAAACAGACCAACAAAATCTACATAAATCAAAGGGTTTCTCCTCCCTAGCTAAAGCAACACTAACTTTAGAAACTCCAGAGTTTCTTAGTTACCTAAACTTTCGAAAAAAAAATTTAAAATGACACTTCAATTCGCAATAAAGATGTTTAACATTTGACGGGGCTTTCATGCTTTTGGTATCTGGATTCTTTAAATAAGTCAGATTGCTAAAATTGGTAATCCCATGAGCAATCATAATTCGGCTGCTGGCGCAAATTCTTTGCATTGGAAATCTGATTCAATCTTAAAACTATTATAGTACCCGATCCATCACCATAAAGTCACAAACGCCCACCAAACTTTTAGATAGGTTGGAAATAGCATCTAACACCCACCACTTCCTAAGAAATGACGCATTCGCCAAATTTTCCAAATGTAACCCTCACTACAAAATATAACCATAAGCTTTTTCTATATGTATTAGGATCAACGTCAAACTTCCAACTGTAAAATAAAAAACTACACTTCCAATAGAAAAAAAATCCTTCATTAAATGTTTAAAAACTAATTTAACCTTTTATTTCCACCACAAATAAACAGTTCAGTTATCAACCCCCCCCCCCTCCTAGTTACCAACAGAGGGTGGGAACCTGGGCCTTTAGGTGGGCGAAATAAGGGAAAACCGCTCTTACTTAACACTTACCTGGTAGTTCCCCTGGTAGTTCCCAGGTCTCAGACCTAGCAGGGAGCAACCCCCTGAACAGCCGCCCCGCCCCTACCCAGGTCACATGTAAAAACATACGAACAGGAGCGGGTCTGCGCGATCTATAAAACTTAACATATATCATGGAAGTGGGATGCCAATATTGAGCAGTTTTTCGTTGATTATGCATTCTAGAGAAGAATGTATAGAAAAAGTTTGTCCATTATCGATTCACCAGTAAACTTTCCCCACCCCAAAAGCCCGGTTTCGATTGGGTGGCCTCCATTACCGTAGTATATCAGGGTTATCTAACTTTACTTGCGACAATGGTAATTTTCGAAGAAAATTTACCTTTATATTATTAGTAAAGTTTGTTCTATAATTTTTCTTTTTAACCACTTATTTGTTTAAAATTCTTTCAAGGCTCTACCACGCAATAGGGTGCCCGATAGCATAGGACAATTATCCTTTTCCAGTTTATATAACTGGAAGCTTTTCAATCCTTTTATATATAGGTCTCAATCTCCTCCACATACTAATTAAAGAACTAATTTCGGTAGAGTTAACGAGCTTATTTTCTAAAAAAAAAAATAAAACCAACTGCACTAGCTTCAGGCTTTCCAAACTATCACGTTTTCTATGACTTTTCATTGACTTTATCAGTCTTCGTCATTTCAATCCTAAAGATACTTTCCTTCATTAGGCTTATTCTTCCTTTTCTTCAGGCCTCTCTCTTTATACAATCATGACTAATTACATTTACTCATCCTTTCTGATAACCTGCCTTCCCTATCCTGGATAGCATGTAGCTATTTTTTTTTTATTGCATCTTTTAAAACTAAGTAGTAGCCTTAGCAAATAAGGTCTCTTAATTCATGGCTAATAAAAAGTATAATAGTGCCTATAAAATACATTTGCCCTTATTAATTGGCCGAGTTTAACAAACAACGCTCACCCCCCCCCAAAAAAAAGGCTAAAGCTTCATCACAAGAATAAAAAAAAGCTAAGATTAATTGACCAACCTGAGCACTAAAATCCTAGTTGCCAATATAATTTCTGTACCATAACATTACCGCGAAATTATAATAACCCTGAAATCTCAGGGCTTTCTCAGTATTAGGGTACAAAACCGAAACATATGAAACTTTTAAAAAGTTTCAAGCACCTGCCTGAAACACACCAGTTTAAGTAACCTAACTATTGAAACTACGAATTGATATCTTGCCACAGACGTCCGAACAGCCACTATTTCACAAAGACCTTAGCGAAATCACCTAATTACTAAATTTTCATCTGTATACTTACTGAAATTTTAAACTTCACTAAGTATTGAAATTATTCAAAGGTATCAACATTCTAGCGGCCACCAAACCTTGCTGTTAAGACGCTTCATTCATAAGACACCGTATAAGATTCCGTTTATACGACTAAAGTTTAAAGAATTAACAATCTAAGGTCACCATACTCACTGCGCTGCTTGTCAGAGTTTTGTCTTGAGACATCTTAATATTTTCCTGGGTCTTGATAGACCATTTAACTGCAACCCGATGTCAATCAAAAAGGGAAATATCTATTTAAAATATATTTAACCACATTGTCAAACAACAACTACGCACAAAATATGTCAAAATAAAATGAACGAACCCCAAAAACAGACAAAGTACGGTATGGAAATTAGGCTAGTGGTTATCGACATAGCTTTGGAGCCGAGATCAAGATAACTACTAAATACCAAATGACACCATTTTCCTAACAGCTTATAGGTAACATAGGGATTCTATAAATATAACACTATGCGAATCCCATACCACTTTAAAATTCTCTATTATAACTACACAAGTAACTAATTTACAAAACACAATAAACAATACAATGAAACTCAAATATGTCATTGAAGGGCTGTTTTGGTATTTATCAGTTTTTTTTTTTTACAGTTTCTCTCAATATCTCTAATGCTATAGAAAACGAATCATCCAAGGATACAGAACTGGAAGTTAAACTTAGCCTATACCTCACGACAACGCCATCTATTGAAAAGTTTGTTCAAGACTATGTAATTAGACAATACCTCGTCAAATAGTGTACATACTGTGAATTAATTCTGAGTTTGTTCTCTATGACTTTTCCATATTTTTTTCCGAGAAGTTTTAAAGGAAATTCATCTCTCAAGAACTAATCTACACATGATAGAACTTTTCAAATAGACTAATTTCTGTTTTAATCCGATATAGATTTTGGACAATGAGAAAAAACTATTAATCTGCTTGTAAGAATATTATCGATGTAGTTACGAACAATCTTATTCTGTGAGAGAGGACATTTGAATATACTCTACTCAAAAATTTTTGATGCAATCCGATACACCTATGAAGTATTTGATGTCAGATTCTTTAGCACATACCAATTCTTTAACAATACAAACGCAGGTCGATCGAGTATTTTTTGGGTCGGATACGATGAAATATCTTCCATTTCACATAGAATTTCTTTCAACGCTTTCATACATTTTACGATAGACTGATAAAATGAGTAAAAATTTTCCAAACGTATTGTAACAATTGCAATCAGTGTTTAGTCCCCATTTCGATGTAAACAGTTCCATGTCATTATTAAATATGACAACCTATATGAACTTTTCATCCCCAGACTAAGTGATTGATTAGTAATGGAGTGAAGATGAAATACATTTTATAAATTACATGCTCTCAAAAACAGTTAATATTACAAGGCTTTTCCTTTTTTCCCTCTGATGAATAGAATGAGAGAGAGAGAGAGAGAGAGAGAGAGAGAGAGAGAGAGAGAGAGAGAGAGAGAGAGAGAGAGAGAGAGAGAGAGAGAGAGAGTTAATCTACAACGTTAAACAGCCCGAATTCTCATTCCAGAAAAATGAGTTCTCAGACACTTACCTTTTACACCTTGAATTAAACCAAACACGTCAAAACTTTACTGGTGCCACTACCACATTAACTTTTACATTGAAGAAATTAGATTTAATGTTACATTCAACACGAGGCAAATAGGAATGCCATGAAAAAAAAAAAATATTTAGTCTTCTCCAGCTGCTACTGCTACTGTATATCTCTTTATCAAACAAAATTTCAGCTGGGAAACCAGAGACTTTACCATCAAAATCTATTAAACAATCCAAAGGTTTCTCTTTCATAGCTGAATCATCACCAGTTTTAGGAACTCTATAGCTTCATGGCTATTTTTCGAAATATTTCTAGGATTTTCTGGGCAACTGGGTTTAACACCGTCCACAATTGACACAATATTAGGTGTCGGGTTTAGACTTAAGGTATTCGGGTTCTTTACTTTCTAAACAGAAGTATCCGATTTAATCTTACATTTAAGAAGACCATGAACAATCCTACTAGTCAGATTATGTTGCCATTTCGTGAACTTCTAATAGTTTTTCCAAAATGAATTCCCTCAACTCCTTGGAACTATTTTGTAGCACCTGATCCATCGCTATTATATCAAACTCCAATCAAAGTTTGATATGCGAGACAACTCGGGCCACCTTCCAAAACACAGACGCATTTGACGGACAAGCGGATTGTAACTCCTTACGTACTTTCCCTAAACATTTGAATTCTTAAGCAATGTTTTTCAAGGTTGTAGTTGTCATCAACCTCAGGAGAGGTATTGAGATATGGCCCCAGGCTCTACCACGCAGTAGGGTGCCCAATAACAGTTACCTTTACCAAATTATATTACATGGCAAGCTTTTCAAACTTTTGGTTATAGGTATACATCGCTTCTACACAGTAAAAACAGGAATTTTAAGTAGGGACCGGCTTATTTTGTTCCTTGAGAGTTATAAAAACCAACTGCACTAGCTTTAATCTTTGATGTTCCCCTTCTACATCTTTCTAACAATTCTTTTACCTCCTTCCGAGCCATTTCGATCTTTTACATTCTCTCCGACCTTTTTCAATCATCCAAAGCTCTCTCTCTCTCTCGCTGCAGATCCTTACATTCTTTAGGTACCTCAGCTTTTAAACCTAGCTGAATAGCCTTATCAAATAAGGTAGGAGTGTCCATAGCTAATAACAAAATTATATAGTTCCATAAAGTAAAATTCAGAATTACACTTTCAAAGCATAAGAATTCAAAATATCAATTCAAGCGATTTAAAGGACTACTACAGTCCCACAATTTCTCCTGAAATTCTTGCTCCACAGAAAACTAGCTAAACCGCAATGGTAAGTGACCACACCTGGAGATAAGAGTAAGAATAACAATATCAATAGCTAACAGTGGAAAAGGTTCACCAATAATTGACAGCTTAGACATTGATACCTTTTTTATACAAGGTAATTTATGGGCAATTTTTTTTTTTTTTGTCTTTTTTTTTTGCAAATTTTTTTTTTTTTTTTTTTTTTTTTTTTTTTTTTTTTTTTTGCAAAGCGAGTGACACTAGCAACAAAACCTAGAAATGTCTGCCCCACCATTAGGCCAAACAAAATAATGCAATTATCTTTTTTCTTGGGGAGAAATTTCTGCACAAAAATTCATGGCCAAGTTTCATAAGGGTATCAAGATACTGAAGGAACTGGCAACTAACCTATCGAAATCTTGGTATTCTATTTTTAACAACCTTCACGACAATTCAAAACCTTTGTTTCATTATATCCAACTAAAATTTCCGCAAGCTATTTTTTCCTCTGTCTCGACATACTTAATTTCTCTCAAAGACTGGTATAAAAGTTACCATTATCAAATCTAACATTCATAGGCGTCACTGATAAAGTTAAAACAGGTTTAATTAAGAAGCCCAAGGGGCCATCCAGAATATACCATAAGAACGCCCGACATTTTCCCTTGCACAGTACCTGGAATGGAACCAAGTAGCACATTCGAACGCTAACGGTGCTACTACTGCATTAACGGAAGAAATATATCAAATGTCACACTTAACACGAAGTACATAGATATGAATACCAGAGAAATTATAAACCAATCTTGATTTATTAAAATAAATCAAATCAGAAGTCAATAAAACAATCCAAAGGTTTCTCCTCTCTAGCTAAAACAACACTAATTTTCGAAAAATTTCCAGGATTATCTGGGTAACTGGGTTTAGCACAGTTGACACTTTCCAATAAATATGGCTTCTAAAGTTTTGGAATCTGAAATCTTTTTCCTAAACAGAAGTCCTATATTTAATATATTTAGTAATACCATGTTCTTACCACAAACCCACCGAATGAGCAATCGTTGTTCCAAGAATGCACTTAGCTATTGATAACGCTCGCCTAACTTAAGCAACTGCCATCTATGTCAAAGACATGTCACTAGTAAAGATTACTGCCATAATTCAAAATCAACACAGTAAAATCGTAAATGTGGTCCCACTGAAGTCGGTAAGGTGGAGCCAGAAGAATATCTTCTCCATTAAACCTCCAAATTAACATTTTGAGTGGCCCCCTACCTTAGACCCAGAGAATAACAGCTGCAGTACGAATTGAGATTATGACGAGAATGCAAATGGAGAACAGGGGCTCTACCTTGAGGTACTGTGTTACTCAAAAATCCCCCAATCTTCACCAGCAGCTGATGTAGGGGGAAAAACCAGACGTTACATTCATCAATTCCACAGTCTTCAATTTCCTTGCCTTATTAGTTCTAGAGGCCAGTACAAATTGAATTCCATCAAATACATAAAATTTTGGCAATCAAAATCTCCCAAGATTTAACTTAGGGAAAGCAAGATTGACAGCCTTTACTGAAATTACTGAATGACACGGGGTCATACCACGTGAACCAAGCCATTAGGACTAATTTGGCAAACTAGCATGGAAATCAGCTCAAAATAAAACTAGAGGCTGCAGAAAAGAATATATACCCGAAACCAAAGACTATATACTGAAGGAAGATAGGAAGGCTCAGGCTTTTAACACAAATGAGTGTGCTATGAAAAAATGCCAGATAGGGCCTACTCCCATGCGAAATGAATGGCTCCATCTGTTGAGCGAGCAGCCAAACATTCAGAGCGGTAATGCTTACGGGTATATAGGATGGAATTCGATTGTAAATTTTGCGACATATTTGTTCATAATTTGCATTACTATGTCAGTATATTTTACTCGTATATTCATGATATTCTTAAATTTTAGGTAACTAAATTGCAAATTGTTTCTGTCTATTTTTCAGAAATTCAATAGCTATATCTCATATGATTTAGTTAATTTTCTTGCAAATTCAAGTATTGTGCAGTATATTACAACCATTTTTAAATGTTCTATACAATACTACATTCGAATAAATTAAAACTTACTGTATATCTGATTTGTTAAACAGCCACAAATGCTTATGTGTAGGCATACATTTAATTAATTACAGTTTGTAGGCCACTGTAAGATGGAGAGATATTAGGTGTATAAAAACACAATTGTATTTAATTTTTATTGAAATGGAAAAGCATGATGCACTCATGTATAGTTTGGTATTATAAACTAATGAATGTATAAATGTACAATCAAAAGGATCAAAACAAAATAGTATCACACAAAAATAATCATGAGGGGGTTGGAAATAGAAATAAGGTAGCATACAAGCCAACAAAAAATGAAAAACAGAAGAGATTTACTGTGGATGCCTTGCCTTAATCTTACATCCAATATCAGTTGGGCTTACTCATTAGCAGCACATACTGCATGTATTATACTGTTTGTACTCACCATTCTTTGTCCTTAGGGAACCTGTGAAATACCAAATGAGGATCGGTTTCTTTTTGTTTATGGCACACAACACACTTGTGCGACTTCTTTACTGTCGGCGCCATGATTTCGTTTGAGTCAACTGTCAAATTCTGAATATAAACAAACAGACGACAGACGATGTATACCTACAACGCCATCTGAAATCGGAGCAACCAACTATTGTGTTCACTTTGGAGTTGCCAACTAGCATATTAACATTCTATTTTGAGCCTTCCTATCTTCCTTCAGTATATAGTCTTTGCCCGAAACATAAGACCAAAATAAAGGACTGCAAGAGAGTCACACTTCATATGATGATCCATTCAGTCTAGACACCAATGAAATGGGAAAATATGTTCTAACACGGAGCCCAGTGTGTCAGCAGCAATAGCATGACACAAAACTTTGGTAAGACTCAATAGTATAAAAAAAAAAAAATAAAATAAAAAAAAAAAGAAAAAAAAAAAAAAAGAAAAGAGACATTGTCTACTACCTGTAAACTACAAGTTTGAGAACAGACCACATCAAGCAGCAGTCTTAAGGGCCAATAACAGCACACCAACAGAATTTGACTCCCAAAAAATGTCGTCAAATAGAGACTAACAGATGAAGATAGTCCAATTAGACTGAAACTACATCTTCCTATCCTTTACCGTAGATGCACTGAATAAAAGTCGTTGCTAAAATAAAACAAAGCTGCAGGATTGGACGGGAATTTGAAGTTTTTTCCTGAAACATTTGGAGCCAAAGGCAAAACAGTGGGTGTTCACTCTGATTCGAGTAGAAGTAC
Source organism: Palaemon carinicauda (assembly GCF_036898095.1). Classification (NCBI taxonomy): domain Eukaryota; kingdom Metazoa; phylum Arthropoda; class Malacostraca; order Decapoda; family Palaemonidae; genus Palaemon; species Palaemon carinicauda. The sequence goes on from NC_090748.1 coordinate 68,196,987, forward strand.
AAAGAAAACGCCTAAAAGATTAGTAATTGCCCTCCTGAAACCAAATAAAGATCTGAGAAAAATAAATTTATAGACCTATCTAACTGCTACATAATCACAGGCCTACTTAGACTATCCGAAACAATGGAAAAAATAAGAGACTTTCATAATCCAAAGCCAAAAAATTGCAAAGTTTGCAGATATAGATGGCACTAAACACATTACGGTGATCACGAAAGAATGGCCTACCTCGTGCTCAGTCCTTGTACCACTGGAGTTAAGTATATATAATTATTAACCCTGCTCACTAAACGTCAACAAATCTATGAAGACTATCCATGGCTGGCCACACAAGCCACCACCTTTCAAAAGGTTTAAACTACCATAAGCTGCCCAAGAGCAGATTAGGCGGTACCATGACTAGTGCTCCTCAAATTCAAACCCGATTAAAGACACTGAATTCCACCTGAGAAACAGAAGCCAACCTCAAACCAAAGACCCTCTTAGTGTGGTGAAGTTCTTGAACATAACCAGTTTCCACTGTACATGAGACAACACTGGATACTGTAGAGAACTTTTGCCATCCATCTGCACAAATGCAAAAGGAAGGTTGACCCCCTCAATTCTGTGCTAAAGAAACTAGCAGGAACCTAGTGGGGAGCCAATGCTCTCACATAAGAAAACACGCCTTAGCCCTGTGCTATGCAACAACAGTATTCTGCACCTTTGTGGAGACCATCACATGCCAAGAAAATAGAGCCTATTACCACTCCCACATTCACACCTGCCCGAAATTAGGAGGCATACAAAAACTGATCTCTTGTGTCTGTTCAAATAAGAATAGTTAAAATTTTGCCACTATGGAAGGACTGCCAGCCCAAATACCAACACATTATGATAGAATCAATCCAAAGGTTTATCCTCCCCATCTAAAGGAACTACAGTTTCATAACTTGTCTTTGAAAATTTTTTTGGATTATCTGGGCAACTGGGTTTATCAAGATGACTCGGCAAAAAATGACACCACCGAGGGCGATTCTCTATTTTTGGAATCTAGAATCTTTAATTTTGAAGAAGTCGTGCATTTATTCATAAAGTTGATAATACCATGCCCAATCAAATCTGTCAGCTGCCGCTGCCATTGCCATTTCGTGAGTATAACTTTTTCCTAAAGAAATTCCCTAAACAGATTATTTGCTTGTAGCCTACCTGAAAAAAGTCTTTTAAAGTTAACAACTCTTAGATACATTTGAAAGTAAAGATGCACTCGACTGAACTAAAAGTACTTTCCCTAAGATTTTCTCCATATGCTTAAGGATTAACTTGCAAGGATTTAAAAATAACCTTTTCAACTCTTTGCAAAGGTTAACTAATTCAGGAGTTACGACAACATGCTTTCCAGGCCCTACTAAATAGGGTGCCTAGCAACCTTTTCATACACATCATAAAACTTTTCTTGCGCACAACTTCCCAAAAAACTTGTCGTGCATAAAAAACAACCTCTAAAAACTGTTGCGCACACAAAGCAAACTCCAAAAACTGTTGTGCACACAAAGCAAACTCCAAAATCTATCGCGCACACAAAACAAATTCCACAATCTGTCGCGCGCACAAAAACTCCAAAAATAATGTTGCGCACACAAAACAACTTCTAAAAAATGTCGCGCACACGAAACTCCCAAAAAATGTCGCCCACACAAAAACTCCCAAAAAATGTCGCCCACACAAAACAAATTCCAAAAAAATGTTGCGCACACAAATCAAAACTCCAAAAAAAAAAACTTCTCGCGCACACAAAACCTCCAAAACACTGTCGCGTGCACAAAACAATCTTCAAAAAACTTGTGCACACAAAACAACCTCCAAAAAAATTTCACACAAAACTAAAAATCTTAGGACACAAAAGGACCTCAAAAGCTTTGTGCACAAAACTAGCTCTAAAATCTTAGTACACACAACAAGCTCTCATGAACTAGCTCTGAAAAACAAAAAAAGATCTAAAAATCACAAAAGCACTAAAATCAGACAAAAGCTCTAAAAAAAAGAAAAGCTTTATAAAAAAGAGAAAAGCTCTGTATTTATAAAAAAAGACAAAAGCTTTAAACACAAAAGCTCTAAAAAACACAAAACAAGGTCTAAAACAACTTCATATCGACATATACTTTCTATCTAAAATTCAAAATTTTTATTTCTTTTAGAAGAGATTCCTTGTCTTTCCTTTATCTGGTTCCAAGCCATTTCTAAAACATTCTTTCCTTTTGCCTTTTCATTCTCTTTCAGCCTTCTTTCAATTATCTTTCCTTTCTTTATCATATATCACAGATAACCCGTTTTCTCTATCATGGATAGCTTTTAGCTATTCCTTGAATTCTTTAGTTTCTTCAGCTTTTCAACCTAGCTAAATATCCTTGTCAAATAAGGTATTAAAACCATGGTCAATTATAAGATCTTATAGTGGCCATAAAACAAAGTCAAAGACATTAGCCAAGAGTTTATTAAACTTATGCTTAATCGCAAAAAAAAAAAAGAAAAAAAAATGAAAACTATTGCCTTTAACTAGCCTGGGTACTTTGAACAACTACTTCGACCCTATACTATATAAGTACTATTAGATTATAACGAAGGAAATCTCTGGGCATGTTAACCATCGAGACGAACCTAAAAGTTTCAAGATTCCTAAAATGTTTCAAGATTCCTAAAAAGTTTCAAGATTCCTAAAAAGTTTCAAGATTCCTAAAAAGTTTCAAGATTCCTAAAAAGTTTCAAGATTCCTAAAAAGTTTCAAGATTCCTAAAAAGTTTCAAGATTCCTAACAGTTTCAAGATAGTGACTAAGTTAACATGTACTGTAGGAAAGCAATGTTGTAAATTCCTGCACGAAACACCGGTCCCTAAATAGCCAACTACCGATCCAAAGAATAAATCTACTCATTAGAGAACTTTCACACAACCACTAACCACTTTACCAACAAAGAACACAGGAAAAATCACCTCTTAAATACTAAATTTTCATCTGGGTAATTGAGTGAAAACTCTATATACTTTAAGCATCAAGGTCTAAACACAAGCACCCATCACACTTTGCCATGGAGGCTTCGTTCATATGACATTTTATAGTTTTGGTTTTAACAACTGTACGTGGGGAAGAAAAAACAAAAACAAAAAGAAGTTGAACAGTATTACTCTAATGATACCCATTTCACGGCACCACTTGTCAAGACAATCTTTGAGATCCTAGTCTAGGATGTCAATTGAAAAATTTTAGTTTAATATATTTTAACAATCCTATTTTGAAAGTACGTAAAATAATTTTCAACGAAACTCTGAAAGTGACATGTTTTAGAATAAGGTTAGCATCAAGTTGCATTTGAGTCAACACCAAGCAGTGAATTAAGAGAGACTTAGGACACCATTGTCCAAACAATTAGTCACAAGGTTTGAAAAAACCATATCAGACCCCAATAACTGTAAAAAGATTTATATGTAGAAGTCAGATTAGATATAATAGAATATACTTATAATTCTGTCACTGGAAAGTTGCTTTGGTTATTAGTTGGATTTCAAAATTTAACTATACTTCGGAGGCTATAGAAAACAAGCCGTCCAATGATACAATACCGAGGTTAACTCACGCCTCATGGTTTGTTAAAAAATTTGAAAATTAGACAATACTTCACCAATACAGCCTAATAATAAATACTGAAACTAAAGAGAAAAACAGTCAGTCTCAATATTTTGTCCCAATATTTTCTGACATACTGAACATGTACAGAAAACTTTACAAACTCAGTGTCCATTCTGCAACCTGTCTCTTATTCGTCGGGTATCTCAGATTGGAGTGGTAAACTGTTAAAAGAAACCACACTCAACAGGTAATACTTTTAATCTATTACCCAAACTTCTACAAGACATTCTTATTCTATGGAAGAGTTAAAAAGTTTGTTTTGGCAAATTTCATACCAACATTGAACATACAGGTTTTAAGGTACAAACATAACTTATAACACCACAGCACCCATTCCATCATTTGAAGCATTTAGTCTGACAAAAATTGCACACTTGCTCTTAATGAAAAGGCCTTATCCTGGAATGCAGTAAACCCTACTTTGTAAAAAGAGCAGGAGATTTATTGGAATTTAAAAGCCATTTGGACTTGCCAATATCCTCTACATAAATTACGCTGGTAAAAAAGTTCACCGTAAATTCAGGGCTTTGATTAATTTATACCTAACATCGGATCAGCATTTAATACAGTTACTTTATTTAGTTCTCTTAAATCTATGCAGAGGAGCCAGGAGTAAACTTCCTTACCATGCACTACCAGTGAACAATAAGGAGATTTAGATTGTTCAATTACATCCATTGCTATTTTATCCACCGCCTGGCTAAGTTTATGAAATTCATCGGCATTTGATAGATCTCACATTGAACTGAATTTCTAAACTTACGGTATTACTATGTTAAAATCTTTTGCAACACCTGGCTGGTTACATGGTCATCATAGATTTAACAAATCAACATATTAGCAACTTTGATATTGGGGATTACTTAAGAGTATTACACAATTTTCCCCAGAATACTAATATTCCCCATCCCAGAATTGTCTTCTGGAATATCACATTCACCACTACAAAATCCAACCCAAAAATCTTCAATTCTCCTTAAGTATACAAACTATTTTATCCTATGATTGCGCTAAATCATATTGACACTGTATAGTTTAGATTTACCTACTTTCACCAAACCACCAGCAACATTAGGACCTTTCAGTGCAAAAAATTTATTAAAATTCAACTGCAGCATTTATCTGAAGCATACACTTCCAACTTTTTCACAATATCCTAGGTTAATCCTTCTTATGAAAGTACTTCTATCTAACTGAAGTTACCTCTGCGTGATTGTTATTCTTGATATTTCCTGCAATTTAGCTCCAAGGTCTATCATGTACTGACGAGTTCCTTCAATATTATCCTCAACCATAATAGTAATATATTCATTTAAAATTGACAAGCTCGAAGTGGGGTAAATTTCATACCTATCGTTAGGTTTGTCACAAACTGGTGTTTATCTATCCAATTCATATCGGTTTTCCATACAATCCTTCATATGCATACGCATGAGAATACCATTAAATCTACTTTTTTTTATTGCAGGTATCGTGGTAAGTACTGTTTACAAAGCTTTAATATGATGTGGCCTATGAACTTTAGTAATAAGAATAAAATTGACTACCATTCAATTTATCGTGGACTATTAACAGAATGATCATGAATGGGAGGTAAATCAGTTGTTTGCGGATGATACTGTACTGGTAGCAGACACAGTAGAGAAGCTTGACCGACTAGTGACAGAATTTGGAAGGGTGTGTGAGAGAAGGAAGTTGAGAGTTAATGTGGGTAAGAGTAAGGTTATGAGATGTACGAGAAGGGAAGGTGGTGCAAGGTTGAATGTCAAGTTGAATGGAGAGTTACTTGAGGAGGTGGATCAGTTTAAGTACTTGGGGTCTGTTGTTGCAGCAAATGGTGGAGTGGAAGCAGATGTACGTCAGAGAGTCAATGAAGGTTGCAAAGTGTTGGGGGCAGTTAAGGGAGTAGTAAAAAATAGAGGGTTGGGCATGAATGTAAACAGTTCTATATGAGAAAGTGATTGTACCAACTGTGATGTATGGATCGGAGTTGTGGGGAATGAAAGTGATGGAGAGACAGAAATTGAATGTGTTTGAGATGAAGTGTCTGAGGAGTATGGCTGGTGTATCTCGAGTTGATAGGGTTAGGAACGAAGTGGTGAGGGTGAGAACGGGTATAAGAAATGAGTTAGCGGCTAGAGTGGATATGAATGTGTTTGAGGTGGTTTGGCCATGTTGAGAGAATGGAAAATGGCTGTGTGCTAAAGAAGGTGATGAATGCAAGAGTTGATGGGAGAAGTACAAGAGGAAGGCCAAGGTTTGGGTGGATGGATGGTGTGAAGAAAGCTCTGGGTGATAGGAGGATAGATGTGAGAGGTAAGAGAGCGTGCTAGAAATAGGAATGAATGGAGAGCGATTGTGACGCAGTTCTGGTAGGCCCTGCTGCTTCCTCCGGTGCCTTAGATGACCGCGGAGGTAGCAGCAGTAGGGGACTCAGCAGTATGAAGCTTCATCTGTGGTGGAAATGTGGGAGGTTGGGCTGTGGCACCCTAGCAGTACCAGCTGAACTCGGCTGAGTCCCTGGTTAGGCTGGAGGAACGTAGAGAGTAGAGGTCTCCTTTTTTGTTTTGTTTCTTGTTGATGTCGGCTACCCCCAAAATTGGGGGAAGTGCCTTTGGTATATGTATGTATGTATTAACAGAATATTTAAAACTAAACTTTCAGCAATGGTAAAAGTATCAATACAGCATAATGTTAAAGTATCAGGATAACCGATTACTAGTTAATTATTAGTAAAATATATCTGACCACAACTGGTGAGCAATAGACCAACAAAATAGATGACTACGTGGAAAGTTTCACTAATAATCTGCACCTTAGACTTGGGTACTTTAACTTTCGGACCAGTTTTCTGGCAAGTGTGAAAGTAGCAACAAAGCCTAAAGTACCTGCCCCAGCATTCGGCCATAAAATTATGCAAGATTTGCTCAAAGTTTTCAGTATGAGAATGACGGGACAATAAAGATGTAGGGCCAAGTTTCATTATGGCCTCACTATACTTAATTTTCTTCTAAAAGATTAGCATGAAGTTTTACTATTTGCAAAGTCTTGGCTATTAAGACATAACACTCTTCCTGTAGTTATTGTGGTTTTAGCATCCTATTGCAACACCAACAGCCCGAGGGCTCATTCCATAATACCAATTGTCATATCAAGACCTGACATATCCCTTTAAACTTTGAATTAAAAATACATCTGCGGATTTCATTGGTGCCACTACTGCAATACCTGGCGAAGAACTTAGATTTAATGTTATACTCAAACAAGAGTAGATGGGAATGGCAAGAAAATTAGGCCTTTAGTAGTATTCCCAAGTTACTTTATTCTGAAAGCAACCCATATTTTGGAAAAAGTAACTATTATCGTATTGCAACCTGTATAAACAATTTCAGCAGGGAAACAGACCAATAAAATCTACTAAAATCAAAGGGTTTCTCCTCCCTAGCTAAAGCAACACAACTTTAGAAACTGTTTCTTAAGTTTCCTAATCTTTCGAAAAATAAGATTGTCTGTCAAAAAAGGTTTAAAATCACTCTTCTATTCGCAATAAAGACATTTAACACTTGACGGGGCTTTCATGCTTTTGGTACTAGATTCTTTAAATAAGTCAGATTGCTAAAATTTAGTAATACCATGAACAATTATAACACACTGCCGCTGGCGCAAAGTCTTTGCATTGGAAATTTCTCTAATTCAATCCTAAAACTATAAAATCACAAACGCCAACCAAACTTTTAGATAGGTTGAAAATAACATCTAAACCCACCACTTTCTAAGTATTGACGCATTCGCCAAATTTGCCGACTGTAACCCTCACTACAAAATATATCCCTAAGCTTTTTCCACACGCATTAGGGTCAACGTCAGACTTAACGGTAAAATAAACTACTACATTTCCAATAGGAAAAAAAAAAAAATCCTACAGTAAATGTTTAAAAACTATTCTTTTATTTCCACCACAAAAAGAGTTCTTCAGCTACTAACAGAGGGTGAGAACCTGGGCCTTAGAGTGGGCGAAATTAGGAAAAACCGCGATTACGTAGCACGGTTTTAGGACATTTGCGTACCGGACATATGCGTCCCTGGACATTTGCGTCCCTGGACATTTGCGTCCCTGGATATATTTGTCCCTGGACATTTGCGTCCCTGGATATCTTTGTCCCTGGACATTTGCGTCCCTGGATATCTTTGTCCCTGGACATTTGCGTCCCTGGACATTTGCGTCCCTGGATATCTTTGTCCCTGGACATTTGCGTCCCTGGATATCTTTGTCCCTGGACATTTGCGTCCCTGGATATCTTTGTCCCTGGACATTTGTGTACTTAGATTATTTTCAAATATTATTAACCTACATATGAAAAAGCAATTATTAAGGGATGAAAGAAATAGATTTGATGGATGAAAGAAATAGATTTGATGGAATTGTAATTTTATTTTT